>NW_028234418.1:14797-32629 GCF_977035675.1 Penaeus japonicus
ACTTCTACTGTGCTTGCCTTATTGCTGCTGCCATTAAGGCCTTTGCCATCTTCTTGCGCCACCATTGCATGATCAAGTACCCATCTCTATTACCCACATGGAGTGGCAGACGTTTCATGTTTTCATCCAATGTTGTTAAGTGTGAGGTTGACTCTGGTCCGTCACACCTTTTAATTCACACCTATCCAGGTATCTGATTATGGCCTTTCTGGATAGTTCTTCTTTGTACCAATTTGAGTTTTAAATTTTTTAAACTTCTGCTTCTTCCTCTCTGTGTAGAGAGGGGAGGATGATCCTTGTAATTGAAATTTCATCAAGAATGGGTTCTTCTGGGAAGCCTAGCTGTATGTCTCCTCCATTAGCAGGAGGTGCAGAGGACTTGCTTGGATGGCTGGGCTTGTGTTTTTGCCCAAGCTGAAGGTTTGAGACCCATCCTCCTGTTAGTGCTAAGGGATTTTTTAAAGGGATTACTTTCACTTTTTCTCCAAAGACAAAAGTCTCACCCTCTTCCATGCTACTGCCTACTGTTGAGACAATTTCATCAATGTAACCTTCTTCTACCGGGACATTAGGGACTGTGGTTTAGTTCGCCTTGTCTGAGGCTTGCGCTTAGTCAGAGGCTCTATTGATGAATTTATATATGTATATATGTTAGAATTATTGTGTATTTTTTAAGTAATACGATTTTTTTTAGGACTTGTTTTATTTTTATTTGCCTATATAAACTTTTTACAGATATTCCTTTATTATGCAACTCTTTTTGATTTTTTAGTCTTCCTTTTCTTCTTTTTATCGCGGTTCATGTGGATCGAAACTAAGATTTTCCTGTTTGTTTCAGATGGCTGTTTTGCTGGGCTGATCTATGAGAAGGTCGATCATCGAAATGGCTTTCTTCAGCTGTTGTTTGTCCTCCCTGGTATAGTCTTTAAACAACGGGTCTTCCAGCTAAGTTTCTTTCAGGTCACCCTGTACTTAAAGGTAAGGAGGGAGCTTAGCTCTGTTCAGACTTTTTAAAAAATCACACCGAAGATACTATAAATCTTGTCTTGCTGGGCCAACAAAGCATTTTCTTTTTAGCTTTTCTTTTGAATAGTCACTATTAGGAATGGTCATGTGCTAATTGTATTGCTGGGATTAAAGAACTAGGAAATATAGTAAAAATGGTAGTTTATAGGAATAATGTAACAAGGTAAAACTTCCTGTACTTCCTTAATCTAACAGTCAAACTCAAGCACTAGCGCTTTCAGCCAGAGGCTTCATCAGGTGTGCAGTTGAGAGTGCAGACTGTGTCTTTCTTCTAAAAACGTACAATATACTATACACGTAACAAAAGACACTACAAGGGGAACATGGGTATAAAAAAGCTTAGCCGACGTCCGGGGAACTACGACTGGGGGGAGGTTGTGGAGGGGGAGGGGGCGGCTTAACTCCTGTTCCTCTCTGCTACTTTCTCGTGTCGGTGAACGTTGGCGGCCCCCTACTGCTATGCTACAAAACAACTTTTCCATGGGGAGATCCTCTGTTAGTCCTTATCAAAAGCATTTTGATAGCTGGAACCTGGCAGGAACCCTTCAAAGGGCTACTCATGGTCAGGATACTAGGTTAGGGTCCTACTTTGGATTGTCCTTGTCGCAAAACTGCCTGATTCCTGAAAGAACTCGAAAAAAGAAATTACTAACAGTTTTATTTAGTTGGTGGTAGAAAAATTATTTTAGATGTGACTGAGGACTAGAGGAGACGATACAACTCGCCTGTGGAAAAGGTGATACCTTAATACTCGTAAGTAACATACAGGCTTATTTATACTAGCTTCAGGTGAAAAGCTCACCTCCAGGTATGGGAGTCCAGGAACTAGGATTCTATGCTACTAGGCTTACATTACTGAGAAAAAAACATTATATATCTATTTTTAGGTAGAACCAGCAATTATTCTTCCTTTCTTTCTTTCATGTATATTTTAATTATAGTCTTATTTGTTGTCTTTCATGTTTTATATTTTTCGATCCTTCCTATTCTCGATTTTTTAAAAAAACGTGGTTTTAAGTCATTTCGCTATTTTCTTCGTTTTTGTTATTGTTTTTAAGACAATTCATACTTTTCTTTTCGTTTTAGTTATTATTTTTAATCAATTCATATTTTGTCTTCCGCTTTTGTTAAGGCTTTTCTTCTCTTTATCTATATATTTTACCATTTCTTTTTTTTGATTGCTAATGGAAATTTATGTCCTTATTCTTCAGATATAATTGTGGTTGAAATATTTGAATTTGCGTTGTTTATTGAAAAATGTTTAATTCAGATTCTCCAACTTATGTTTATTCTTGTTATTTTTTAACTATTCGCATAACTTTTAATATATTCAGTGTTATTCTCTTTTCAGATGTCTTCCTAATCTACTCATGTTTTCGTTTTCTTAGGGCATGATTTATTTAGTTTATTTTTATCCTTGGGGGATGGGGAGTTCTTTCACTCTCTAGAGTAATTGGGCGGCTATTTTAATTTTGTAAAAGTTTTTTTTCTGTTCCTTTTTGTTTTTCAAATATTATCTTTCTTTATTATTTTGATAATGATCTATGCTTTTTCTCTCTAGAGTATTCTCTATTGCTGTTCAGTGAGAGGGTGCCGAAAGCGGAGTTGTGGGATGTGGGTTGTCTCTCCCAGTTCCTTCCTTGTTGGCTGTATGGAATGGCACTCTTACACTTTTGCTGTAGTGTCTTTATATTTATTCTTTGGTTTTTTTTTTTATCTAATTGAAATGCTTTTCTGATTTATAATTTTATTTCCAAGTTTATATTTTCTTTCTTTCTTTTGTTTTATTCTTATTATTTGTTCCTTATCCGCGTTATTATTGTATTCATAACTTTTTTCTTTGTTGTTTACTTTGTACTATAGTTTTATATATATATATATACTATATATGTGATTTTACATTGGTAGATTTCTATATATATATATCTGTTTTCTTTATTTTTATATTGTATTTAGGGTGCAAATACGACTTTTATTTGTTAATCACTGTACTTATTCCTTTCCTCCTGGTAATATTTTTATGTAAAACTAAATTTTGTCTTGTTAGTTTTATATCGATTTTTTTTTCCTGTTTTGATATTTCCATATTATTAATGTATATGTTTACTTTTTCCATACCTATGTGTTGTGGATTATATCTCTCTATGGTATTTTTTGTTTTTTACTATTCATGTTCATTTAAATTTCTGTTAGACTTCTGAGGTCTAGAATTGAGCTCTTACTAAGTGATCAGCGAGGTTTTTCCTTTTCTCCAAGCTTCATGGGCTGGGGGCCTGTAACATTTTCTTTGACACGGTGTCCCTTCTGCATTTTCTATTATCCATTCCCTATATTTCTTACAGGGAGGGGAGTTGTTCAGGGACATCTGCAGTGAAGGAGAGTATATCCATCGGAAAAATAGGCGACCTACTGCTGGTTCTACCTTTCTTTCACATAGATTTTCTACTGTTCACTTTTCCAATTCTTTCCCCAGAGGGATCTAGTGTTATAATTGCATATCCTCTTTTCTTAAAAAAATGCTGCACCATGTCTCTACAGCTTCATTAGTCTCAGTGTCTCAATCACTATCTTTTTATTCTTAAAGCTTGTGAGATACGGCAATGATTTCTTGAGCTTGGGGGATGACAGGATTGAAGTGCAGGTAATGATGAGTGTTTGATGGTTTGTTTGTACGCTGTAGTTTGCACTTTTTCTTGGTTCTCCAAATTACCCATAGTGTCTAATGAAAGGGAGCTCTTTCTTACTGTATTCTACTGTAAATTTCAGTCAGGAAGTGTATTCTTATTTAGTTCTCCATGGTATTCCAGGAGTTCAGCCTCTGTGCCTGTAAATATGCCAAAAATATATCTATGTTCTGAGAAGACTGATGGCTGGTCTCCAGTTTTTCTCTTCATTTCTATGCTTGCATTGTACAAAAGATTTCTGCAATTGCAACTGGAGACTGAAGCTCTATTGCTGTGCCTTTTGCCTTGCCTATAGAAATTGTTGTTGAATCTTAGGAGTGTGCCTTGTAAAGACATGGGTCTATTCCTCTTTTATAAGGTTACGGAGGGGGGCAATCATGTTGTAGTCTGTCTTCAATTTCTTTTTACATATGGGTAATTTTTTCATAAAAATTGGCCACAACCCATGAGGCTCCTCCTGGTGATGGAGGGGTTAAAGACACTTTGTCAAAGGAAAATATTATAGTGCCTTGTGTAAAACTTGGCAATGTGTCTATTTTCCTTAAGGAAGCTGTGGTATCCTGTAGTCATTCTGGTAGGAGATCTAAGAGTGGGGTAAGATAGGTGGTCAGGAGTCTATCTACTGGTCTTGGGGGGGGCATTGCATCACTCAAGGACTGGTCTGCCTGGCCAAAGCCCTGTTTCTGGGATCCTTCTTTTTTGTGAGTTTTTGGTAGTATGTACCAATGTGTATAGAAGGGGTCATGTTCCAAGAGGATTCTTTGGATTGATCGAAAACTCCTATTTACACCGTGTTGTCTGTGAAATTATCAAGTGTATAAAACTGTTAACTAAAATTTTTACTTTCCCTCTTTTCGCTTGTAGGGCTTATTTGGATCTTCCAGAGCAATGTATGTCTCTGTATCTGAAGGGTGCCTCTCCAGTGTTATATAATTTTCCTTTTTCAAGATACTAAAGCCGTCGTTGTCTGCTTTCTTGATGACTGGTCTTGTTTTGTGCTAAATCCTTGAGGGTTGTTAGCTCCTTTTTGCTAATGTTTGGGTACCCTCCCTTTAGGTTTTTTCTCCAATCCATGGTTTCACAGTGTACCCATGGTTTCAGACCTGGAAGCTTTTTGGTAGAGGGGTTTTCTCTCTGTTTCATAGGGAGTTTGCGGGGATTGCTTTCTCTTAACTTTACTCCCTTCATATTGTGTTCCCTCCATTGTTTGGCATAAGGGGTCTTGAGGAAATCTTTTGTTAATCTGCTCCTTTAATCTTATAATTGAGCTTCCAGGTTCTCAAAAAGTGCTTTCTTTGTGGAGGTCCTGGTACAAAAGATCTCCCTTTACTGAGGACAGAGAGTTGGCTTCTTTCAAGGGCACTTTGATACTAGTAGTTCATGCATTGCCGTACCTCCTTCTTGCCACTGGCTCCTCCTCTTGCCTTGGGCCCAGTGGTAGTTTCCTCTTTTTGGAAATCTGCATGTTTCTGTTGTGGGCCCCTTTTTTTTTCCATGGCTGGGTGGGGATGCCAAGGTGGGGGTTGTCCATTGTACCTCTGGAGGGGGTGGTACTGTGTTGTTACTCCCTGTTTACCCTCATTTCTGGTTTTGAGGGGCCTCCCTCCATGTCTGGGGGTGCCCTTCCCCGGTATGGGTTCCACCTTCTCTGTGGTGGAGGCAGCACATGGTTTGTTCACAGGGGTAGGGGGCTTTGTTTTGGGAGAGGTGGGCATTTCTCTTTCTCTGCGGAGCCCTGTGGTTTTTTTGCCTGTTTGGGTTGGGCTGCTTGTTTTCTTTTTTCTTCTTCGTGGGGGATTCATGCTTTCTGAGTTACGTTTTCTTTTTGCATTTTCAAAAGTTTTTTGAGTGTGCTTTTTGTTTTCTTTTTCTTTTTTCTGATTTCCGTTTGACAAATTGCTGAAGGATTTCCGGTTTCTGCGGTCTTCTTTTTCCTTTGGTTTGCTTCCTTATCCTTTTCTCTTTCTTTTGCCTCCGGACCCTCCTTGTTAGGTACTATTTCTGGCTCTTTGTCCTCATTTCTGGTTGTATTTATGTTAGTGATTTTCTCGTTTAAGTTGCAATTCACTTTTTCCAACTGGCCCACTGCTCCTATGACTTTTTCCAGGAGATTATTGCAGGCTTCTTCTCTTCTCTTTAAGTCAGATGGCAGGGGGGAGAGGATGGTGTTGGTCGAAAGAGCTTAATTGAGCCTGTGCGTCTTATTGTATACTATTTAGTGGAAGTGGTATGTTGGGTATTTTCCTCATTTCACTGTGGTAAGTCTATGTCTATGGGGGATTCTATTTGCTGTGGGTTTTGCGTTGTGGTTGTTTCACCTGGTTATTTTCTGTGTTAGGTGGTGGGGTTGGCAAAGCCTCTTTCTTTATTGTTCTTTTCATTTTCTTCTGTTCTCTCCTGTTGGTCTATTTTCCTCTGTATTTATTCCTGGGTTTTATACTAAGGGGAGGTTCTTTGGTTTTGCCTAGAATTAAGCTATGTCTTTCATACATTTAGGACCATGTATTTTTCTTCTGTTGTCATTGTATACTGGGTTTCTCTTTCATTTATTCTATGAGGGTGTCTCATCTGTAGGATATAGTTTTGTTGGTTGGGGGCTGTTGCTTGTCAATTTTTTTGGAGGTAGCTTTCCTCTCTTGAGTGCATTAATGAAGATCCTTCTAGTGAGAATGAGGGTAGGTATCCCTTAGTCTGTTTTTTCTCTTATTATTTTCCTTCGCACTTCTACTGTGCTTGGCCCGTATTGCTGCTGCCATTGGCCTTGCCATCGTTTTGCCAGCCCCTTGCACGATCAATTCACCATCTCTATTACCCACATGGAGTGCAGATGTTTCATGTTTCATCATGTTGATATGTGTGAGGTTGAATCTGTCCGTCACACCTTTTAATTCACAACCTATCCAAGGTATCGATTATGGCTTCTGGATAGCTTCTTCTTTGTAAATTTGGTTATTTTAACTTCTGCTTTTCCTCTTGTGTAGAGAGGGGAGGTGATCTGTAAATTGGGAAAATTTCATCCAAGAATGGGTCTTTGGGAAGCTTGCTGTAGTGTGGGGGGGGGGGGGGGGGCCTCCTCCCAAGAGCAGAGGTGCAGAGGACTTGCTTGGATGGCTGGGTTGTGTTTGCCAAGCTGATGGTGAGACCATCCTCCTGTTTGTGCCTAAGGGATTTTTTATATGGGAGTCCTTTTCTTTTTTCCCAAAGCCAATAGTCTCATCTTCCATGCTACTGCCGACTGTTGGAGGACAATTTCATCAATGTAACCTTTCTTCTACCGGGCATATAGGACTGTGGTTTATTTCAGCCTGTCTGAGGCTTTGCTCTAGTTTTCCAGAGGCATATTTTGTGAATTTATATATGTAAATATGTAAGAAATATATTGTGTATTTTCAGTAATACGATTTTTTAGGCACTTGTTTTTATTTTATTTCCTATAAAACGTTTTTCGATATTCCTTTTTTATGAACTCTTTTTATTTTTTAGTCTTCCTTTTCTTCTTTTTTCCGGGTTCTGTGGACGAATCTAGATTTTTCTGTTTGGTTCAGATGCTGTTTTGCTGTGTGATCTTGGAAGGTCGATTGAAATGGAGTTCTTCCAGCTGATGTTTGTCCTCCCTGGTAATAGAGCTTAAAACCACAGGGTCTTTCCGCTAAAGTTTCTTTCAGGACCCTTTACTTAAAGGTAAGGAGTGGAGCTTAGCTCTGTTCAACTTTGAAAAAATCACACGAGTTATAAATTTGTCTTGCTGGGCAACACAGACAGTTTTTCTTTTTTAGCTTTTCTTTTAGATAGTCCCTAATAAGGACTGTTCATGTGCTACTGTCTTGCTGGGCTATACAGAACTAGGGAAATCTGTAAAAATGTAGTTTTATAGGAATTATTGTAACAAGTAAAACTTCCATGTACTTCCTTATCTAACAGTCAAACTCAAGCACTAGCGCTTTCAGCCAGGGAAGGCCCCCCGTCATCAGGTGCGAGAGTGTGCAGGCTGTGTCTATATTCTAAAAAGTACTAAGATATATACAAGACAAAGACACTAAAAGGGGTTACATGGTAAAAAAGTTAGCGAGTCGGGGGAATCGGACTGGGGAGGTGTTGGGGGGGGCGGGGGGGTTTCCTCTGTTTCCTTCTCAGCTACTTCTGTGTCGGTGAAGTGGCGTCCTATGCTATGCTAAAAAAACTTTTCATGGGGGAGCTCCTTGTGTCTTATCAAAGCATTTTGCTAGCTGGAACCTGGAGGATACCCTTAAAGGTCTCATGTGTAGGGATACTAGGTTGAATATGGTCCATATTTGGTGGTCCCTGTCGCAATGCTGATTCTGAAAGAATCGAAAAAAGAAATTACTAACAGTTTTATTAGTTGGAGGTAGAAAATATAATAGCTTTGACTGAGGATAGAAGAGTAGATACAACTCGCCCTGTGACTAGGTGTACCTTAATACTCAGTAAAAGTAACATACAGGCTTATTTATACTAGCTTCAGGTGAAAAGCTCACCTCTGGTATGGGAGTCAGGGAACTAGGATTCATGCTATGGGCTTACATTATGAGAAAAAACATTTATATCTATTTTTCGGTAAAAAAACAGCCATTATTTTTTTCTTTCCTTTATGTATATTTAAATATAGTTAATTGTTGTCTTTTCTTGTTTATATTTTTGTCCTTCCTATTTCGATTTTTAAAAAAAACGGGTGGTTTTAGTCATTTCGCTTTTATCTTCGTTTTTGTTATTGTTTTTAAGACTATTCATATTTTCTTTTCGTTTTAGTTATTATTTTTAATCAATTATATTTTGGTCTTCGCTTTTGTTAAGGCGTTTATGCTCATATCTATATATCTTAAATTTATTTTTTTGATTGTTAATTGGAATTTTTGTCCTTATATCATAGATATAATTTGGTTGAATATTTGAAATTTGGGTTGTTTTTGAAATGTTCAATTGATTTTCCAACTTTTTTTATTCTGGTTATATTGTATATTGATAATTTAATTATTCAGATGTTATTTTCTTTTGTGTTTTAATCTATATTTTGTTTGTTTTATTAGGGCATGATTTATTTAGTTTATTTCTTATCCTTGGGGGCATTGGGGGTCTGGTCTTTCTCTCTAGAGTTATTGGGGGATCTTTTAATATTAGTAAAGTTTTTTTTAACGTTTCTTTATGTTTTTATCAAATTTATCTTTCTTTGTTATTTTGCTAATTATCTATGTATATTTAGGTATTTATTGCTGTTGTGCGAGGGTGCAGAAAGTGGAGTTTGGGATGTGGGTTGTCTCTCCGTTCTTCTTGTTGGCTGTCTGGAATGCACTCTTACATTTTGCTGTATGGTCTGTATATTTATTTTTGTTTTTTAGTTTGAAATGCTTATTGATTATAATTTTATTTCCAAGTTTATTTTTCTTTTTTGCTTTTTGTTTTACTTTTATTATTTGTTTTACCCTTATTTTTCGGTTTTAATTATTGTATTCATAACATTTTTCTTAGTTGCTTTATATATAGTTTTATATTCATATATATGTATGTTACATTGGTAGATTTCTAGATATGTTATATATATCTGTTTTCTTTAGTTTTTTTTTTTTTTATTGTATTTATGTGCAATACGACTTTTATTTGTGCAATCCTGTCTTTTTCTTTCTTTAGGTAATATTTCTTATGTAAAATAAAATTCTTGTTTGTTAGTTTTATATCGATTTTTTATTTCCTGTTTTGATATTTCCATAGATTTAATGTATATGTTTATTTTTCCATAACTATGTGTGATAAATTCTCTTGGTATTTTTGGTTTTTTATATTTATGTTCATTAAATTTCTTTTTCGATTTTTGAGGTTAGGAAATGAGTTTTACTAAGTGATCAGCTATGTTTTTCCTTTTTTCTAGCTATCATGGGAAGGTGGGCTGTAAATTTTCTTTGGCCACGGTGTCTTCTGCATTATCCTTTTATCCATTCATATTGCTTTCAGGGAGTTGTTCAGGACATTCTGCAGTGAAGGGAGTATAACATAGGAAAAATAAGGCGACTACTGCTGGTTATCCTTTTTTCTAAAAGGTTTTCTCTGTATCACTTTTCCAATTCTTTCATAGTGATCCTAGTGTTCTATGCAATATCCTATTTTTTTAACAAACTGGCACATGTACTCTCAAAGCTTCATCTAGTCTCTGTGGTACTCACTATTTTTTTATTTTAAAGCTTGTGAGTCCGGCCATAATTTCATGAGGCTAGGGGGATGACAGGATGGAAGAGAGGTATGATGAGTGTTTGTGGTTTGTGGTACAACAGAGTTTGCAATATTCTTGGATTATCCAAATGACACCATAGTGATCTCAGAAAGGAGATCTTTTTATATATTCTACTGTAAATTTCAGATAGGGTGTATCTTATATTCGTTCTCATGGTATTCCAGGAGTAGTAGCAGTCTGGCTGTGTAAATATGCCAAAATATCATCTATGTATGTAGAGACTGTTGGCAGAGTCTCACGCTTTTGCCTCTTCATATCTATGCTTGCATGTACAAGATTTTGCTTGCAAAGAGACTGAAGCTCTTTGCTGTGCTTTGCTTGTCTAGAAATTGATGTTAATTTTATTGGGAGTGTGCCTGTAAGACATGGTCTATTCTCTTGTATAAGGTACGGAGGGGGGGCATCATGTTGTAGTCTGTCTTCTATTTTTCTTTTACATCTGGTAATTGTTTTCATTAAAATTTGCCACTACCCATGGGCCTCTCTGGGGAATGGAGGGGTATAAGGGACACTATTGTAACGTCAAAGGAAAATATTATAGTGCCTGGTGAAAACTTGGCAATGTGTCTATTTTCTTAAGAAAGTGTGGTATCCTGTAGTCTTTGGTAGATATCTAAGAGAGGGGTGTAAGATAGGTGGTAGGAGTCTATTCTGGTTTGAGGGGGCATTGCATCCACTCCAGGAAGGTTGCCTGGCCAAAGCCTGTTTTTTTTTTTTTTTCTGGGTCTTCTTTTGTGAGTTTTTGGTTAGTTTGTACCAATGTGGTATAGAAGGGTATGTTCCATTAGGGCATCTCTTTGGCTTGATAAAAAACTCCTATTTACACTTTGTTGTTCTGGAATTATAAGTGTATAATACCTGTTCATAAATTTTACTTTCCCTCTTTACAGCTTGTAGGGCTTTATTTGGATTCATCCGAGCAATGTATGTCTCTGTATTGATAGGTGTGCCTCTTCCATTGTTATATAAATTTTCCCCTTTTTTAAAGACTTACTAAAGCTCGTCTTTGTTGTTTTTGATGATTGGTCTTGGTTTTGTGCTAATCCTTGAGGGTAGTTAGCTCTTATTGCTCATGTTAGGGTACCCTCATTTAGGATTTATTCTCCACATCTTGGTTTCACAGTGTACCATGGTTTCCAGACTGGAAGCTTTTTGGTAGGTGGGGTTTTCTTCTCTGTTTATAGGGAGTTGCGGAGGATTGCTTTCACTTAACTTTACTCCATCATATTGTGTTCCTCCATTGCTTTGGCATCATAAGGGAGTCTGAGGATTCTTTTATTATCTGCTCTTTTAATTATATTCATTGAGCTTCCCAGGTTCTCCAAAGTGCTTTCTTTGGTGGTGGTTGGTCAAACGATCTCTTTAATGAGGACAGAGATTGGTTCTATCAAGGGGCTTCTGATACTATTAGTTCATGCCATTGCGTAACCTCTTCTTGCACTGTTCTCCTCCTCTTTGCCCTTGGGCCAGTGTGTGTAGTTTACTCTTTGTGGAAATCTGCCATTGTTCTGTTGTGCTATCATGGCTGTGGGTGGGATGCCAATGTGGGGGTTGTCCATTGTATTGGGGGGGGGTGGACCTGTGATGGTACTCCGTTTACTCCATTTGGTTTTGAGGGGGGTCTATGTTGGGGGTGCCTTCCCTGTATGGGTTCCACCTTCTTGTGGTGTGCTGAACATGGTTTATGTTCCTGGGGTCGGGGGCTTGGTTTTGGGAGGTGGGCATTTTCTCTTTCTCTGCGGAGCAGCCTGTGGATTTATGCCCTGTATGGGTTTGGGGTGCTAGTTCTGGTGGGGATATGGCTTTCTGAGTTACTGCTTTTTTCTTTTTGCATTTTCAAGTTTTTTGTGTGTGCCTTTTTGATTTTCTTTCTTTTTCTGGATTCTGTTTGCAATTGCTGACGGAATTCAGGTTTCTGGGTCCTTCTTTTTCTTTGGGTTTGCTCTTATCCTTTTTCTTTCTTTTGCTTCTGACCTCTGTTCAGGTACTTTTTGGCTCTTTGTCCTCATTTATGGTTGTATTTATGTTAGTGATTTTCTCGTTTAAGTTTGCAATCACTTTTTCAACTTTTTGGCACTGTCTATGACTTTTTCCAGGAGATTATTGCAGGCTTCTTCTCTCTCTTTAAGTCCAGATGGGCAGGGGGGAGCGGATGGTGTTGGTCGAAAAGAGCTTAAGAGTGGTTATTATTGTATTATTTAGGCAGTGGTATCTGTGGTAATTTTCTCATTTCTGTGTTAAGCTATTTTATGGGGGTTTCTATTTCTGTGGGTTTTCGTAGTGTTGTTTCACCTGGGTTATTTTCTGTGTTAGGTGGTGGGGTTGGCAAAAGCCCCTTTTTGTATTGTTACCTTCTTTTTCATTGTTTCTTCGTTAGGATTATTTTTCTGTATTTATTTCCTGGGTTTATACTAGGGGAGTTCTTTTGTTTGCTGCCTAGAATTATGCTAAGTCTTAATACATTCTAGGACATGTTATTTTTTCAGTTGTCATTGTATACTGTTTTTCCTTTCATATATCTTTAGAGGGGTGTCTCTTCCTGTAGATATAGTATTTGTTGGTTGGGGGCTTGTAGCTTTCAATTTTTATAGAGGCTAGTTTCTTCTTGAGTGATAAGGCAGATCTTCTGTGGAGATTACATTTCATATGGATTGGGTGTTTAGGTAGTTTAGGTTGAGGGTTGTAGTGTGAGGTGGTGTTGGTAGGTATCACTTTAGTTTGTTTTTCTCACTTATTATTTTCTTCGCACTTTACAGTGCTTGCCTTATAGCTGCTGATTATGCTTGCCATCTTTGAGCACCTTGCATGATCATTCACCATCTCTATTACCACATGGGTGGCAGATGTTTCATGTTTCATCAATGTTGTTATTGTGAGGTTGAATCTGTACGTCACACCTTTTAATTCACACTCATCAGGTATCTGATTATGGCTTTTGGATCGCTTTTCTTTGTACAATTGGTTAATTTTTTAACTTCATGCTACTTCCTCTTGTGTAGAGAGGGGGTGGATGATCTTGTAAATTGAAAATTTAACCAAGAATGGGCTTCTGGGAAGCCAGCTGTATGTCTCTCCCCAATGCAGAGGTGAGAGGACTTGCAGGATGTGGCTGGTGTTTGTCAAGCTGAAGGGTGAGACATCCCTGTTATGTAAGGGATTTTTTAAAAGGATTCCTTTACCTTTTCTTCCCAAAGCCACTAGTCTCACTCTTCCATGTATGCTATGTTGAGACACATTTCATCAATGTAACCTTCTTCTACCGGGACTTAGGACTGTGGTTTATTTCAAGCCTGTCTGAGGCTTGTTAGTCGGGCATATTTGTGAATTTATATAGTATATTTGTTAGAATTATTGTGTATTTTTAAGTAATACGATTTTTTTATGGCACTTGTTTTTATTTTATTTCTATAAACGTTTTCAACAGATATTCTTTTTTATGAATTTTTTAATTTTTTAGGTTTCCTTTTCTTCATTTTTTTCGTGTTCCTGTTTGGATCGAACACTAATGATTTTCTGTTTGTTTCAGAAGGTGTTTTGCTGTGCTGTCTATGAGAAGGTCTCGATCTCGAAATGGCGTTCTTACAGTGTGTTTGTCTCTGGTAATAGATCTTAAAACACAGGGTCATCCAGCTTAAAGTTTCTTTCAGGACCGGTACTTAAAGGTAAGGAGTGGAGCTTAGCTCTGTTCAGGAACTTGGAAAAAATCAACCGAGTTATAATTGGTTTGCTGGGCACACAGACAGTTTTTCTTTTTTAGCTTTTCTTTTAGAATAGTCCCTAATAAGGATGGTATGTGCTATTGTCTTGCTGGGTATACAAGAACTAGTGAATATAGATAAAATGGTAGTATTCTAGGAATAGTAACAAGTAAAAATAATGACTTCTTATTAACAGTCAAACTTCAAGCACTAGCGCTTTCAGCCAGAGGCTACATAGGGTGCGAGTGAGAGTGCAGACTGTGTTTTATTCTAAAAAGTACATTATATATACAAGAAAAGGACACTACAACGGGGGGTACATGGTAAAAAGCTTAGCCGAGTCGGGGAACTTCCGACTGCGGGGAGGTGTGGAGGGGGGAGGGGGGAGGTACCTCTGTTCTTTCAGATACTTCCTCGTAGTCGGTGAAACGTGTGGCTACTGCTTGCTAAAAAAAACTTTTCCATGGGAGGGGAGATCTCTGGCTTCCATATCAAAGCAATTTAGATAGCTGGAACTGGCAGGACAACTTCACAGGGCTATCATGTTCAGGATATAGGTTAGGGTCCTTACTTTGGTTGCTCTGGGACGACCTGTGATTCAGAAAGCAACGAAAAAGATATTACTAAAGTTTTATTTAGTTGGAGGTAGAAGACTATATTAGATTTGGACTGAGGAATAGAAGGAAGATACAACTCGCCTGTGGAAAAGGTGATACCTTAATACTCAGTAAAAGTAAATATAAGGCTTATTTGTACTAGCTTCAGTGTGAAAGCTCACTCCTGGTTTGGGAGAAAGGGACCTAGGATTCTAAGCTATGGGCTTACGTATGAGAAAAACACTTATATATTATTTTTAGGTAAAAACAGCCAAATCTTATCTTTCTTTCTTTCATGTATATTTAAATATAGTTAATTGTTGTCTTTTCAAGGTTATATATATTTGATCTTCTCTTTCGATTTTTAAAAAACGTGTTTTTAAGTCAATTCGCTTTTAATTCGTATTGTTTTTGTTTTTAAGAAATTCAAATTTTCTTTTCGTTTCGTTATTATTTTTAAATCAATCAATATTTTTGTCTTGCTTTTGTTAAGGCTTTTATGCTCTATATCTATATATTTTAACATTTTCTTTTTTTGATTGTTATTTGTAATTTTTGTCCTTATATCTTCAGATATAATTTGGTTGAAATATTTGAATTTGGGTGTTTTTGAAATGTTTCAATGATTTTTCCAACTGCTATTTATTCTTGTTATTTTTTACATTTTGTTAACATTAATCTATTCAGTGTTACTTTTCTTTTAGAATTGTTTTAATCAAACTCATTTGTTTGTTTTCTTAGGCCATGATTTTATTTGTTTCTTTTTAAACCTTGGGAATAGGGGGTCTTTCTCTCAGAGTAATTGGGCGCTCTTTAATAGTGTAAAAAGTTTTTTTCTGTTCTTTATGTTTTTTCAAAATATTATCTTTCTTTATTAATTTGATAATTATCTATGTTTTTTTAGGTATCTTATGCTGTTGGAGAGGTGGCAGAACGCTGGAGTCTGTGGGCTGTGGTTGTCTCTCCCAGTTTCCTCTCCTTGTTGGCTGTCTGTAATGCCTCTTACACTATTGCGTAATGTCTTTTATATTTAATTTTTTGTTTTTTTTATTTGAATGCTTATCTGATTTTTTATTTTATTTCCAAGTTTATATTTTCTTTCTTTCTATTTTGTTTGTATTTTTATATTGCTCCTTATCCGGTTTATAAATTGTATTCAAAACTTTTTTTTAGTTGCTTTATATAAAGGTTATATATATATATAAAATGATATATATATGTATTTTACATTGGTAGATTTCTATATATATATATATCTTTTCTTCTTATTTTTTATTGTATTTAGGTGCCAATACGACTTTAATTGTTCATTCTTGTCTATTCTTTCTTTAGGTAATATTTCTTATGTAAAACTAAATCTTGTCTTGTTATTATTATATCGATTTTTTTTTTCCTGATTTGAAAATTCCATAGTATTAATGTATATGTTTATTTTCCATAACAATGATAATATATCTCACTATTGTATTTTTTTTGTTTTTTTACTTCATGGTTCACTTAAATTACTTTTTAGCCTTTCTGAGGTCTGGAAATTGAGCTCTACTAAGTGATCAGCTATGGTTTTTTTTTCCTTTTCTCCAAGCTTATCCTGGGATGGGGACATTAAATTTACTTTGCCACGGAGTCCCTTCTGCATTTTCTATATCCATTCCCTCTTTCTTACAGAGGAGTTGTTCAGGACATTCGCAGTGGAATGAGAGTATAACATAGAAAAATAAGAGCCGAACTACTGCTGGTCATCCTTTCTTTCTATAGATTTCTCTGTCACTTTTCAATTCTTTCCATAGCCTGATCCTAGGTTCCTATTGCAAAAAATTATCCACATATTCTAAAAAACTGCACCATGTCTCTCAAAGCTTCATCTAGTCTCTGTGCTCACTCCCCTATTCTTTTTAATCTTAAAGCTTGTGAGTACGGCAATGATTTCTTGAGGCTTGGGGGATGACAGGAATTGGAAGTGCAGTACTGATTGAGTGTATTTGTGGTTTGTGTTACACTGTAGTTTGCACTTTTTCCTGGTAATTTCCAAATACACATAGTGTCTAAGAAAGGGAGCTCTTTCTTACTATATTCAACAGTAAATTTCAGACAGGGTGTATCTTATTTAGTTCTTCCATGGAATTCCAATTCAGCCTCTGTGCCTGTAAATATGCCAAAATATCATCTATGAATCTTATAGAAGACGTGATGCTGAGTCTCCAGCTTTTTCCTCTTCATTTCTAATGCTTTCATGTACAAAGATTATCTGGCAATTGCAACAGCGACTGAAGCTCCTATTGCTGTGCCTTTGCTGCCTATAGAATTGTTGTTGAAACTTAGGAGTGTGCCTTGTAAGAGACATGGTCTATTCCCTCTTTTAAAGGTACGAGGGGGGCAATCATGGTGTACGTCTGTCTTCAATTTTTCTTTACATAAGGTAATTTTTTTTCATAAAAATTTGCCACTACCATTGAGCCTCCTCCAGGGGAATGGAGGGGTATAAAGACACTATGTCAAAGAAAAAATTAATAGTGGCCAGTGAAAAACATGGCAATGTGTCTATTTATCATTAAGAAAGCGTGGATCCTGTTAGTCTATTTCTGGTAGGAGCTCTAAGAGAAAGTGTAAGATAGGTGTCCAGGGAATCTATCTACTGGTCTGTGGGGGCATTGCACATCCACTCAAGACCTGGTCTGCCTGGCACACAAAGCCCCTGTTTCTGGTCCTTCTTTATATGGTGATTTTTTTGGTAGAATTACCAAATGGTATATAAGGGACTTGTTCCAAATGGGCTACTCTTTGGCTTGCATAGAAAACTCCTATTTACTACAACCTTTGTTGTTTCTGTGAATTATCAAGATGTATAAAACCTGTTCACCTAAAATTTTACTTTCCCTCTTACAGCTTGTAGGGCTTTATATGGATCTTCCAGAGCAATGTATGTCCCTGTATCTGATAGGTGTGCCTCTCCCATTGTTCTATAATTTTCCTTTTTCAAGACTACTAAAGCTCCGTCTTTGGTCTGCTTTCCCTTGATGACTAGGTCTTGTTTTGTGCTAAATCCTTGAGGTGTTAGCTTCCTTTTTGCTCAGTTAGGGTAACCTCCCTTTAGGATATATTCTCCCAAAACCGATGGTTTCACAGTGTACCTGGTTTCCAGACCTGGAAGCATTTTTGGTAAGGAGGTTTTTCTTTCTCTCTTGTTCATAGGAGTTGCGGAGGGATTGCTTTTCTCTAAACTATTACTATCCCTTCATATTGTGTCCTTCCATTGATTGCATAAGGGAGTCTGAGAATCTTTTGTTTATCTGTCTCTTTTAAATCTATTCATTTGAGCTTCCCAGGTCTCCCAAAGTGGCTTTCTTTGGTGGGGTCCTGGTAACTAAAAAGGTTCCCTTTACTGAGGACAGAGAGTTGGGCTTCTATCAAGGGCACTTCTGATACTATTAGTTCCATGCCCATCTGCCGTAACCCTCCTCTTGCCACAGTTCGCCTCCTCTTTGCCCGTGGACCCAGTTGTAGTTTCCTCTTTGTGGAAATCAGCCATGTTTCTGTAGTGCTTTCCATGGCTGAGGGTGGGATGCCCAATGTGGGGGTTGTCCCATTGT
>NW_028234418.1:32729-37729 GCF_977035675.1 Penaeus japonicus
TGGATATAATACATCGCATACACAAAATGCACCGAAAATATATAACATCCATTCTATGAATTTTATTTAGGTAAAAGAGTATTTTTTAGAAATCAAAAGAACCCCCTTTTTCGAATTCATCCCTTTTTATTCCTTGGCCATAATATTTCAGAAAGAAAACAACATTTTAAGCCATATAATAAAAAGGCAAAAGGAAAAGTTCCGTAGTCTTCATTTGATAAAAAGGGAAAAATTGACGCTCTCCAAGAATTTGGAATGCTAGAGACCATTGTTCAGCTGAAGTCCATAAAAGGGTAAGTGGGTATGGTTTGTCGGTCGCGAAAGGGTGTTTTGTTTTAAAAGACAAGCTGCTGTGTGGTTTGGGTGTGGGGTTTTGGTGGGCGGTTCTGTGGGCTCTGAGGCGAGGTCGAGTAGCTTTATGAATGGAAGTTGTTGAGGATATTTTTCTGCCCCTATCTTGGCTCTGCTTGGCTCTCTCTCTCTTTTCCCCCTTTCTTTCTCTTTTTTCTCTCTCCTCTCTCACTCTCTCCCCTTTTCTTGATATATTTTATAAAAAACACAAAACAACACAAAAGCCCACAACACCCCCCACAACCCCACACACACACCACACACCACACACACACACAAATATATAATAATATATATAAATATATATTATATATAAATTTTATATGTATATATATATATATTTATTTATACATATTAAAATATATATATTATTATATATAAACCCAAAAAAATTTGTTTATATAATATATATATATATAAATATTATATATATATAAATATATATGTATATATATATAAATAATATATATATAATAATATATATCATATATACCAACAAATATAATAATAAATTATTATATAAAAATTTATATAAATACATATAAAATATATATATATTTATATAACTTTTAAATTTATATTATATGGGGTGTTGTGGGTTGTGTGTGGGTGGGATGAAAATGGATCCCCTTAATATAAAATATGTTAAAATGTAAATATATTATAAAATAAATTAAAAAATATATATATATAATATATTTAACCTAAAATATTTTTAAAATATATGGTTTTTAAAAATGATTATATATCTTAAAATATTTATAAAAAAATTTATATTTAAAAATATATTATATATATATTATGTATAAAATAACATAATACATAATATATATATAAAATATAAATAAATATAAAATATAATTATATTGTATGTATTTTATATATATATATAATTTTATATATTTTATATATATTAATTTTTTATAATATTATATTTACATATACATATATATACATATTTACATATTCTGATATTTTATATATATATAAATAGATATATTGATATTTATATAATTTTTTAAAAAAAAAATTATATATATATATATATATTATTATATATATAAAATTTTATATATATGAAACAAATTAATAAATTTTTATATCAAAATTTAAAACAAAACAAAATTATATATATATATATAAAAATTATTATATAACTTATAAAATTATTATAAAAATAATTATATTTTAATATCCCTATACATAATTTTACTTTCTACATATATATATATTATAAATATAATAATATATAATAAAAATACATATAATATATATTAAAAAAAGATAATATATATATATTAATATATATTATGAAAATATATATATATTATTATGTAATAAATATTGATGTATATGGTTATATGTATATATAAATATATATAAATAAATTATATTTATATATATAAACTTTTATAAAATATATTTATATATATAATATATCATATAAGTATATAAAAATTTTATTATATTATATATAAAATATATATATATAAAAAACAACTACATAAATATAAATGTATATTATGTTTATAAAATTTATATATATTTTTATATATATATATAAAAATAATATATATTTATAAATTTATTATAATTGTAAATATAGGGGTATAATACATATCTATTATCTATTTATATTAATATTATAGAAAATAAAAATATTTAAAAATTTTTTATGAAGTTATATATGTATAAAATTAATCCCAAATTTTTATCTATATTTATATTATAGATAATAAATATAATATATTAATATATATATATATATAACTATATATGTATATTATTATTTAAGGTTTTTTAAAAATATAATAAATATATTTTTTTAATATAAAAAAAAAAATAAACATACATACACACAATATACAAACGTTAAATGGATGATTACTTATGAATTAAAATACTGAAATTAAAAGAAAAACTTTGTAATTTTAATATATATAAATATATATATAATATATATATATAAATATAATTATTAAAATTAATAATATAATATAAATATATATAAAAATACTTCAACAATATACACAAACCCTTTAGTGGTGGTTTTATGTGATAAAGATATCTGAAATTTAAAAAAAAAACAAATTTTAATAATATATATTATATATATAAAATATATATATATATATATAATATATATATATATATAGATAGAAGAAGATAGATAGATAGATAGATATAGTTATAGATAATACACACACATTAACACACACACACAATATATATTTATAAAATTTATAGTTATATAATATAATATTTATAAAAATATAATATTTATTATTGTATTATTATTTAGATATATATTTATATATATTAATATATAATTATATATATATAAACATAAATATAGGGATAATAAAAATATAATATTATATATTATATATTTTATTATATATATATAAAATATATAATATATTAAAAATAAAATATATAAAAATTATTATAAAATTAAAATATAAATTTTTTTGAATTTTACAAACATATATATATTATATATTTATATATAAAAATATATAAATTTTATAATATATATATAATATATATATAATAAACATATATATTGTATAATATTTATATATAAATATAATAAAATATATATAAATAATTATATATAAATGTATATATATGTTTGTATATTCAATAAAAATTTAAAATATATAAATAAATATATATATATATTATATAAATAATATTATGTAAAACTAATTTTTTTTTATCAAATATATATAATATATATTATATATATAAATATATATTTTGCCTATATAATTTTATTATATATAAAATATATTACAAATTAAGGGGTGGTGTGTGTTTTGGGGAAAGATCTATACTATATCTATTATCTATCTACCCCGGCCCAAAACCCCTTGAGAGCCCACTTTGCAGTGAATGATAAGGTTTAAAAAAAAAAAAAAAAAAAAAAAAAAAAAAAAAAAAAAAAAAAAAAAAAAAATATTTAAATAATATATATAATAAAAATATATAAATATAATTAAATATTTTATATAATATAGTTTTATCATATGTATATATATATATATATAATATTATATATATATATATTAATTATATATATAATAAATATATATATAATATATATAATATATATATAGTATAATATATAATATATAAAATATATTATGGGGCTCGGTAGCAAAGTGGTTGAGCATCGACTTAGAATTGACGAAGAGCTGAGTTCGAGCGTTCAAAATCCCGGCTGGTGAGTTGTTACCTTGGAAAGGAATTTTAACCTCGATTGCCAAAAGGTGTATACACAATATTGCGATATATACCCCCACCAAGATACAATTGGGGCCGAAGGTGGGGACCCGGCCATAACTCTCTGAGGGGCCTACACCCCTGCGTGGAATGAATACGGCTGAAAAAAAAAAAAAAAAAAAAAAAAAAAAAACAAATATATATATATATAATTATAGTTTCATATATATATTATCTATATATATATATTATATATATAATATATTATGCACATAAAAACTACATATTTAAAAAACTTATATGCAACCCCCCGACCCCTGTGTGTGTATATATATATATATTATATATAATATATATAAATATATATATATATATAATATATATATATGTATGTTAAAATATATTTATATAATATAATATTTTTTAAAATATATAATATATAAATATATAAATATATATATATATATATATATATATATCTTCGTGTGTGTGTGTGTGTATTTGTACAAATTTCCAGCGCCTTCCCTTTCACTTCATCCAATAGAGCACAATACGTCCTCCTGAAATGTCAATCCCAGCTATCACATCTGTCACATCCCAATCTCGCTGTTACTTGTTAAAGAAAGATTGTATTTGAAGACTACCAAGACAGGCCTTCCCTTTCCAAATTTACCCCTTTTGCTCCTGTTCTTCCTCTTAGTCTTTCTTTCCCCTTTTGAAAGCGCGCCTCCCTCCCGCTTCCCACTCTCGGTTTCCCCTTTAGGACCACTTCCGGAGAGAAAAGGGCTGTAGTCACACTCTGCATCCGGCATCTAAAAAGTCTCTTGCACCTTCGTTGCGGTTCCAAAATATATTCTTTTTCATTTCCATTGTTCACTTGTTTCCCTGAATATCGTTTTTTTCCCCCTCGTCGACATGTTAGAAATAGTTGTAGCAAAGGCTGTTGTTCATTAGGTATCACTGTATCTCGGTTGCTGCACCACTCAATGGGCCAAGCAGGATACGAATAAAAGGGAAAACTTCCTGGGGAAAAGGAATTGTGTGTGATTTTAAACTGCCTTTGCTTTTCATATCTCGTGCTCTTTACTTTTAATGTTTTAAAGTCTTTAAACGGGGTTTTATCCCTCAGTGCTTTCCGCAACCCCTCGTGTTCCAATGTTATTTTGTCAAACATCTGTAAAAATGTCGATAACGATGAAAAACTAACTAAAACATGGCCCACCCATGTTTTTGGTATAAATGGTTCTGCCAATATGACACCACTGACACACCCGTGAATGTTGTGTTTAATCTATCTATCTATTTTGTCATCGATCTACCAATCCACATATAATTGTATATGCATAGAGTCACCGGGAAAAATTATGATTATATTTTTTATTCACACACATACTGTTATGATTAGAAGATCCTATTAAAAC
>NW_028234418.1:42729-47376 GCF_977035675.1 Penaeus japonicus
TATTAAATATATATATAATTTAAATATATATATAATTTTATATTTTAATGTATTTTATGTATGTATTATATATATATATATAAAAATATATATATAAATATATTAATACTATATAAAAAATTATATATAAATATATAATAAAATATAAGTTATGATATATAATATATATATATATATATATAATATATAAAAAATATATATAATATATTACAAAACACACACACCACACACACACACACACCCACACACACACCACATATATATATATATATATATAAATATATATATATTAAATTAATATATAATAATATCCCCATAATCGTGTTGTGCGTGTCCGTGTGTGTGTTTCTGTGTGGGGTTAACGTGGTTGTGTGGTGAAGAAGACGAAGGGGTACTCAATACATGTTTAAATAACTGAATGTATTTAAAAAAGACGCCATGCGCAAGCACGGACACATGCACCCTAAAAAAAGGAAACCTTTATCGCTTTTAATTGATATTTTCCCGTTTGCATAAAAATTATTCACATTCTGCCTATTTTCGTCATATCGGCACCTACATGCATTGCACCATGGATTCTGCAAAACACGCTAATGAAATAATTTCCCGCCTGAAAAACCATTTTACTCTCCTCCATTCATGCAAGCACTTCCCCAAATCCCCCCTATTGCTACCCAAAATCCCACCTTTCGTTCAGGCATAAGGGACCCCCCCCCCCCCCCCATCTTTAAGCCCTTCTTTATCCCCCTTCCCCCTCTCCCCCCTCCCCCCTCCCCCCCCCCTTCCTTCCCCCCCTCCCCCCCCCCCCTTCCTCCCCACCTCTACCCCACCCCTTTCCCTTTCCCCCACCTCCCCCCCCCCCTTTCCTTCCCTCCCTCCCCCCCCCCTTCCTTCCCCCCCTCCCACGTCCCCCTTCCTCCCACCTCACCCCTCCCCTTCCTCCCCCACTCCCCACGTCCCCCCCCTTTCCCCCACCTCACCCTCCCTTCTTCCCCCCACCTCCCCCCTCCCCCCTCCCCTTCTCCCCACCTCACCTCCCCCCTTCCTTCCCCCCTCCCCCCTCCCCCTCACCCCCCCCCTTCCTTCCCCCCCTTTCCTCACGTCCCCCCCAAAACCCCTCCTCTGTTAGTGAATGAAAATTTCCCCGACAGCTGCCCAAACTTTTCAACACCGGGCGAAGATATTACGTCACCATCATACTCACTAAACCTTTTCGATGAAAAACGCGGCTGTTATTCTTTTTTTGTAAATTTGAATCTGGACATTTTTGTTGCACTTTTGCTCTGCGCCGATTGCCGATGCCTTGTTTCGGCCCAGTGCTAAAGTGCTTGCAAATCGGGTTATCCGTAAAAAGGGTGACCAACAACATTTGTAGGGGGAAAAAAAAAAGAGATAAAACGTTAAAAACCAATAAAAAAATATAAAAAGCGCAATAAAATTTCCATTCAAAAAAAAGTGTTGCATAGTTTGAATCGATATTATACCTTTTATCCCGCCATTTATGGCTAAAAATAGGTTCAAACTCACAGACATCAAAACAAGGGAACGAGTTATCCCCCTACATTCGCACAAAAATTTTTCCAAATTGATTTTTTTTTTTGTTTCAAAAAATTTTTTTTTTGTAAGAAAGTTTAATAACTTTTAAAATAGATATATTTTTTCCCAAAATGCTCTTTAGTTTGCTTTTTCCCAAACGATGCAATTGCATATTTTTGGGTAAATTCACATGAATTTTATTTACATGTTCATTGCATTCGAAAAATAGTTACACATTATCTCTTTTTTAAACAAAATAGATGTTTGAACGATGCTTTTTCGTCACTCATACACATCAATGCCAATCATTAAGCCGGCCTAGCGTCCAGATAATCGTATACAAGATAATCCTATGTGTAGTGGCGAATCCAGGATTTCTCAATAGGGGGTAGGGTGGAGGGGGCAGATTACATTAAAAAAAGGGGATGCTAAGTAACGAAAGAAGGGGGAAGCGAAGCTAACCCTGAGGGAATTATTAAGCGTTATATCAAAACTGATGTCTAAATCACTGACATATTGATATGTTTATTGTGCTCGTGCGTTATGGTGGCATACTTTGTCACTCGAACACTGACTGTGTTAGTGTGCGGCGCGTGTGTGTGTGTCTGTGTGAGTGTATATGTGTGTGTGTGTGTGTGTGTGTGTGTGTGAGTGTCCTTATTAGCAAATTAATCAGAACGCTTAGATGGGAAAGGTTTAAACAAAATCAAACAATTTTTCGAACTCCCTAGATTATTAATAGGGACACAACATACACACAGCACACACACCACACAACACACCCCACTCATTTCACACACACACACACACCCCCCACAAAACACCCACAAAACCACGCAAGCCAAAGACAAAACAAACCCACACACACCCTAAAAACACACACACACACACACCCTAAACACACACACACACACACACCCTAAAAACACACACACACACACATATATATATATATAATTATAAATATTATATATATATATTATATATATAAATATATTATATTATAACATATTTTAAAGATTACAAACAGTTTATTTTAAAACACTACCACATAAAAAAATGTTTCCTGAAAAAGCGAAATTGAAAAAAATTAAGGGGGTATCCAAAGGGTAAAAACCCCTTCCGCTTTCTACATTTTTTTAAATTTTAGAGATCATTTCTCTGTTTAGTAAACCTGGCCGGAGTCTTTTAAAATCTAGTCCCACAAGAAGCAACTAAGAATTTAAAGATAATGAAAAATTGATGATCTTTCAGTGAGTTTTTCTCCCTTTTTGCATCGAAAATGGTTTAGAACAAGGCAAAAGTTAAAAGTTTCTGAAAATTAATCACAAATACATATATAGAAAATTCTAACCTCGCAAAAAAAAAATTAGCTCCATTAATGCAAAAAAAATAATTTAATAATCATGAGATAAAAAAAAATCTGTTGATAGTGATGATGATAACATAAACAAGTTGTAGTGATGATGAAAAAAGTAAACATTTGTTTGTGATGATAACAGTAATCAAAGTTTATAGGAAGATGTGGCAAATAAAATCAATGAAAACGCTTCCACACCTCCTCTTGGCAGCCTTTCTGGTCCATCCCCTCATTAAAACTTCCTTTTTTTATTTTTTCACGAGCTGAAACGAAATTTCTTAGGGACTTAGGTTTCTTAGGTACATTATGTCGCTGGCCCATGTGTAATTAAGGAAGTTCACTTTGCGTGATAATCATTGATTGTTGATTGTAAAGAGAAGTGGAAATTAATCACTGAGGGATAACTCAAGGAAAGGTTTTACTCTACAGAAAGTGTTGCAAAGTCTGTCTTCAATATGGCTGGGTCCATGAAACAAGAACTTTAGATTCGGTTCTCCTACCACAAAAGACGAATATAATGTTGAACCTATGATGAGTAGGGTTTCACCACAACACACCAAGAGGATAGTACCGAGCCAATGTGGAGGGCAAATGACCACAACGGAAGGCTAGCGTCTGAGGCTCGATAGGACACCGATCCACGCTATATAATCCTCGCGGGATAAAATGTAGCCTGAATTATATTCTTTATACGTTGATATGATAATGAATTAATAAAAAAGAGGTCATGAGTAGTTGAGAGAAGCAAATCAATCGAGAGCAGGAGTGAGTGAATTAATTAGAGCTGAATATATTTGAACAGGTTCTTTTGTATAACCTTTTATGATCGTCAAGGTCTTTACGCAGTGCTATGGAAATCCATCTCCTTTCACGGTTTATATACATATACATACATACATACATATCTATATCTCTCTCTCTCTCTCTCTCTCTCTCTCTATATATATATATATATATATATATATATATATATATATATGTATATATATATATATGTATAATAATATATAATATATATAATATATATATATATATCATATATATATAAATATATAATATATATAGATATATAATATTATATATATAAAATATATAAAAAATATATATAACATCGTTTATTTCATGAGTACGAATATAGGAAAGTCTTGAAACAAAACACTGAACGGATATCATAGACAGACAAGAAGTAGACGAACCACCCGAGAACCGGAGCAGTGTGTTTCTACCTGTATGAGCATTATTAAAAGCACTTCGTTTGCATTACTTAGCGATAAATCGTGAGGAGCTCAATAAAACCACAGCGGAAAACAGGATATTAGCGGCGAGGGACACGGCGGAAACTGATGCTTTTTATCCATTACGAGCCGAGAGTCAACATTCCCTCTGTAACCTTGGTTTAAAGAGACAAACATTCGTTATGCGTATTACAAGCCGCCTAACTCGGTTTATGCGCCACAATGCTATTATTTACACTGAAAGATGATTAGCGTTGATTATGTTTGTTATTTTAATGGGTATCTTTTTTTTTTTAATTGTGAAATATGTAGAGAGAGATAGAGATAGAGAGAGAGAAAGAGATTGAGAGAGTGAGAGAGAGAGAGAGTGAGAGAGAGAGAGAGAGAGAGAGAGCGGCTGAGTGAGAGAGAGAAGGGGGGGGGGGGGGGAAGAAAAAAAAAAAGGGAGAATATTCGGTGATAAAATAATGTGTGTGTGAGACGAAGGACTGTACAACTTCCAATTAGAGACGAGAA
>NW_028234418.1:47476-57607 GCF_977035675.1 Penaeus japonicus
TGCGCGCCAAAAAACGAAATGTTACAGAGCGATCCCCCTTACATACCTTGATTTTCAATAAAACACCATTTTTGAATCTAAATTGATTATTTAAATTTGGGAGATTTGAATAAAAATATCCATCACCTTACTGAGATCATTACACCTCAGTAATGGTAGCTCTCCGAAGACCAAAAAAATTAGTGTTTGCAGAGAAGCATTTTGGCAAGATATGGAGCGATAGAAAGGGGTCTGGGAGTTAAGAAAAATCTGAATCTTTGATAAAATTTAAACCCCCACCTCCAATCCCTTGAAATGTCAGTGTAGCCGATCAAGCAATAAAAATTTTTCTACCTTTGGGGGGCCCATAAGAGATTGTTGTTAGGGAGATCGAGTAAAAAAATTTTTAAGCGGGGGAATTTGACATATTAAAGACAAATTTAAAATAGTTTAAGACTATTTATACCCACGACCACCTTGAAAGAAAAGCAAGGAGTGATACGTTGCAAAAAAAGGGTTCATTATTTTAAAAAAAAATCATCTAAGCTAATTTTCAGGAAATGTGAAACTAATCCACAGATCCAGGTGTGTCAGGGAATAACCCAAAGGGGCAATTAACCCTTTCGCACCATACCTTAAAATCTTCAGAAAATTTAAAAGTGTCAACACGAATTGTCAAACAAGCACCCAAATGTCATCAGCTATTTCTAAAAAAAAACTCAAACTCAACCGGAATTTCTAAACATTTTAAGGGCCCTTTGGGAGCAACGCTTCCCAGAAAGACTTTTTTTAAAAAAATATTAGGAATATAAAGAAATTCAGCCAAAAAAGTATCACCTTCATTTTTAACAAGTTATGGACGAAGGCAACTCCCAGACCTATAAACATGCTAGCATACATCTAATTTACTTAGATAGAGGTATGCACTTCTATCTAATCCCCCCCCCCTTTCTTACCTAAAATTTAAAAGATAGTATTTAATAGGCTCCTAAATCCCGGGCCTTCAGCAAAATCTCTCGGTGTGGGGGGGGTGTGGGGTGGTGGTGTGTTTGTGTGTGTTGTGGTTGTGTGTGTGTGTGGTGTGTGTGTTGTGTTTGTGTGTTTTGCGGCCCCCGCGTGGTTTTATTTTGTGTTTGGGCATGCATGAACTTTTGTATATATGTGTGTAACTATGTTTGTGTTTGTGAATATAATTTTTCACACGAACACAATGACATAACTGTCTGTTAATATCCTATCATCCCACTGATCAAACCAATCCACATATACACAAAATTGACTTAGCTATCAAAGCTGACAACAATTCATCACAAAAAACAGATTCCTTTAATATTAATATATCCTATTGAACATCTTATAAAAAAAACAAACCCAATAAAATGAAATAACAAGAGAGGGGGAAAACAAAAACCAACACGATAATTACTGTAAGTATAAAAAAAAGCTGTGGTACGCTTTACCATTGCTAAGGTTAATACTCGCTCGGGCAAAAAGACACAAGCAAAGTTTCGGTTTACCGATATTGGCTATAAGTTCTGGCGTGTTACCCTTAGAGACTTATTCTTAAACATGCAAATTGGGTTTCTGTTGTAAATCACATTTTTAAAGATCAGGGATATGTATTGCTGGATTATTACTAATTGAACTTTTTTTTTTAAAGAAGGATTGTTATTTTAACAAAGAATAGCTGATGGTACTTTTGTTTCAAGTACATTTTTTTTTCAGAATAATTAGACTAGAAATATGAGCAATAAAGCTAAACACGGATTTTTTTTTTTTTTTTTTTTTTTTTTTTTTAATGTAAACCAAAAAATAATTAAGGATTCATATTTGAAAAGTTACCGAGATATGTAGATTAAAAAAAAAAACGTGGTTTTAAAAAAGATATGAATTATAGATTTAAAAGTATACATATTGAGATAGATAATGTTTGATTTTTGGGAATTTGGTCGCAGAGAGCGAAAAAAAAAAACAAAGAAAAAGAGAAAAAAAATAGCGATGATAATTAAAACGTGAAATAAAAGTTCATATATCTTTCACACTACTAAAGCACACACATTGCAAAATTTCTGCTTGGGAAAAAGGGCTTTTTGCACCCAGTTTCACGTAAATTAAACGCCGGAATGTCTTTCATGACGATTAACCTTGGGAAACAGTTTTTGTTATTAAGGTAATTTTATTTTACATTTGTCGTTTCGATTATGTATAATAAATTAAAATTTTTCATTAAACCAGGGTCATTCAATAATCAGGCCTCTCCATCGGTTTGAACCCATCCCAAGCACCGGGAACCCTTTTATGGGCGTTGCTTTCGTGGAAAACCCCAAACCCTTTTGGGATACCGGAGATAGGGTCGGGCAGAAGGGAAAAACTTGCTTTTTTTTAAATGCCCCCATTCTTATGGTCTCGTAAGAGGTGACATTCCGTGGCCCTTCACACTTGCGCGAATAAAAAACTAATAATTAAATAAATAATAATAGTAATAATAATAATAAAAACTCAGGTGGAGTACGTATGTATAAGGCAATTCTACCTCATATTTTGAATTTTCTACAAAGCTTTTATCATGTTACAAGTGTTGAGTGTGTGTGTGGTGTGGGGGGTGTGTGTTTGTGGTGGTGTGTGTGTGTTGTGTTGGTGTGTGGGGTGTGGTTTTGTGTATGTGTGTGTGTGGCCCCACGTGTGCGTGATATTTTCCGTAGGGAAACAATCTTCAGTTTAAAAATAGCCTAAACTTTTTGGGGATTCGAGAAAAAAAAGAACCCCCTTGGAAAATCCACAAAATTTTCTGAAAAAAAGTGAATAAGGCAGCCCCAAAAAAAAAAAAAAAAAAAAAAAAAAAAAAAAAAAAAAAAAGAATCTCCCGTACATTACAATGGAAACAACCAGGACAACAAGAGGGAAACACCCACTGTTGCACATAGTCCCCACAAGCCCCCGTTGGACCCAGAGGTCTCTCAACAAATTTCCCTTGGGTTTACTATAAGGGATAAATTCTAACGTTGCACCTAAGAGTGGGAGGGTACGGTTCCCTTTGTCCCCCGAGGTTAGGAGGGGACCCGTGGGGGACTGCTGACTCAAAGGGGGTTGTGTTTTGGTGTCCTTTATCATCATTTATTGTTTTGTCTTTATTAATTCTTTTTACGGTTTATCAATTGAGATTGGTGTTTTTGTTGTTAATTTACCCTTTATTATTGGGTTTTGTTGTGTTATTACTTTTTCATAAAAATACATCTTTATTAAATCTTTTTTTAAAATTTATCTTATCATTGTTATTTTTTTTTATCATCTTCATATCACCATCATTTTTCCCCAAAGAAAATCATTATTCCTACGTTAAACACTAATCAAAATTTCCCCATGATTGATAAAAAAAAAAATAAAAACAAATTATTTTTAATAGATAGATAATGTAGAATAATAATAAATGTAGAAGATGTAGAAAATAGACAATAGTTTGATACTAATAACATCATATATATATAAAAATTAATTAAAAATTTAATATATAATATATTTATATATACATACATACACATATACATACATAATATATATATAACATTGGGAGAAATCACGTCACCCCTCCTCCACCCGCGCATTTATAAATAAGTATTTAAAAAAACCCTGCAAATAGTTTAAAAGAACTTTTTTCTCTCTCTCGTAATGATCTGCTTTCCAATACTAGGCTTTATTTCCCCTTGCTCGATGTTTTTGAGTTTCGAAAAGATTATCCATAGTAAAATCCCCCCCGGGAAAAGATCATTCGAGTCTTATATGTATACGAGACGCGAAGGAAAAAAAAGCCGGATGAAAATAATAACAGTATATTTTCACGTCTTTTTTCGCTTTTTAAATTTTTATTTGGGTGCCTCATATCTTTTTTTTGTCATTACCCTTAAATATCATACGATATCACATTATCTTTATGAATCTCATTAAAATCATTATTATCTTTTGAATTATCATATTATCTTTTATGATTATCTTTATTATCTTTTGGGTTATTTTATTACTTATGATACCCTTTTATTACATTATCTTTTTCATAATGTGAATCATAATTTTGCGTTTTTTATTTGTTTTATTATCTCATCACTGTTATCGTTATCATTTTAATATTATTATCATATTATCTTTTCATAGTAATAGTATTGGGAAAAATTATAATTTTTCTACATCATCATTACAAGCAAATATCACATCATTATCAATGAAAATATCTCATCATTATCTTCTTAACTATTTTTTGTCTCATTATATCAATCTAATCACATCATTTCGCCATAAATTTTCTTTTCTTTAAATTCTTTCCTTTTTATCTGTTCCTCTACCTACTCTTTTGATATTTCAGACTTTTATAAAAAAGCCACGCAATGTACTCAAAACACGCTTTATGGAGAGAAGGTCGGGGTGTTTGTTGCTAAAAAATTTCCCCCCCTCCCCCTCCCCCCTCCTCCTCCCCCATCCCTCCCATCCCTCCCCTCCACTTCAAAGCCCACCATATTGGCTTTAATTTTTTAATTTGTTTGTTTTCGTTCATTTTTTTTTTTTTTTTTTTTTTTTTTTTTTTTGATAACTGCATTTGTATTTGTGAGTTTTAATGTAAAATGTGTTTTGAATTAATCTAATAAATGTGAATATATATATCCGTTTTACGCACCCTAAACACCTTTACACTCACGCACACAACAAAAAAAAAAAAGCATATCATTATCATAACGGAATGCCCAAAAAATCACTCTAGGGCCACTCTTAACAAAAAGAAAAGAGAAAAAAAAAAAAAGAAGGAAGAAAAAGAAGAAAAAAAAAAATGATGACAGCTTGACGTCTTTAGTGCGAAAAAGATGAAATACTGGGTCTATTTAACAAACAGGTCCCAAAGGGGCTCCTTTTATGACCTCTTTTTGACAACTTTGAATTTCGCACGGAAGCCGGTAGGGGGGGGGGGGAGTGAGGCGGAGATCCAGTTCTTTTGATTAAAGATCATCTTTTCTCTTACTCTCTCTCTCTCTTTATCTTATTTTCTCTCTCTTTCTGTTTTTTCTTTATTTTTTTTATTTTGTCTCTCTCTCTTATTTTCTGTCTGTCTGTCTGTTTCTCTCTCTCTCCATTTCTTCTTCTCTATATCTGTCTCTCTCTCTCTCTCTCTCTCTCTCTCTCTCTCTCTCTCTCTCTCTCTCTCTCTCTCTCTTTATCTTATTTTCTCTTTCTTTCTGTCTCTTTTTTTGTCTCCATCTCTTCTTCTCTATCTCTGTCTGTCTGTCTGTCTCTCTCTCTCTCTCTCTCTCTCTCTCTCTCTCTCTCTCTCATATATATATATATATATATATATAAATATATATATATAATATAAAATTTTACCCTTTATTTTATCTTAAAAATATTGTAATATATAATATTAAATAATATATTATATATATAAATATAATTTGATATATATATATACATATAATAGAATATTTGTGTGTGTGTTGCAATAACATAAAAAATTTTATATAAAAATTTAAAAGGGAAAAAATAACTGTATCTCCCAAATTAAAAAAAACCCGCCGCATATAGTCCCCTCTAGACAGATTTAACACCAGGCTATCGCATCAGGCTATGATAGCGAAAAATAATGAAATTAATAAATTTTAAATTTTAGGTAATTTTTTCCTTTAGGATATGCATTTCTTTGTGAGCTTAAACATTATGATTAATTTGTTATTCATCAATCTAAATATATTATTATAATATAATATATATAATATATATAATATATATAAATACATACAAATAACATATTTTATACACACACACACATAATATATATATATATATATATAATATATATATAATTTTTATATATATATCAATAATATAATAATATAAATACACACATTACTTTATATATATATAATAATATATAATATAATTATACATATTATATATTTTCATTATATATTATATGTAAATATTTTAAAATAATAATAATATATTAAAAAATTTTACATATATAAAAATAAATATTATAATTTTTTTATATATTACATCATCAACATATATACAAGTATACATATATATATATAAATATATTATATATATATATTATATATATTTATACCCCATTTCTATTTATATAAAAATTAAAAATTTATTATATAAATATATTATATATATATTCATATATTTATATATAAAACATTATAGTAATGTATATAATATAATAAATAATTATAATTATATATAAACATTATAAAAAATTATATATAATATTATTATATATATACATATATTTACACTGATATATATATATAATATATATTAATATATATTATATCTTTTTGTATATTGAAATATATTTTTTTTTTTTTTTTAATTATATTTTATATTTTATATATATATTTTTTTTATATATATATATAGTATATATTTAAATAAAACATGAAAATTACATATTTTGTACAAACACCACACACACACACGCACATATATATAGTATATATATATATTTTATATATATATAATATATATTATATAATAATTTTAAAATTATATATATATATTTAAATGTAAATGAAATATATAAATTAATAACATACATACATTATATATAATATTTTATATATTTATATTATTATAATATATAAACATAGTATATGTATTGTTGGGTGTTGGTGGTGGTTGCTGTCATATGTGTTGTTGTATGTATGTTATTGCATTCATATGTATATATATAAATATATAAAAATATTATATACTGTTACATATTATTTATTTATAGATTTATATAAAATTTTTTTAATATATATATAATATTATTATTATTTTTTTAATTTTATAGTATGTATATATATATATATATATATATATATATATAATATATTTAAAAAACTATATATGTATGTATATTTATAAGATATGTATATACTTTAAAATTTTGAAATTAATATATATATTATATATATATATATAATAATATTAATTAAATATATTTTTTATCAAACACATCTGCTCTTTACCCACCCCCCGCGGGACGTAGGCCTCCCCCCAATTTTTTTCCCCATCTTTCGGGTTTTTGTGTCCTCTATTCCATTTACTCTGCGAAATTGCTTTTTTTCACCCCCTTCTATCATGTTTTGTCCCTTGTCTTATTGTTGGGGTATTTCCCATTTGTTGTTTTCTTTGTCAAAATGTTGGGCCTTCATGATATAAGTCTGCCCACTGCATTTTTCTTTTAATGCTCTTGAGTATATCCTCTATCTTTGTTTTTGCCTGACCATGTGCTCTTTTCTTGTTCTTTTAATAACTCCTCATTTGCCTTTCATTCTCTTTGAGCACTTGTAATTTCCTCTCGATGCTTTGGGCGTAGTCCATGTATGACGGGGAGGACACACTGGTTAAAGAATAATATATATATATATTATATAATATTTTATATATATTTTTTATATAAATATATATGAATATATATATATAATATATTTTTATATTGAAATATATATAATAAATATATATATTTTATAACATATTTTTTTATTATATAAATAATATATTTTTAATATTTTTAAAATGTATATATATTTATAATATATATATCTCTTATATATTTATATTTTTTAAAAATATATATATATATATATTTTATAATTATATTTTGGGATAATATATATAAAATAATATATAATTATAAATATAATTTGTATGTAAAATATGATATATTATAATTTATTATTTATATAAATTTTATATATAACTTTTAGAATTTTATACATATTTAATATATATATTATATATATATTATTATATATATATATATATATAAATAAAAAAGGGATATACATATATATATATTAATATAAAAATTTATATATATATATATATAATAATAACATATATATACTTATATGAAATACATATAAAAATATTAAAAAATTATATATATATATAAATTATAATATAATAAAAAATAATATATATAAATTTTATATAATATATATATATATATATATAAATATATATATACAAAATTTTAAATATATATAAAAATATTTATATATATATAGATATATATATTTTAATATATATATTTAAATAATATATATATTATATATAATATTTTACAATAAAACATATACCTTCATATGTATGTATGTATATATATGTGTGCGTGTGTTTGCGTGTGTGTGTGAGTGTGTGTGTGTGTGTGTGTGTGTGTGTGTGTGTGTGTGTGTGTGTTTGTGTGTGTGTGTTTACGAGCATTAAAAAATACGATATATGTAATTTTTTGTTGCAAAGAATATCGAGTAATTCTAGCAATTTGCATCGCCTGCACAGTTTCACTCTTGCAATATCCCAGTGTGATTAACAAGGGTGAAGCTAAAAAGCGGTATTTATCACCAGCTGGTTGTGTTTCAATTTCCTTTAAGGAATAAGGCCATTTATATGTAGATTTCCGCCTTTGATTTTCATTAGTCTAATTAAATGTTCATTCTCAATTGCCTCAGAAATCATCATGTGTTTTCGAATTTCTAATTGCAGCTTGCGTCAAAGTAGTCTCTTGCACGCCCATTCATTCATTCGTTCGTCGTCACTTCATTTTGAAATCAACATTCGAGTTGCATGTTGAATGTGAATTGGTCATGGGTAGTCTGTGTAGGATGTTGGTAGAAAGTTTTATTTCAGATTTATTGTTATGTTGTATTCGTACACTTACATTCTTTCAGAAATACAAATGTATGTGCAATCAAAAGCACACATAGATTGGGCTTTTGTGTGTATATGGATATGTGTGTGTGTGTGTGTGCTTGTATGTGTGTGTGCCTTTATATATCTGAATACATAAATAAATAAATATATATATATATATATATATATATATATATATATTTATTTATTTATTTATATATATGTACATATATATATATACATATATATATACATATATATATATATATATATATATATATATATATATATATTATATATATATATATATATGTATTATAGATATTGATATACATGTTTATATAAATGCTTTTCCCGTGTGTGTATATATATATATATAAAATTATATATATATATATATATATAATATATATATATATATATATATATATAAATATATATATTTATATATATATATATATATGTGTGTGTGTGTGTGTGCGTGTGTTTGTTTGTGTGTGTGTGTGTGTGTGTGTGTGTATGTATGTATAGATAGATAGATAGATAGATAGATAGATAGAAGGATAGATAGATAGACAGATATACAGATAGATAGATAGACAGATATACAGATAGATAGATAGACAGACAGATAGATAGATATAGATATATAGATATAGATATATACGTATATATAAACACACACACACACGTGCAGATATGTCACGCGAATCAATTTGATATCCTTTTATAAAAAAAACAAAAAAACTCTTTACCCAAAGTGAATCTCCATAAACCCTACGTATGGAACCCAAACAAACACCGACTGAACCTTTTCACATCTAAACAGCAAGTAATGCTCTGAGGTTCGCCATTAATCAGCTTAGAGTTCCCTCTTCACTTAAGTCCCTGAAACAATAAAGGTAAGACTAAGGAAGAGGGGGGGGGGGGGGGGGAGGGAGGTGGGGATATACGGGGTGGTATGGTGGAGGGGGGAGGGGGGATATACGGGGTGGTATGGCGGGGGGGGGGAGGGGGGAGGTGGGGATATATGGGGTGGTATGGTGGAGGGGGGAGGGGGGATATACGGGGTGGTATGGTGGGTGGGGGTAGGGGGTGGAGGGTGGAGGGGAGGCAAAGGGTAAGTTAAAGAAAAGGGATGTAGAAGAAAGAATGTAGAAGCCTCTTTAATGTACTTAAAGTACATTAACGCGAAAGAGTTTCCTTTATTCTTGCAAATCTAAAGAGACGAGGAATCAAAGCGAATATTTCAGCCTTTACATACAAGAAAACACAAAAACACAGTATTAAGAAAAAGAAACAAGTAAAAAAAAAAAAAAAAGTAAAAAAAAAAAAAAAAGAAAAAAAAAGCATTCCAACTTAATTTCTGAAATGAGTTGGTACGTATTGTCACTTATTTACCTAGCCTGAGGTTATTAACGTCTGTAGTTTCGAGAAAAAAAACGAAGCTTTTGAACAAGGCTTCTTTAGGGCCTTTTTTTT
>NW_028234418.1:57707-62707 GCF_977035675.1 Penaeus japonicus
ACACACACAACACACACAACACACACACACAACACAACACACACAACACAACAACACTCACACACATACCACACACACACGCACGCCCGCACGCAGCATTTGCCGAGTCCTGGAAGATTTAACGTGGGTGGAGGGTGGTGGGTAATAACGGGGAGTCGAACCCGAGGGTGGGGGCATAGTGCCAACAATGGATTTAAAGCATTTCTTGGGCATTTCGGAGCAATGTGCATTTGCAAGGGTGACTTAGATATTGTCATATTTTATGAATTGTATTTCGTTGTTCAAGAGGAGCAATGGGTCCAAGAAGGAGGAGGCAACACAAGTAATATATCAATATATTTATTATCTTTTATATATTATATATCTATTATCTATAATATATATTATTTATATATGTATATATATATATATATATATCTATATATATATATATATATTATACATACCACATTTGTATATATTAATTTTGTATGTATATTATTTGATATACTATATATATATTATATTAGTATATATATATATGATCTATATACGTATATATTATACATATATAAATTATATTTATATACCTAATATTATATATATTATATATTTCTATTATATATATATATAAATATATATATACCAACACACACACACAACACACAACACAAACACCCCACACACACACACATAATAATAAATATATATATATATATATATTATATATATGTATATGTATATTATATTAGGTTATGTGTATATATATATATTTTTTTATAATATATATATATGTGTTCTATGTATATGTTATATATCTATATATATATATAAATATATTATATATATATAGTTATATTGTGAGTTTATTTGGGATGTGTATTTGGGAATGTGTGTGGGAGGTATGTATGTGTAAATAAATAATAAGTTTGTAAATATATATATATATATATATATATATATATAAATCTATATTATATGTATGTTCTATAGTATGTTGTAATTAATTTTCCTTTTCAATTCTTCAGTAAGGAAATGTATATATGCAGTACATCAATTTATTTATGAAGAAAGTTTTGAATTGCATTATAGTAAGTAACAAATATTAATTAATTATATGAATATAGGGTAATAACACGTTGAGTTTATATAAATTTCCTTTTATAATAATAATATAAATAATAACATCTTTCGTATCAAGTTTTAGTTGGACGACGTAATTATCGGAAAACTTCATCGGTGTCATCGCGCGGTTGCGGTCTTCGGCAGCCTTTGCGATCTGGTCGAGACGAATGAGGGATTGGGAGGTGGGGGAATCGGGAGCCACAGGGAGGTTTTTTGGTCACCCTGGGGTGGAAGCGTTCTCGTCAGCCACGAGCGGGCGTGGGACGAGGCGTGCGTCAGGAGCGGTGTATCTGTGTGCTTTTATATTGGTAAGTTAAATCGTGGAAAAATATAAAAGTCGCACAAAAAAAAATACGTTGGGATAATGTTCCCAATTTGTTAACAGTTTTAAAAAATATACTCTGAAAAGCATCTTTGAAAGCGAACCCCCAAGATGTCTTTTGGTATATGGAGCACAGATCCTTGAAGTACAATATCTTTATATGAATGTACACACGTGATTTATAAATTACATATGACACATTCCCTCGGACTCACTATTATATATTACTTATATATATATATATAATATATATATATATTAGTCCACTATACCTATATGAATAACACATATGTATTTCATATTTATGTATCATATGTATGGTATGTATATAACATACTTCAATTCCCCATCACACTCGTCGCCAAGCACAACAACAAAACAAAAAGACAATACACAGTATGCATGTTACCCTCTGTATATCCATCACATGAGCATGTTTTAATAGTCATATTATCCCGAATAGTTACAGCATCTTCGTTTTCACTAAACTAATGGAACAAGCTTGCAAGCACAGGGTTTGTTGTGAGTGATGGCTATCCCCAGGTGTCGTGTAATCGAAAAATACTCCACCGAAGGTATTCTCCCGGCCTTGATCCACAGGCCGTCCTCATCACCGCTTCGGGGGGGTCGGGGGATCGGCCCTGGGAGAGAACGCGAGCGGGAATTGCCGTTGGCCAGAAGCTTTCGAAGTCGCAAGTTGCACAAGTTCCATCTTCCTCGTCCGGGACGCGGCCCTTCGTCCTTGAGGATTGGCACGAAAGGTCCTCTTCGGTGCTGGACCCAGCACGGAGGAGAGATACCGTAGACTTGTACTGAGGGGGCCGGCGACGCGCCACGGCGGCCCAAACCAAGGCACTCAATAAGACGACTCTGTTTGATCCGCTAGAAAATATCTACATGAAAGATCTAAACATATACTCGCGGCATGAATCTGCTGTTGCTTTGTATTACTTATATAAAAGTAAATGATCAATCTTAAATTATGCATTCGAGTAGGAGTTTCTAGCACTGCAAACATAGTCTGTAAGAACGCTGGAAAGCTATTACTAAACTCTCCACTGAGTAGAGAATTAATCTTGCTATACGCAGGCAGTGAAGAAGAAATAACTGTCACGTTAACTTTACGACTTTCCAGTTTTAGGACCATTCGAAAACCTCAAACCCATTACCAAGGTGACGATCTCGCTTCACAGATACTCAATACTAAAAAATCTACACTTCACTTACCAAGCTTATCACTCTTGAGACGAGTAGTTATAGGGAATGACTGCTTGCTTTCAGCGCGTCTGCCTACTTTGTATACCATGTACGCATCACTGCAATATACTACTCGTCTTAGCTGTGACCTTTTGTTCGCTGCCCAAACCTCTCAGTGCACCTGTTATTGCCCCATCAAAAAAGTGAATATGAAAGCAGTCATAAAAAACTAAACTCTATGGTTACAATGCATGGAGCTGGGGAAAAAAATACGTGATTTTTTTCTCATGTTCCTGACTTTGCGTTTATCTATTTAAAAATCCGGTAAAAAAATTATAAAACTCTCCAGTACAGCGTTTTTTTGCTTCTTTGCTTTTTTAAAATACGCCGGCTCGTTCTGAACCAACTGGAACATCCCATCATCATTGCATTTCTTTTCGGTTCTGGATTCTCCATTTTTTTTTCGATAGTACTGCTGAAGTATCTTGTTTAGAATATTAAAAGCAGATTCTCGTTTGGGAAATAAAATTCTCCAACTCCGCTACGTCGGTCACATCATCATCAATATTTAGCATGTTTTTATCGCTCTCTTTGTCATGTCTTTTTCGTGAGAACAGTATTGGCATAATTCTTTCGGACATTATAGTTCTATGTATTTTTTTTTTTATATGGAAATATTTAACAATTTTAACTTATTCTAAAACTCCCTCACCTTTATTAGTACTTTATACAAAATAATATCCTTTCCATCAGTACAACAAACTAAGCGGTCAAAAAATCGGTCATTATTGTTTTCTGATGTACATTTTTGAATGGTTTAGGTGTTGGTACGTTTTTCAAAATTTTTTCAATCGGCACCTCACGTGTTTTGGTTATTATACTACTTCCTGCATGCACCGCGCTCGTCTGGACAACCTATCTGCACACTATTAACGCGTTTTTTGTTACATCTTTCTTTATACTGATAGAAAAACCTTATGTCTTTGGTTACCTACTAACACTTATTTTTTTCACGCAATCTTTCCCATGTATTCTCATTTCCTTTGTAAGTTTATAATTGCTTTATGACCCCCCACTGAACCACTAGTTCGTGACCTTTGTACTTTAAAAGAAACCTAATTTAACTGGATCTGAACCATGGAATACTGGATACCATCCCATAGTGCTTGAAATTAACACAAACAAAAAAATAAAAAAAGAAAGAAAGAAAGAAAGAAAAAAAAAAAATCAAATACTCCGCGACACCGTTTCAAAATTGAATCACAGTTCGCGTATACTCTAACATTTATTCATTTCTTTTGATAAACCTTTCACGAACTGTTAGACGTATTTTCAATTTTGAACACTACTATGACTTAGAAATGTAGTGAATTCTACCAGTGGCACATTTTCTTTGTCAAGTTTAGCAACTGTACGGAATTCATTCCCGAAGCAACGAAATTATGAACAAGACGCTCGGAACATTATTGTGACAACAGGACGCGGATGTGATAACCAATGTATTCTTTACATAAACTCCACTACTTAACTTGGACATAATCACCGAATCTTCACATTTTTTATTCGTTTATAATTTTTCGATATATATTTATCATTGACGTGAGAGTACTGAAGTTCCACTCTCTCTTTTCTGCGACTCTCATAAACGATCTTTGATTACACTGATATATATTCTCTCATTCTCTCCTTTTCGCTGTATACAACACACACACACACACACACACACACACACACAACGAATATATATATATAATATATATGTGGAATATTCATATGCTATTTATATGTTATATTATATTACATACACCACACACACACACACACACACACACACATATTATTATATATATATTTATATATATAAATAAACCTCTTATACACTACATATACTTTAACACACATATATACATTATATACCAATAGCCAAGTAACGCTAAATGTTTAAAGACGCCATAGCATTTGTTTACATTAGGTGCTTGTAGAGCTGTTCCGTTGCTACTTCGGGGTCATCAGAGTAAACAAACAAACGTTTTGCTAAGCACTGCCAGAACCAGAAATTGATCCACGCATATTCACGCTACACAGATTTTCTGATTGTGTGCATCTCTCAGAGTGATTCATTGTTTTGACAATTAGTTAACGTTATTAATCAGTTACATTGATTATTGTTTTCCTTTTTTTCGCTTTTGTTTACTATTCAATAATTTGAGTCTCGTATTTGTAACATTATGGCGAAAATTCCTCTCAATTTTATTGGACAAGACTAAGATTTAATAAATTGTGTGTGGTTACACAGTACTCGTCTCAATAAAACGATTTCTCAAGCTTGAAATTTTGCAAAGGCGACAGTACTCTTCTGTGAGGGTTTTGTAATGTC
>NW_028234418.1:71054-76036 GCF_977035675.1 Penaeus japonicus
GAGATAGAACACAGAGAGATAGATAGATATAAAAAGAATGGAAGAGAGAGTATGCGAGTGAGAGTGAGAGAGAGAATGAGAGAGTGAAAAAGATAAAGAGAGAAAGAGAGAGTTAGAGTATGAGAATTGTGAGAGAGAAAGAGAAGGGAGAAAGTCAGACTGGATAGAGACTTATGACTGAAAACTTAATAGGGCAAGTGTTTACTTCCATCCCTAAAAGACTGAGGTAACATAGCTTATCCTCAACCCCATCTAGTCCCCTCTTTGGGGCTCACATATCTATTGCAAAAATTTACATTTCAGAAGAGTGATATAACAAGATGAATTTTTCACCTCACCATGCTAAGTCCCTCTCCTGACCACTGACGATTTATATAAACTAACTGAAATAAAATAAATTAATCAAGATGTAGAAAAATATTTATCTTACACAACAGCATGTTGCGTTCAACCCATATTTTAATAATAAACCTTGCTCTGGCTATCATAGCTCTGTAGATAGGGAGGTCAATCATATATGCATATTAAAAAAAATCAAACATGTGGTTATGGCTTAATGATTGTACTTCGTTAAAGTTTTCAATTACCTGGACCATTTCTAATCATCCATACAGCTATTCGGGGATTACAGCTATATCTATAACGTTTTCCTGTAAATATGAAGCAATGGACACTAAAAGATAAAATGTACCAAGGTATGTTTACCTGGGTAACCTATACACACACACATTTACATGATAATATATATATATATATAAATATATCAATATCTATATATATAATATATATAAATCATAATAATATATTTAAAAAAAAAAAAAAAAAAATTTGGTATGTATGTAAATATATATGTATATATATATTATGTTATATATATACTAATATCATAAATATCTAGATATATATATATCTATATCTATAATGTAAATGTATACACACCCACAGATACACACACATATGTATATATATATATATCTATATATATATATATATATATATCTATATATATATATATATACATATAATAAAAACCATACATATATTCATATTTCTACAATATATAGTATATAATCTATATATAAATATTAAATATATATATATCTATATAAAAATATATGGTACATATAAACATATGTAATATACATATATATATATATATATATATAATAATATATATATAGATATATATATATATATATATATATATAAATATATATATATGTACAAATGTAACACATATCAATACATCTATATAGATATAGTAAATGATATGTATATTATATAATATATATATATATAAAAATATATATATATATCTATATATATATATAGATATTATATGTATATACACACACACATCACACCACATCACACACACACACACACATAATATATATATATATAATATATATATAATCTATATATATATATCTATAAACATAAAATAAACATTGTATATATGTATATATATGTATATGCATATATAAATACACACACACACATATACACACATAAATAAATATAGATATAATGTATAGTATATATAATATATATATATTATAGTTATTATATATTATATATGGCACACACACACACACACACACACACCACACCACACACACACACACACACACACCACACACACACACACATATTATATATATATATATATATATATACACATATATAATATATATTTACACCCACACACATCTGCCCTCCTTCTTGCCTTATTCTGCTTATGGGATCGATAAGGCGTAGATCATGTCGCATTCACATTCGCTTTGTGATTTATCTGGCAACACAAGGAATAAGGAGAAGGGAAGACAGGGAGGGGATTAACTATAAAAATGGTGAGAATAAACCAACAGTAACAGTGATTATGAAAAAATATCAACAATAACAATGGTACTACTGTTACTGCTTCTACTAATGCTAATGATGGTAATAATCACAACAACAATAATATTAACAGCAATAGAAAAAATGATAACAAACAGAATCGAAGAGCCATCCCAGAACCATCTATTCCAGATCAATCACTGCAATTCGTTGGTTGGAGAACAGATCACAATCCCTGACAAAAGGGGATCAAGATGAATTTTGGTTGAACTTTGGGAGACAAAAAAAAAAAAAAAAAAAAAAAAAAAAAAAATTGCACACAGATAGAACGGACCGAAGAAGCGGAAGCAAAGATGAAAAGAAAAAAAAAAAATATATATCATCGAGCCTGCTCTTGTAATCAGATAACAAAAAAAAGTAGTAAGAAGAAGAGCCAAGCAGAAAGCTATAGAACCTGGGTGGATTTTGGGCTTTTGGGTAAACTCTTGGATATTGGCTTCCGGACAGGCAACTGGAGGGATGATTCTGCTGGTACAAGCCAGTGACGAAGGGAAACGAGCTTATTAACAAAAGACCGAATAACCCACGGACAGATAAACAGGTAAACGAGACCTAAACGAGACGTGTGATTATCTGGAGAGATGTACGATACACCAGTCACTCGATGAGATGAGACAGGGTGGAAGAAAAAATTGCAAGAGGCGAATGGTAGGCCTAATTATGATTTGGCCTGATTGTTTTACAGTCGATAATGAACAAGCATTTTCGTAGTAGTAGGTGAAAAAAATTAATTGTCGACATAATAAAGAGAGAGAGACAGACACACACACACCACACACGACACACATCACACACACACACAAAATAATATATATATATATATATATATATATATATATAGTATATATAAATATACGTATATATGCATACATATATTATATTATATGTTTATATACATGTATATGATATGCATATACCTATATACATTCATACATTACATACATAATATATATATATATATATAATATAATATATATATATAAATATATATATATAATAATATATAAATATATATTATATATATAAATATATATGTATATATATGAAATGTGTGAGTGGGTGTGTGTGGAGAAACATACAATATTACATACGCCATAACATAACAACAAAAATTAAATATAAGTTTATATATATTATAATATATATATATATATATATATAAATAATCTATATATAAAAAATATATATCGAGAGAGCAGATAGATAGAGAGAGAAAGAGAGAGAGAGAGAGTGGGAGAGAGACACACACACACATACAAACATACACACCACACATATATATATTATATAATTATATATACAATATATATATATATATATAAATATATAATATATATATATAAAATATATTTATATTAAAACGTATATATAAATACATACCTAAATTATATATATGTTTATAAATATGTTTAGATATATGAATAATATATGTTTAATATATATATATATATATATAATATATTATAATAATATAAATATATATAATATATATCTATGTATATATGTTATGCATATTCATATATACAACATAACATACATACATACATACACCACACACACAAATATATATTATATATAAATATATATATAAATATATATATATATATATATATATATATATATATATAGTGAGAGATAAATTTGATAGATAGATAGATAGATAGAAGAGAGAGAGATAGAGATAGATAGATAGTAGAGAGAAGAGAGAGAGAGAGAGAGAGAGAGAGAGAGAGAGAGAGAGAGTGAGAGAGAAAGTGAGAGATAGAGAGAGAGAGAGAAAGAGAGGAGAGGGATAGAGAAGGGAGAGAGAGAAGAGAGAGAGAGAAGAGAGAGAGAGAGAGAGATAGACAGACAGACAGAGATAGAGAGAGAGATAGATAATGATAGAGAAGAAGAGAGAGAGGAAGAGAGCGAGAAGAGGGAGAGGGATAGATAGAGAAGAGAAAGAGAGCGAGAGGAGAAGAAAGAGAGAGAGACAGAGAAAGAGAGGAGACAGAGACAGAAAGAGAAAGAGAGGAGAGAGATAGATAGGTAGAGAGAGGGAGAGAGAGAGAGAGAGAGAGAGAGAGAGAGAGAGAGAGAGAGAGAGAGTGAGAGAGATAGAGAGAGAGAAGAAAGGACACGCGAAGAACGCAGAAAGGAACAGACGCACACGGACGGTGCGAACAGTTTTATTTTTAGAATCGTGGCTTCCATCAATGGCTATGAATAGAAAGACGGCATAAGACTGGCCGCAGGATATGTAACTGACGCATATGTATTTATACATACATATGCATATATATATATATATATATATATATATATATATATATATATATATATATATAATATCTGATATATATATATATAAAATAAATATATATAATATAAATATATATATATACACTTAACATACATACACCCATACACATACACATACACACCCAGCCATCACACACATATGCTGACATATAAATTATAAATATATATATATATATATATAAATATGATATATATAATATATATATATACTATAAAAATTTAATAAATATATATATATACTATATATATATATATATATATTATAATAATATATAGATATAATATATATATAGATTATATATATATTACACATACATACCATACATAAATCTCATATACAAACATACATATATATATTTATATAATGTACACACACACACACACACACACAAACACGCACACACACATAAACACGCAACACCTATGTGTAATCCTAAATGTACTATAAGAATGAAGAGTTAGAGAGCTCGGAGCGCATTGTCCGACGAGGGGGTGGAGAACGACGCAATGTCTTTTCTCATTACCTTTCCTATTCTTTTTTCTGAAGGCCCTTCTTCCCCCTCCCGCCTCCCTCCCCCCCTCCCCCCCTCACCTTTCCCCTGATGATCTCCGAGACGATACGCGGATCGATTCGAAGAGGCACGGCGGAGGAGGGGCGAGGGATAGGGTGGTGGGAGAGGATGAGGGGAGAGTCTAGCTAAAAAGTATGAGCGACGGAGGACATAGAGGACAGGAAAGCAGCAGCTCGCCTCACCGCCCTGCTCCTCCTTGCCTCG
>NW_028234418.1:76136-88680 GCF_977035675.1 Penaeus japonicus
AAAAAAAATAGAAAAGTGAAAAGAAAGAGAAAAAAAATTAAAAAAAAAAAGAAAAAAGCAAATTTTTCTAAAGGAATAATCTTGCTCTGCTGCTGCGGATTCACCGTAAGACTTCTGAAGGATGGATGTTGTCGGCCGACCGAATCAAAAAAAAGAGTCCTGCTGTGGATTCCTGGTTTGTAGAATCCTCTTTTCCCTGAAAGATCTCGTTCCGAAAATTCATATTTTTCCCTAACGTGAGTCCCACGGACTCTGGATTTCCCTAATGAAGATTCTAACGTGGATGAACCCTTCTCCCTTTGCCACGGAGAACTCCCCTATCCCCGGCCCGCTCCCTTTTTGTGCCCCCATGCCCCCCCGAGGGTTTTTTTCTCACCGCAGCCCCGCAGATACCCCCGTTGTTGCTCACTAAAGAGTAGAACCTGATGAAGGAAAAGGAGAGGAGATAGAGGGAGATATCGTCGTCGACTCCACTGTTTGTGTGGGAAGGTAAGGAAAGCCCTCTAGATAGAAAACGGGGAATAAAAAGGGAAAAAGAAGTAGGAAATTGTCGCAATTTCTTTGCGAACGGACCTCGAGGGAGTGAGGCGTAGTGGTTTGGATCGACGGTACCTTGTGTGTTAGTGTGGTTATCCAGAGATAGTCCCCACCACGCATCGCTGGGGGTTTGGGGGGGGAGCGTGGGGGTGTGTGGTTTATGTGGAGCGGGCGTGGGGTGGGCGGGGGGCGACGTTTCGTTTGATGTTGCCCCCTCCCGTTGGTGTTGGTGTGGTTCACCATTTTTGTCCTTCAACCGCTTTAATCCCTGTCGTCTAAATCTATAAAATGGAGACTCCCCCTGACATACAAACCCACGTGAGTTGTTGGTAAGTCGCCATTGCGCCCCCCACCCCATTTCGCCCCATTCGCCCGTGCGTCGTCAACGCCCAAACACCATAGCCCACTTGCGACATTTGGGGACATTTCATTTTTTACTCTTTTCTACTCTCTTTAACGCTTTTGTACATTATTGTGCATGTGTAGTTTAATATATTATAATATTATGAATTTTTTGACTCGGGTAGATTTATGTAGGTCGTCGTTTTACCATGACAGTGAAGATGGGGAGGAAAGGTAAAATCTAAAAAGAAATATCTCCATATGTAGGACGGTATTGTTGTGTTTTCGGTTTTTGTTTAATTGATCGCAACATATATATTTCCTTCCTGTCAATGAGGCATCACCCATACTCCAGCAAGACTTTCATAATCCCTTATCCAATCCACTCTTGACTGATTTTCCCCTATTTCTGCTTTCCACTTCACTCCTTTCTAATCATCTCATTCCTTTTCATTTCTCTCTTCAGCTTTCTACTTACAGCCACCGCAGGCAGACTATGGACCTCGAGAACTCTCGACAGCAAACGTCAGGCCAAAAAGGTTCGGCATGTTCGAGCATGAAGCCCAGGAGGGAACGTGGGAAGAAGACGACCCCGTCCAGTGAGGATGGGCTAGCTCGCGCTCAATCAGGGCAGGCGGCCAGTGACGTCTCTCTTTATATGTTTCGCTTTTTTAGATTTTAGGATTACGATAGTTGGTGTATCTCAGTGTTTTATTGTTTTGCATTGATGGTTGATTGCTATTGTTGTTTTTGATATTATTAGTAGTATTGTTGTATATTACTATTATTGTTACCAAATTTGGTTATTTATTATTATTATTATTATTATTTTTTTTTTTATTATTATTTTATTTTTCTGTTATTGTTTTTATTATATTTTTATTGTTATTATTATTATGATTATTTTAATGTTATTGTTATTGTTATTATATTTATTGTATTATTATTACACCACTAGAATTTAGCATTATTATGTTCTTCATGTTTATCATTATTTTATTTTTTTGGATCAATGTTAGTGACACAAAAAAAAGTATTGATGCCAATGTATTAGTAGCAATCATATTGTTAATCATATATCTATCTTTTTTTTTGTCTATTTTTTTTTTATCATCGAATAGGTTTATGTACGGCGATGATGATGAGGTACGGCATTGGAGACTCTGAGCTCGAGCGATGCGAGAGAGGAAGAGGACGATGAAGAGAGGAAGGAGGAGGCAGAGGGAGAGGGAGTGGAAGGCGAAGAGGGAGATTCCCGGATTGCAATCATGACCAAGAAAAGGAAGACAAGATTCTCGGAACCAGTGCGTGATGGAATTTGGTTTTTATTTTGTGCACATGCACATGCTTGCAACTGTTTTCTCTCACAACAAGACACACTCACTCTCTTGCTTATCTCACAAACTAACTTACTACACACTCACAAACACAAATACACATAACCCACACTATCACACAACACTCAAACAAAACACAAACTCACACACAACAACTCACACACACCTACTACACACACACTACACACAAACACACACAAACAAATATGCAGTAAATAGTTTAAACCTGAAATGATGCTTTTTGTTTTCAAAAATTTATTTCCCACATTTAAGTTATATTCTAATTGTCTTGCCATCTTGTAATATATTTTTTGTTTACGTCTAAGTAATTCTGATATTGCGGGGTTTGTTTTAATTTGCTTCTTGTGGTTTTCTTCAGGTGAGCTTCGCTGGGATGGAAGACCTGAAGAAAAGAGGCACAGCCCGTGTCGTATGCCGTTTGTAGTGATGAGGAAGGGGTAAATGAAATAGTTTAGAGGCGGCTTACCAGGAATTGTCACAGTTCCGTCAGCAGATGTTGTGAAGCTTGTTAATAAGTCTTTTGTATGAATCATTTTTATTTTCATGTTGTTGATAAATTACATTTACTGTGAGCATATGATTTGCCATCATAGTGTAAATATTGAACATGGTATTAAGACTGCTCCAAGTTGTGAAGTAATCATTGTTTTACTAGGGCAAATAGAACTATTCTCAACGAGGGAAGAGAGGAGAAGATGTTCGAGTCTGGTAAATCTGAAAATAATAACAGATTGACTAAAACAGCGGCGGCCACAGATCAAGAATCCTACATCGATGGTCGTCCTCCCCTTCGCCACAAAGAATCTGAGGAAAGATAGAAAAAGAGTCTGGAGAGGTAAGGGGACAGAAGGGTGAGGCCTCGAGGGAGGGAGAGAGAGGAGGAGTGAGCGCGGGGGGGGCCTGTCACAGTTTAGCAGCTTAGCTTAGCTTTGACGATCTCTAGAAAGATATTGAATGATGTTGTCAGGAAATAGTGGTTTAAGATTTGTGTCTTTGGTTTTTTTTGTCATTATTCTTTGTGATATTTATTGTAGTTATGGGGATAAATTATTAAAGATTAGGGGGAGTTTTTTTTTGTTTTTGTTTTGGTTTTGGGTTTTTTGTTTTTTTTGGAGGTTGTTGGTTTTGGTTTTTTTTTGGGAGTTGGTTTTGGTTTGTTGGAGTTGTAGTTTTTGGGGTTTTTTTTTTGGTGGTTTTATTTGTGTTTTTGTTGGTTTGTTGGTTTTGTGTTTGGGGGCGGTGTGAGGGTTTGTTTTTGGGGGTTTTTTTTTTTTTTTTAGGCGTTTGTTTGGTTGTTATGTTTTTTTGTTTTTTTTTGGGGTGTTTTTTTGGTTGGGTTTTTTTTTTTGTTTTTTACAGCGGTTTTGGTTTTTTTTTTTTTTAGCTGACTTTGTCATTTCAAACATTTTTATTAATATTTACACACATAAACAGAAATCAGAAGCAAGGAGGGTAACCTATTTAAGCTGTTGGTATGATATCAGGGGAGGAGAGGGAGAAGAGAGGAGTTGGCCAAGAGGATAATGAACACGCTAATACAAGAAGGCCCCGCCCTTCGCGAAAAGAAAAAGAGAAGAGAGAAAACAGTGTTATCAAGAGAGGTTTGGGGGGTTAGGTGTGATTTCCACTTTCTGCAAGAGGTACTCCCAGATAGGCCACACAAACTACAAGGCATTGTAATTAGAATGGAATCTCGGTAGTATTTTTATACTCTTTAGATATGGACTACAGATTTTCTTTGTCTTTGGTCTTTCTACTCAATTCTGTAGTTACCATTTTCCAATATCTTCATTTTTTCCTTTGTATTGACTGTATAGGTGTTTTGGATTAAGTTTATGTTCATTTTGTCAGTGAAGTCAATTTCTTTGACTTTTTTTGTTTCTTATTTCCTTAATCATAAGTTAGACAACATAAATTGGTTCAAATGAGGTTTAAATGGAAATGAGGATACTGTAGCTGGACTTTAGACATATGTAGAAAGATTGTGAGGAAAGCTTTTTTTATTTTTTTTGCCTAATTGATAATATGTAGACATATATATCTATTGTGCACACTCGTTGTGTATTGTGTTGTTTTTGTATATATATGTTATGTTGTTTATGTAGAGTTTAACATATGCATGTTTGTTAATATGTTTTTAGCTATTCTTTATTATAGAATTAATTTGTTTTAATTAATATAATTGACTCTTCTTCCTTTATAGCAAACACTTTTGTACCAGAATTACTTTTACAACCTTAGGAGTTAGTTGTCTTCTATCTTTGGAACTGACCATATTAATCGTATTTTACTGTTTTTCTACAGGGCAAAGGATGTGAGTTCAGAACTGATCCAAGGAGAAAGCAACCAATTCTAGGACCAATTCTTATTCTAGTTCCTTTTGCTTTCTGTCTTCACTATCTTTTCTTACATGAATAAAATCTCTAACTACACACTTGTCTTGCTTTAGTAATTCTTAATACAGTTGCATAGAAGAATTTTGCTTGAAATTCTACCAGCAAAGCACAAACACAACATTACCGGAAAAAAAAAGTGAGGTGGGAGAGCAATTGAATTAGATATGAACGGACAGTTGTTTGCTGGTGTTTTGGCAGGGCAAGGCGTATTGGAAAATATCTCTTCGGCAGTGTCGGCGAAAAGATTTGGAGAGGCAGCGAATGGAGATGGGATGAAGAGGGAACCTTGGAAAGTTCAAATATTTTCGAACCCCCCTTTAAAAAATTTTTTGCAACCTAAGGTGGAAACCCTTGGGCCCAAAAAAAAAAAAAGAAAAAGGGGAAAGGGAAAAAGAAAAAAAGTATTCCCCCCATCCAAAACCCCAACCCCCCCTTGAAAGGAAACCCCCGGTTTTTAAAGGAAAAAGCTCTTAAAGGGCCCCCCTAGCCCCCAAAACCTTCCCCCCATGGGGCCCCCCCCAATTTAAATTTTGCGGGTGGGTCCCCCCCCCTTTGGGGTAAATTTTTGCTGAGGCCCCCCCCCCCTTTCCCCCCGTTGAGAATTTTTTTTTTTACCACCGAAAACCCCCCAGGTTTTTCCCCAAATTTCCCCCCCCCCCATTGCCCCAAAAAATTGTTTTGGTAGGGTTTGTTGAAATTTTCCCCCCCCCCCCCCCCCCCCCCCCCCCCCCCCTTTTTTTTAATTTTTAAATTGTCTAAACCAAGGTGGGGACCCTTGGTATTTTTCTGGTTAAATTTTTACCTTGGGGTTTGTAATTTTTCCTTGATTAGAAAGGGGTTCCCCCAGCCAACCCCCAAACCCCCCCCCTAAAAAAAGGAAGTTATTTTTTTTATTCCCAAAATTTTCAAGTTAAATTTTCCCCCCCTTTCCCCTTTAGGGCCCTTAAAATTAAAAAAAGGGAAATTTTTTTGGTTTAAAATATACTTTCAAAATCTAAATTTTTTTCTCCAACCCCGGGAAAAAAAAAACTGTTAAAAAATGTTTTTTAAACGGGAAACCCCTTTTTCCCTTAGTAAAAACTATAAAAAACCCGGCCCTTTCCCCCTTTCTTTTAAAACTAACATTAATTCCTAAAACCCTTATTGGAAATTCCCCCCTTTTCCCCCCCAAATCATACCCCGTTGAGGTCGCCCTCTTTTAAAGGAAATTTTTGGGTTTTGTCCCCCCCCGATTTTTTTTTTGTAAAGGCCCAAAAGTATAAAAAAAAAATGCCCCAGATAAAATTGTTTTTCCGGATTGGGGAAAATTAAAGAAGGAAAGTTAGTGAAAAACTTTAGGAAAACCCTTGCGTGTAATTATGAATACCAGTGGCATAAGATACTTCCTAATGACGAGATAGACGAGTTTTGTTATAGTATGCAGTTATCCATCTATTATATTGTTGTACACTTTTTTGTAGCAAGTGTACTGTCGCATGTGATAGATGGAGAGTTGTGACTCATATAAGAGTGTCAAAACTATTTGATTTATGTTTTTCATTTATTGCATAGGTGATGGCAGTGGTTACCTGATCAGATGTAGGAAATAAATGTCACATTTCAAAGATTATTTTATTTATTCGATGCACCGACAAGACATATCTTACACTATAAGAGTGTTTGAGACTTCGATAGTGTATTATTGTATTCTAGGGAGGGAATATGATTGACAGTTTGAGTGGTGGATAGGCTGACATTTGTATGACACAAGACTGTCAGCAGAAACTTGCTCCGATGTGTGTGTCTGCTCTGTCTCACTCATGATCTGGGATTGTAAACGATTTAGGCTATGTACTCGCAAGTTAGTACAGAGAAGAGGAGAGAAGAGAAGAAAGCTCTGGGCAGGAGAGAGACATTTATTTGAAACTGAAACTTTGTTGTGGAGATAGATGAGAGATGGAGTCGTGGGTGGGGGCCGTAACAGTCCTTGGAATGAGATGGATCGAACTGCCTTAAATCACGGCATAAAGAATGAGATGAGAAAGATTTACGCATATTTAGTTATGTAGGGTTGTCAGATTGTAGAGTAACAATAGAGGCAATTCTGACGCGACGCCTAGTGTTTTTTTTTAGGTTGTTTGGGGCTCTGGATATAGATATAGACTAGCAAGGTTATATACTAAAAAAAATATTTGTGCGCTTTAATAGATTTGTTTCTTTGTGGAAAGAATTGTGTAGATAATGATATAGATATGGCATAGGCCCAGTTGGGATAGTGTTGTTTGGAATTGGAAATGCGCATTTTTTCCCTCAGAAACTCAAACGGGGTTTCAGGTGATGTGCCTAAGAAATTATATCTTACCACATTAGATGAAGTTTCATAGCTCTTCTTTAAACTGTGACGTGTCTGTTTTAATGTTCCTGGTTATTTTTACTTTTGAATGATTTTTGGACCATTTCTGCAGGTCACATTTTTACTCTGTACCCATTACTTTTTGCGGCCATTATGTGTATGTGTATGCTAGCATTCAAGCATTTGTTTATTCTCTTTGTTTTGTATTTCCTCCATTTTTATTTTTTCTTTCTTATTCTTTTCTTTCTTGCCTATTGTGCCTTCTGTTGCTTTATTCTTCATTTTTTCCATATCGTCTATATCTCTTATCATTTATCCTTATTATCCTGTATGTACTTTTACTGATTTTATTCCTTCCCTATCCGCTTGTGCTTGTTAAAATTTTTGGTTATCTTTTTTTTTTATTCCCTTGCTTTTTCCCCTACTTTCCCTTTTTTAAAAATTTTGTGGGGTTAAAACACCTTTGCCTTTAAATGCATTACGACATTTTTGACTTTTTTTTACATTATAAAGGTAAAAAATTAAAAACCCTAAAAAAGAGATTATTTTTTTCCCGAAAATGCGAGCCCACACATCCAGTTTTAAACTGAATGTTTTTTGTTTCATGAGACAAGTCAGTTAGAGAATGCAGTGTCACGGGGAAAAAAGAAAAAAAGTTTTCTCTTTCCCTAGTAAAGTTGGGAAAACCCAAACATCTGGGTTTTGGAAAGGGTTCTGTATATTAAGTTTTTTTTTCCAGGCTACCTTTTCCCTTTTTTCATAAAACCCTTAAAAATTTACATTTTTACTTTCTATTAAAATTTTTACTTCCCTTCCAATTACTATAATAAACAACTAGACGTTTTATTTTTTTGGATTTTCTCAGACGTTGACCCTTTAACCCAAGTAAATTTCAATATCCTATTTCAAAAGTTTTTCCTTTTCTTCCTCCCGTAACCTTTTCCCCTTTCCTTTTTCTAAATTACTAGACAACAAAAGAAATGTCCCCTCTTTAGAAAATTTCCATCGGAAATTTTCCCCAGGGCCCGTGACGATAGGAAGTGGCCCCACTTTTTGGGGGTTTATCCCAAACCCTTTTTAATGCACTGACAACCAAAAACCATTAGAAATTTCCCCCAAAAACCCAAAGAAACGTGCTTTGCCCTGTTTCAGGGAAAAAAGGGGATCAAGAGGAAGGGAAAAAGGGCAGAGGTACTTTTTACAAAATTTTTTTTTAAAAAGCAGAATAAAAAAAGGTTTTTGTGATGTTTTGGTTTTTAACAAAGGTCCTTTAAATATTTTTTTTTTTTATAGCTATTAGAAATGTTTAAAAACACAGTGTAATTTTAAAGATAAAAAACATTACAATCATCAAACATTATAAATGACATGCACATCTTTTTTAAAAAGGGCCCGCTGGTTTCAGGGTTAAAAAGAAAAAAAAAATTGTTGATCAGCGGGTGTTTGAATGACGGCCCCCCCCCCCCCCCCCCTTTAAATTTCCCACTTTGGAAAAATTTTTACCAGCTCCTCGACCACTGAAGCGCTTTACACCTCCACCGGGGGGGGGTGAAGATGAGGATTTTTCCCATGAAGAAAAGTTTCCCATGATTTACTCTGAAAGAAGAGGGATGAAAAATGATGAGGGGCGGGGGGAAGGGTTTTGAGGAGGAGGGGAATTTTCTGGGGGGGAGGGGGGGGGAGGGGGAACCAAGGGGCCCTTTTGGGGGCCAAAAAAAACCAAAAAAAAAAGGGTTAAAAGGGGAAATTTTAAATTTTTTTTTAAAGGGGGTATGGTTTTTTTTAAAATTTTTAAATTTTTTTTTTTTCCTTTTTTTTCCATTTTTGGGTTTTGAATTTTGGGTAAAAAAAATGACAAAAAAAAAAAAGGGGGTAAAAAAAAATTTATGGCTTTTCTACAGCAAAAAGGGATATTATCTTTTTTGTTTTTTTTTTGTTTATAGCCCAAATTTTTTTTTTCATTAGCAAAAAAAAAAAAAAAAAAGGGAAGGGAAAAAAGGAATTTAAAAAAAAAAATAAAAAAGGTTTTTTTTGTTTTTGGGGGTTGGAAAAAAATTTTTGGAAAGGGGGAAAAAAATTAAAAGGTTTTTTATTCATTTATTTTGTTTTAATTTTTTTTATTTGCCCGAAGGAAAAATGCCCGAACCAATTGATTTTTTAATTGGGCCCTTTTATTTTTTAATAATTTTTCATTAGATTTTCATTGCTTATTTTTGAATATGGAACCCTATTGATCATTTTTTTTACCCGCAAATTTGGCCCAACTTATTCATTTCCCTATTTTGCTCATTTGATTAAAGGGAAAAAGGTTTTTTTTTTAATTGTTGTAAATTTTGGCCCTTTCGAACCAAAAACCCCCGGGAAATTTTTCATTGATTTTTTTTCTGAACTTCAGCCCAACTTTTTGAGAACAAGGGCACAATTTTTTCATTTTAATTTCTGTTTTTTTAATGAAAAAAAGATTGCCATTTTTTTTTTAAAGGGTTTAATTAAAAACTACTAACTTTTTTATTTCAAATTTTTTAATTTTTTTTATTTTTGTGTAAAAAAAAAAACAAAAAAAAAAAAAAAAAAAAACTGCAAAACCCCCTTTTCCCGATTTTTTTCTTTTTTTTTTTTTGCAAAAATCCCGGGTTTTTTTAATTAAAATTTGGAGGAAAGGGTACTAGGCTTTAATTTTTTCATAGCACTAAAGTCCAAATTTGATTCTCCCAAACCTTGAGGAAAAAAAGAAGAATTAAACCTAAAAAAAGTGGCCCTAACTAGCTTCCCTTTTTTTTTATAGCTTCTTAAATGTTTTTTTATTTTTATCTTTAACAGAGACAGTTTTTTTGAGTTTGTTTTTCCGATGGGTACTGTTTGCAAAACACGCCCAAAAGTTCCCGAAATAGAAAAAAACCAAAAATCGTAACACTCACAAAAAATACCCGAGTAAAATTTTTCCACCCCCGGGGGGGGCACAAGCTGGGGGAGGGGTCCAGTGAGGGGGTAGGTGTGGGGGGGGTTTCGCTAGTGTGGTTTAACCCCAAATCTCAATGCTTCTGCAGGCTTTCATTCCCGGAAATTCACCCTTAATTTTAGTCATGGTGGAAGTATTCAAATACAAAGGAAAAGGCCTTCTTTTTGTTGTTGTTCACTCTCCCCTTTGGGGGAACAACGTTAAAGGCAGGAACTAAGGGAAAACCCGACGTTACCCCTTTTTTTGTTTTTAACTTTTACATTTCTGTTTAATGTTTTAAAAAAATGGTATTCACTATGTTGGGGGCAAAAAACTTGCTTCTGGTTTGGGATAAGATGTAGTTGAAATTTGAGGGTGGCCCCTTTAGAAAAATTGGGTTTAATATAATAATTTTTTTGAATTTCCCCAAAATTTTGGGTCCCTGCCAATAAAATCCCTAAACCCAAATTTTTTTTTTTTTTTTTTTTTCCCTAAGGCTTCCCTAGCCTTTTCCTTGAAGCAGTAACACACCGAAACCAAAAAAATCAAGGGGTTTTTAAAAATGAAAAATTTCTTGTACTGGGGGGGGTTTTTTTCAGTTTTTTTTTTGAATTTTAAAAATTTGTTGGGTTTACTTCCCATTGATTATTATTTTTTTTTTTTCTCCTAAAACCCTGCATTTTAAACCCCCCCAAAAACTATAAAAGATTTTGGGAAACTTTAAAAATTCCCCTTTTTTTTAATTAAGAGTTTTTTAATTTATTTAAGGGGTTATCTTTCATTATCATTTTTAAGGTTTGATAAGGGAAAGGGTGGAAAATGTTAATAATTCACGAAAGTGTGGGATTCTTTTTAATTTGGGAAAAGGTTTTTTTTAAGGCTCGTTATAGTCTTTTTACCCCAAACATGTCTTGGGTTAACCCTTCCGCTAAAAAAGGGGAAAATTTTCCCCCGGGTTTGTCATTTTTGCTCCCCCCCCCCCAACCCCCTTTAAAAAATTGGGGGAAAACATTCCTTCGGTTGTGCAACTAGGTGGGGATCATTTATTATTATCACTTTTTTAAATAATCAGAGATTGGGGTTTTATAAAATCCCTCCTAAGGGCTTTAAAAATCTTTAAACATGGGAAAATTAACTCCGTGAGGGTTTATCAGAAAAAGGGTCGCATTTTAGGAGGATTGTACTTTAATATGGAAAAATTTTTTTGTAAAGGGGGGATTAAAAAATAAAAATGGGGGTTTAAAACTCTCAAAGCTCAATTTTCATTTTTATGTTATCTTTTATTGGGGGAATTTTTGAAGTATCAAAATTTATCTAGTTACAGAAAGAATTATTATGTAATTATTATCAGTTTTCAGTAACCGTAATGTTCGCAAACACTTTATATTTTTTCTGCAAGATAGCTTGCAAAATACTTCAAGCTTCTCCCAAAATCATTTAAAACACTTTAAGTTGAAGTTCCTATACTCTTAAATTGAAGAACACTATATACTAATAATTCGCAATTCCCTTCTCCCTTCTTCTTAAAAATTTCCATCCCTTCCCTCCCCTTCTCCCCCTGCTCCCTCCCCCTAGCCCCTCTCTCCTCTTCCCCCTCACCATCCTCGTCACCCCACCTTTCTTACCCACTACACTCTCGATATCACTGCTTTTTTGCGAGCTGCTGCAAATTCGAATTTTATCAACCCCTGTCGCATTTGTCTCTCGATTGAATGGTCTCAACTTGTGTTTTTAATTTTTAAATTCTGTGGATCGGGGTTGTCCATGCATTGAATCCAATGTTAATATAACTATCTTGCTGCTAAATTTTTGTATTTTTCTTTTTTTCCATCTTTAATAATCACTCATACGTATTTATTTAATGATTTTTATTCCTCCGTGTCCTTCTGTTTTTCTTCTTCCGTTAATTGTCTATAATTTTTTTGTTTTCAAGAGTGTTCACAGTTCATGTCATGCATTTCACATTTATTTATATTTTATATTTTTTCTACTGTAAAATACTTTTTTTAATACAGGTTCCCTCCACTAACACACTATCGCCTCTCTCGTCTCCACAAGAGCATTACATTTTTTCTTGCTTCATATTTCATTGGTTAAAAAAGAAAATGGTTTAATAAAAATCTAATCGGTTAAAAATTCTATTAATATCTTTGGTAATGCAACTTGCTGCTTCACCGCATACATGTATGCTGGGCATGCACCACCACTTGGGTGGCTGCTGGCTGCTGCTGCTTCTTTGCTGCTATACAGGCTAAAATTCCTCACAGAGAGCCAGAAAAGCAGAGCTTCGCGCGAGCAAAATACGATCGGAGGGAGACAGAGGTTAGAACACAACAACCGAGTACAACCGCAACGAGGAGGAATGAGGATGATGAAGAGTGTATGCCGACCAATTGACCAACCAAACCATGACACACCAACCGCCGCGCCGGCAGACCTTACTCCGTGGTCCATGTTTGAGAACAAGCCCATGAGGCAAGCCGGTACCGGTCAGAAGGCTCCAACCCAAGAATGAAGGTCCAACAGATTTGATGGTGAGTACATATAAAAATGATTATTCTCCTCCTTATTTTATCTTCAAGGACTTAGTAAAGAAACACCAATTACTGTGAAGATATCCATACTTGATGATTATCGTTCC
>NW_028234418.1:88780-92572 GCF_977035675.1 Penaeus japonicus
ATTTCCCAAAAACAGCAATTTCCACGACGTTAGTGTTGAGGCTAGGGGTGCGGACGAGAAGGCGGAGGAGGAGGAGGGGAGGGTGGGGGAGGAGGAGGAGCTGGAGGGGGAGGGAGGGGGGAGGGGGGGGTTGGAGGGGGGAGAGGTGGGGGGAGGTGGTGGTGGTGGAGGCGGAGGTGGAGGTCGAGGTGGGGGCGGGGGCGGGGTGGAGGGGAGGTGGGGGGGGAGGTGGAGGGGAGGGGAGGTGGTGGAGGTGGGGCGGGGTGGGGGAGCTGAGCTGGAGGTGAGGTGGAGGGGAGGTGGGGGTGGGGGGAGGTGGGGGTGGGGGGTAGGTGAGGTGGAGGGGGGGTGGGTGAGGCGGGGGGAGGAGGAGGGGTGGTGGTGGGGGTGGGGGCGGAGGCGGAGGCGGAGTGGGGGTGGGGTGGGGCGGAGGGGAAGGGGAGCGGGGGCGGAGGCGGGTGGGGGTGAGGGGGGAGGCGGGGAGGAGGTGGAGGGGAGGGGGAGGGGGGAGGGGGGAGAGAGAGGGAGGGGGGGAAGGAAGGGGGAGGAGGGAGTGTGGATGAAGGGGGGGAGGAAGGGGAGGTGGAGGGGGGGGGGGGAGGGGAGGGGGGAGGGGAGGGGGAGGGGGAGGAGGGGGAGAGGGGGGAAGGGGGTGGAGGGGGGGGAAGGGGAGTAGGGGGAGGAGGGGGAGGAGGGGGAGGATAGGTGGGTTGTGGAAGGGGGGGGGGAAAAAAGGGGGTGGGGGGAAGGGAAGGGGGGGAGAAGGGGAGTAGGGGTTGTGGAGGGGGAAGAGGGGGGGGAAGGGAAGGGGGGGGGAAAAAGGGGGGGAAGGGGGGGGGGGAGGGGTGGGGGGGTAGTGGGGAGGAGGGGGGCGGGAAGAGGGAGAAAGGGAAAGAAAAGAAAAAGAAGGAGAAGGAGAAGACGAAGACGAGGGGGGAGGGTGAAGGGGGTTTAGGAGGAGGGAAGAAGGAAGGAGGGGGGAGGGGGGGGGAGTAAAGGGGTTGTGGGGGGTGGGAGGGAGGAGGGGGGGAAAAGGGAAGTAGAAAAAGAAGGGAAGGAGAAAACGAAGGGGGGAGGGTAGGAGGGGGATTTTGGGGGAGGAAGGAGAAAAAGCAAAGGGAAGGAAGGGAAAAAGGGATGAAGAAGAAAAAAACTGAAACGAGACAAACAACAAGAAAAAGGGGCAACCATGTAGAGAAGATAGAGGAGAAGAGAGAGAAGGGGGGAAAAGGGGAAAAGAAGAGGAAGAGAGAGGGGGAGGAGAGAGGGGGAGAGAGAAGAAGAGGAAAAGAAGAGAGAGAAAATAAAACCCCCCGGGGCCCCAGAATGCAGGACACTTGAAATGTGAAGAGTTGCAATTTGGGACCAATTTACATTAGTTTCTTAACACCGGGAACGACCGCTGGGCCAAGTTAGTAAGAAAAAGAGCGAGATGAAAAAAAAAGAAAAAAGAAAAAAGAAAATAAAAGAATTTTTTCTGAAGTGTCGGGAAGTCTTTGGTTTATCATTTTGTTACTCCTTCGGCGTTTCCTTCCTTCGGCTGCGTCAGGTGGTTCTCGTGTTTTTCATTCTTGTGGGTTATACCATGTAATTTGCATGGCATTATTTTTTTCCTTTTTTTGACCTGGACAATTCCTTTCATTTTTTATTCCCCCTTTTTTGTTCTTTATGCTAATGCCAATACAATTGTTCTCATCATTCATTTATATTATCACGTATATATAATTGTCATCATTAATTATATAATTCCCTTCATGGTCATATCCTTTTAATCTGAAGAGATGTTAGTCTGTTCACCACGAATTCAACTTCCCAACACAGCAATTCATTCCTGGATCAAGGGTTTGTTTTGAGACAGTTTGTTTTTGAAACAGTTCAGATAAAGGCACGGAGTTAAATTTCTTTATTCAATACAATAGTTATTCTCCTTTTGAATGCTGTGAATTTGACAGTGATGGGGAGTATGGCAGTCATTTGTAATATTTTCTCTCTCTCGTTCTCTTCTCTTTCTCTCTCTCTCTTACTTTCCCTCCCCCCCCCCCTCCCCCCCCCCCCCCTCTCTCTCATTCTCTCTCTCTCCCCCTCCCCCCCCCTCTCTCCTGTGTGATTTGTACCCATACCTTTTCTCCAATTCATCTTCCAACTTTGGTTGAAACCCCGTGGCTGGCCGTACAACCTTCCAACCCCTTTATCTATTGCTCTAATGAAACCACACCTTGACACTTTTGACAAAATATTTTATTTTTGTCGATTCCTCTTGATAAAAGTCCATCAATTAGTACAAATACCGGTGTCTTGGCGGCAGGGTTGGAGTTGGTTATTTACCAGAGAAATCTATTATAAAATGATTAGAATATTGGACGACATTAACTTGAATCGTATTGTTTTGGGGATAGTTTTGGGGTTTTGAAGATACAAAAAAGGACGGGAATTTCCTCCTTTTTTTTTGTCTTTATTCTTTCCTTTTTCTCCCCGGCCACTTACCTTTATTTTTTAATTTTAGATAGCCTTGACAGACAAACCCAAAAAGGGGACCATAATTGAGGTTTTCAGACATGACACTGACTTTTATACTCGTAGTTTTTTTTTTTTTTTTTGGGGGGGGGGGGGGGGGGAGAAGGGGGAGGAAGGGTCAGGATAACTTAAATGATAAAAGATGTAGAAAACTATTGAGGAACATATGATAACTAAAATTATACGATTTTGACGATACAGTTTGGGTCATGTTTGTGAAATACTGAATTTGATTTTCTTTTTCTTTTTTTTTTTTTTTTTTTTTTTTTTTTTTTTTTTTTTTTTTTTTTTTCTGAGTCTCCAGTTGTGTATAACGATTTTTTAAAACTAATAGAAATATGAATAAATTTAAAAAAATGCAAAGGGATTTCAAAAAACAATAAGTTTGATAAAACAGCTCCAAGGTATTCTACTACTGTATATGAAAGAAAATTATAAGGGGAAAAATTTAAAAACCTAACAAATCCTGTGTGTTTAATGGGCATTGTTAAAAAATATTTTTATAAGATGGTAACGGTGAATCAATAAAAATCCCCCTAAAAATTCAACGATAGTTCTTCCTGGCATTGTTGCCTTTTTTAAAGACATACCAAGTTAAATTTTAAAGGGAAAATCCTGGCAAGATGCCATCTCGGGTTAAAGGGAAAAAAACCTAAAATCTTTTTTGATGCTCGGCGTTTTTAAGCAAAAAAACTACAATGTAATAATTAAAATATTTAATATATAAAATATATTTAAAAATAAATATATAACTTGTATATGTTTTATATGCAAATAATTAATAAAATGTAATATAACATAAATTTTCATACATAGGGGGCACAGGTTTTAAAGTGTGTATATAATACTATAAAGTATGTATATATTTATATATATTTTATTTATTAATTTTAAATTAAATTAATATAAAACACGTACATGCACATGTTAATGTTTTATACATATATTGAGATATATTTTTTTTTTTTAAGTATTATGTACATAAACATAGCATATGCATAATATACATACAACATATATAGTAATATATACATTTATACATATTATGTACACACAACCAAAAAAAAAACCACACCACACACACCAATATACACCCAAAAAAAACACAATATATAATGTATTAAAATTATATATTTTATTTATATATATTAAAAATTTTAAGGGTTTTTTTTGGGTGTGTTTTGTGTGTGTTTTTGGGGTGGGTTTTGTGGGGGTGTTTGTGTGAACTGTCCTTTTTTAAAATTTTGAAAATAGAAGAAATTGACGTTAAACAAAAAA
>NW_028234418.1:92672-97672 GCF_977035675.1 Penaeus japonicus
TCTCTGCTGCTTTGGTATGTAGATATGGTGAAAAAAAAGGAAAAATATAAAGCTCTTAAACTCGTGAAACCTATTCCCTCTTGGTATAATAAAAATGGGTTTGCTAGCTTTTCCTTTTGCATTGAAAGGAGAGTGAAATGCAGAAGTTCCTAAATGCTTATCCATGGTCTGTTACTTGTATAGCCTATAATCATAAGATTAATGGATATCTTTACAAAACACAGTCCCTATTTACCAAAATACTGAAATAAACTTCTAATGACTTAAATTCAAGTATCACTAGTGATTTCTAAGACTTTAAAATTCTTCTTCAGTCATCTTTGCATATATCTAAAAGTACCGATTACTGCAAAATCACTTGGGAAATAGCCTTTGGTACCAATTGTGGTCTCTTTGTAATGAATAACACTAAAACCATAAATACTTCATATAAGGTACGTATAATTTCTTGTAGACTTCCTTATCTTTTGGTTCTATCTTTTAGACAATTACACTGTTGGAGGGCACTTCCTTGGAGATGTTGGTAATCAGAGTTTTCAGCACCATAAACTTATAATTGCAGGACTGGTTTAAACTCTAAAGTACTAAGGGCTACTTCCATGGCATACATAAGTATATTATATACAATACTTACATATATACAAATATATCTTATACATATACATATATATACATATATATAAATATTTATATAATATATATATATATATATATATATTATCATATATATATATATATATGTATACATATCTATATACATATCTATATACATATAACATGTATAAAGTATATGTATATGTTTGTATATATACATATATATGTGTTTGAATATTTTGTATGTGTATATATAATATTTGCTATAATATATATTAGATATATAGATATGTGTGTGTGTGTGTGTGTGTTATTTCAGATACGTATGTATAATATATGCATATTTGTTAGTTTGAATGTATGCTGTATAGTGTGTATTTATATGTTTTATATATATTTATATATATGGTATATTTATGTATATATATATATATGTATATATATATGTATATATTTGTTTATACATATGTATATTTTTATATATACGTATTATTTTAACATTGATTTATATTTATATTTATTTTTTATATGTATGTATATATGTTATATATGGATATGTATGTATATATATATGTATATTTATTGTATATTGGATATTTATATTGTATATATAGATTTGTATATATACATATGTTTATATATGTATATCGTTATATATATTTGTATATATATGTATATATATATGTATTTTTATATTTATATTTTTATATATATATTTAATATATATATTATTTATTTTATATATAAAATATATATATATTTTGAGTGTGTGTGTGTGTGGTAAATAAATCATATATATATACATACATTTTAATAATATTTTTACATATATATAATACATATATATAATATATATGTATATATTTATTTGTATATATATAATTGTATAATTATAGGTATATATATATATTTATATATATATTTTATATGTATATATTTATATATATATATATATACATATATATATATATATATAATATATATAAATATAATATATATATTATATTTAGTATTTATATATAGTATATTTATATTATATATACAATTTTATATATATGTATATTATATTTATATATATATTTATATTTATACATATAATATGTATTTATTATATTATATATATTTTACAATTATATTTGAAAATATATGATATATTTTATAATATATATATTATATATATATATACATTATATATATGAAAATATATATTAAATAGTCTATATATATATATATACATATTATATTGTATATATATATATATATAAATATATATATATATAAATACATATATATATATATATATATATATTTATATATATTGAAAAATATATATATATAACATATTTTTATTTATACTTTATATATAGTTTTGTATATATATTATATTATGTATGATATATTTAAATTTTATATATAATATATATAATTTTATATATTTATATTATATATATATGTATATAATATATATATATATATGTATAATATTTTTGTATAAAATTTATATAAAAATTATGTATATATATTTTATATTATATATTATATATATATATATACAATATATATATATATGTATATTTTATAAATATTATGTATGTTATATATATTATATATATATATATAATATATATACTATATATATATATGTATATATAATATATATATATTTGTATATATATATATATATAAAATCTATATATATATATATTTATATATTATATATAATTTATAATAATATATTTTAATATATTATATATTATATTGTATATATATATATTATATATATTATCTATATATATTATATAATAATATATATATTATATATATATATATCTAAAATTTTAAAATATATAAATATATACTTATAAAATAAAAAATTTTTTTAATAAAAATTTTCATATAATGATATATAGTAATTAAATCTATCACTGCTTGTGAAATAATCAAGGGCTCGATGAAAATAAATTTGCACCTCTTAAATGAATTCATTTATTTGCATATGATTCAAAAAAAAAAATTTTTAAATTTTCCTTTCTGAAATTACATAAAAAAAAAAAAAAAATTCTTTATTTCTGAAGACCTGTATAAAAAAGGGGTTACATTTTTCAACTACTGGGTTTTTTTTTTTTTTAAATTTTTTTTTTTCTAAACATCTGTAAAGCAGTACAAAGTTATTTTAAAATCTTTGGGTCTTTCATTATGAGTTTAATATAGTTTAATAATCGTTACACTAAAGCACATAAATCAAAGCTACTGAAATCTAATCATTAATCCTAACTTTAGTACATGCTGTAGCGCACAGAAATTTTTTCGGGAAAATCCAAGATTATTTTATCTTTTCTTTTTATACTAAGTGTTTGTTTGTCTACATGTTACCTAATGTTTGGCTGTTATATTGAATGCTCTTGACCTGATCATCTTTTATAAATTTTATTATGATCAATAAGAGATTTCAAATTTTCTAGCAATAAAATTATGGGGGTTTAAACCATGCTAAGACAAAGTTTAAAGCCAGGATTGCTTAAAAATTAACATATACTGGTGAACAGGTGTTTTTCCCCTACCTACCAAAAAACAAAAACTTATCTGGCTCCCAATGGAAGATCATTTGTGAAATCTACACCCCAAATTAAACTTGATACTGTTTTAAAAATAAAAACTCCAACTACAAATTTTTGGAAAAATGCTAGTGCACGGGGAAACTATCCCCCTTCCCTCTGTAGGTTTTACATAAGGGAATAAATTTCATCTACCCTTTTCTATAAAGAATCTCCTTAACCATTCACGTCAGGGCCGTTCTGGCTTGCACGGTCGCAAAAATTTTTGGGGTTTTTTCTCGAAAGCATAAGCCAAACGTCTCGAGTTCTCGAACACACAAGCGCAAGCCTGGGTGCCCGCTCGCTCACCTCGAGCGCTGGGCTGCCTTCATATCTCGCCCCCCCCCCCCCCCCCGGGTTGACAAAAAACCAAAAAACGTGTCTCTTGTCAACTGGCGAAAAATGGGTTAAATAAAGGATATCTTATATTGGTGTTTTTATGCAATATCAAATACCTCCCCTTTGGTGCAATTTCCTTTATCTTTTCCAAATGATATCATAAAATTTCACAAAAGTCAAGTTTTCTTAATGCTTCTTATACCACAATCTAATGGAACTCAAAAAATGATTTGTATATATTTCTGTTATGACTTCCTAGGCAGAACCAATAAAAAATTATTTCTTACAATTGTGTATTTCAGGGTTCTACAATCTTAGAAATTACACAAACTCATTTTACGTAAAATATAGTGGAATAACAACAGACTCAAAACTGATATTTCACATTCAATTAAAAAAGTTGGTTTTTATATGGTTGTATATTATTCTTTGGTGTTAACAATGAAGCCTTTTAATCATATAGTTTTATGGGAAATAAATGCACACAATGATCAAGGAAGCACACTTAGACAAAAAAACTTGAATTTCAGTCATTTTCAATTTAAGATAGGTTTACTACAATGTTAAATTTTGAATAACAAAACTTTTTCATTATAAAAAACCCAATCCAATTCCTTCTGAAAGTCAAAGGGCAAACAGCTGGAGTGTACTGCTTCTGTCATCTAAAGAAATTTAAAGCATCTTAATTTTTTTTTTTTTTCAAGCCAATTTGGGTATTAGAAAATAATCACATCAAATGAAATTTATTTGAAAACTCCAGATCATTCAAATTTTCTATATCATAGCAATTAATCCTTTAAGAACATGAATTAAAATAAAATTTCAAAAAAATGTGTTACAGTAATAAAAAACAAATACAATTTTTTTAAATTCCACTAATCAAATGTTAACTGAATAACAACAATTTCTTCGCTTTTTAGATTCATTTAAAAAAAGGTAGGAAAAGAGAGAGAAGAAAAAGATTTAAATAAAATTAATGTCCCAAGTTTATCATGCTACTTTTATATAAATTACAAATATTTCTCATTTCCTGACCCAGTCTTTCAGCATCACAAAATCTTATTGCTGTACCAATCTGGAATATCTTTCTGAATCTTGATAAATGTATCTTGCTTCTTACTAAAAAAAGAAAGAAAGAAAAAAAAAAAAAAAAAAAAAAAAAAAAAAAAAAAAAAAAAAAAAAAAAAAAAAAAAAAACTTAAATAATTTTCTTCATATATTTGTAAATCATTCATTAAGAATCCTTCTCAAAGTTTTCCATAAAATCCAAAGGAGGCATTTCTAAGGGGGCAAGGTCGACACTTGGAGGATCTGGGGAAATCTCACTCAATGGAGAAAACACAAATGGTGAGCAGCTGGAATCAGCCAATGCACGCATGCGTCGCCGTTCTCCTTCATACTGCTCACACTTATTCTGCAGCTCACGTACCTGTATAAAAATAAATTCTAGTCTTTTCATAATGTTTTACCATT
>NW_028234418.1:102672-115172 GCF_977035675.1 Penaeus japonicus
CACTTCTCGAGGGCAATCCCTTCACCTGGAATCATATAATTAAGAATTGGCCATCCACTTTGGGGCATAATAAATTAAAACATTAAAAACAAATGCTGAAAACAATTTTTTACTTTTTACTTGCAGTCATAATTTCTATATTTGGGTAAATATTTTGACAAATGGGTTTCTTTTTAACATCCAGAACCTTTGATGGTACCAATTCTTCCAGCACCAAAAAGGAGAGAGAGCCTTGATGGCACCCTCCACAGTTTCTAACAGTACTATCCCTTTTTAGAGCAATGGGACAGAGCAAGTGCTGACCTCTTGCTCTAAAGTTCTGCCCAAAGAAGGATGTGCAGGCAGAATGGGAAGGGAAGGTGATTCAAACCCGCCCAGTGTCTAAAATGTGCCCGTGCAGTAGGGTTTCCTTCCCCCTATGTCCCTCGCGTCAAAAAACCCAGGTTTTCCCCTTCTCCCCTACCTCTCTTATTATCTTTATTGTGAATGGTTATATGTTTCATATTCGTTCATGACAGTACATGAATTCGAAAAAATTAAATTTTTTTTTTGTCCCCATAAAACAGCAATTCTTCTATACAATGAGTATAAAGAATTTTTGAGCAGATATAGACTCTTTTACAATTTTAGGGCAACCACAATATTGAAGTGCCTGTGATATGCATATTAAGGCCCCTTAATACGCTTTAGTTTTAATGAGTGACTGAAAGAGGTGGCAAAAGTCAAGGTATATTGCATGAAAACACTGCCTCCTTCGGAAAATAAAATCCCCTTTCCCGGAGATTGCCGCCCAAAAAAATCTATCCCCCCATAATATTTGACTGAAAACCCTCCGCAATTAATGAAGGTTGCACTGGGCCCCCCCTACAATGTGGGTTTAAATTATTGGGTTAAGTTACTTTTCGCAAGTATCTTCTTTAGTGACTTAGTTGAAAAAAAATCAGATTTAAATTTCATTCAATTTTTCAATGCAAACTTTCTTGGTCACTTCCTGCGTGATGGCCTGAGATCTCTTGGCAGTGTAAGGGCCCGGTGGAGTAATTCACGCCCCAGGTCCTTTCCCCTCCACTGCTTCCCCTAGCTGGTGCCCATTTTCACGCGCTGATTTTTCCTTGCCTTGACTACTTCTCTAGCTGTTTACTACCCGGGAACCTGGAAAAGGGAGGAGGCAAGAGGGAGAGATTCAGCTGCAAAAAGTTTATATCAGTCACTTTCAAATTCTTTGGGTTTGGTAATACATTCATTTAAGAAATTGGTTGACAACTTAAATTCATAAAAATTGTCTAGTTTTTCCCGCATCCTGGTTACCTGCAAGGTGGAGAAACATTCGCCCTTATTGTATACATTTTTTTCTTCAATAAAAATGAAAAATCATACTCAAATCAAATTTTAAAATCGATTAACAGTTAAAAGAAGGTTAAAAAAAACTAAAAAAGACTAGATATAATTAAAAAACCCTTGATGAAATACAATGACTGAAAATTATTTGAAAACTATAAAATTTTCTACCAAACCAAAATTATTGTAAATTTGACGGGGTTCATAAAAACTTGGGAAGTTTTAATTACATCTTTATACCAAGTAAAACCCAGTGAGCAAGAAACTGCAATAATAGGTATAATATGCAATTAGATCTTTACATTACTTGCTAAAACAAATTTATGAAACTTTTAAATGTAAATTTATGAGTGTCTGTTCCTTTACCATTCTCTTTTTAAATTAGGGAATAATATTTTTGTCTTCTTTTCTTCCCAGTAAACCTCTTTTCATTGTTTTGTATTAATTGCAAATCATACCGTTGACTAATATTGCTTGTAACATATATGTATATAGTTATTTCATTAGGGTATCAATTATATTAATTCATCTAAAATCTAGATTTCTTTTTTTATAAAGGAAACTATAACATAAAACTTCCCCCTTTAAAGAGATTACTTTTGATAAATTACATTCACCCTGAGGAAAAAGAAAAATCAAAATTTTAAAACTTTTTTTTGCATATACAAATAAACCTATGAAGTGTTTTGTGTGGTTATCAGCAACAATCAATTTATCTTACTTGAGAATTTCCCTGCTGCTGAGATGATAATGTGCTAAAGGGGGGTTACTCTGTCTAGTTTAGGGGGTTGGTGTGAGAGTCAGCGCTGTAGTAAAAGTTCAGCAGCCCGCCATAAAAACTCTGCTTGCCTCCTCAGCCCGACCAACCCCTCCGGATGCCTCGCACGAGCGCTCTCGGTGCGCGGCATTAAGGTAGTCTTTTATGAGGGAAAGTGTCTGGGTATTTTTTTCCAATGGGTGGTGAAATAAAATGGTAAAGAGGGAAAATCTAAGTTTATGGGCGATAACAATATGCTAAGAAAGGTTTTTTGGGAACTGTAAATAAAAAGGTTTAACCCATACCGGTCTCAAAATACATATGGGACAATCAAAATATGGAATCAAAGATTTACTAATTCAAAAGTCATTCTTTTGTAAAAGATTTACAACAGGACCATAAGAAAAAGAAAATTAATAATTGTTATAGAACAAATTTTTAAACACTGGAAGACATTAAAATAATCTGAGCAAAGCGTCTAATCTTCGTCCTTTTTCAAGTTTGTGGATCTATACATCAATCTTTGGACTAAGCAATGGCAGCAAACCTTTACCAATTTTATTGCAGTGGCTGAACTTGCTGGGGTTTTATTTTCAAATAGAGTCCGTACAAGCTCCATCTTGCCAGAACACATAATGTGGGGGGTTTTTGTTATCAGTGTGAAGCCAAAATCCTGGCATTAATGAAAGTGGTACTTTTTGTAAATATTACCAAATTTTTTTTTAATGATATAGATTCACACCTGAAAAAAAAGTCTCATAACTTAAAAAACAGATCAGAAGGGCTCTCAAAGACGGAATGCCTCTTTCAAACCCTTTTTCCTACTTTAAAAAAAGGAACAAATGTTTTATTGTCTGTTTTAGCTAAGTTCTATGCTGCCGAAGATACCTCATACAGATCTGTCAAAATTTTTTGACAGATGAGCATCAAATTGAAAAATACCCCATGTTCTGAAAGAGAATGTAGAAAGGGAAAAAATTTTAATGCAATAAAATAATATTTTACCCTAAAGGCAACTGAAAGATAGGTCTATGGGAGGGGGGAGGGGATGGGAGGGAGGGGCCTCTTGGTAGCTTGAAAGGGAAAGGGGAAATGGGGTGCAGAGAGAAGCCATCCAGGGCACACAGGGAGACCCCAGTTGGTGAAGGAGTATTATTGACTTTGAGAAAACTACCAAATATCCCTATTTCCTCTTGCTATATTGCATTCATTGAACATAGAGTGGGAAAATTTGGGGTGCTAATTTTGAAAGCTTATGCTCTGTTGGGGCAATCCAGTTAAAAGGGCAATTCTCCAAATTTATTAATTAGTTTTGGTTTGGACTTTTGGGCTTTACTTTAAATGAGTATTTTTTCTGATTCAATATATATAACCTTCTTGTCTGTCTATATCTTAACAATAAAGGAGAAAATGCAGGTTAATCTTAGCTCTCGGGTAGTGGCAAGCAATTGCAATGGCTTGCATTTTTGGCACCTTGACAAAGGCCACCACCTTATAGTTATTTTTTGGCAGGATAAAAGCCCTGGGGTTGGGTTTTGTACTTGACAATAAAGGGGCGAGATTTTTTAAACAATTTAAAATATTCATGTTTTTGTGCGGATGTTTGGGTTTCCACTTTTACTTGTCTTTAATCTATCCATAAAATAACTTTTGGATTTTCATGGGTTGCCCATGAATATCTTTTAACAACAAAAATTATATTGCAAAATACAAAATGTAAAATGAAAACACTGACACATCTTTGTCTTGGGACCATGAAGGGCATGTTTTTTTCATTTTCCCAAAAAAACAAAATTTCCCCTGCAGAGAAATTAACTTTATTGTTATTCATTATATATACAACCAATAACACTATCCCAATGACAATGAAAATACATTCTACAAAAAGCCAGGCTTTTTTAAAAGCAAAGAATAGAAACAAAGAGATAAGGGATGTTAGTTTGCATGTGGATGTTTAAAAGGGACACATGGCACGATGATGTACTGAAGTAATCAATAATAAGTAACAGCTTTGTTAAAAATTGCACATTGAAAACAACAAAATTTTTTTAAAGGGAAAACTTTTCTTTTAACTTAAAACATACCTTGGACATAAATCCCAATCAAAAACAATAATTCCCGTCCCACTCTCTAAACAATTCTTTATACAATGTCACCCCCAAATAAATCCCTAATGACGTGGCGTCACACCTCCCAATGGGGCGCAATGGTGTTGCGGGGGTTTGATAGCGTTGTGGAAAAACACTGATAAATGCTTGAAAGCCACGTGGGCCCTGAGTGAGGTTGGTGTTGATAAACCCCACACAGCTCACTTTCCGGGGCCTCCTCCTCATTTCTCCTTTTTGTTAAATTCTACTTCCCTCCTCGTTCCCTTTTTGGGCCAAGTGGACTTCATCCTTGTTAAAGAGGAAATCGGGGCTAAATCGGGACGAGGGAAAAAGGTTATAAACAAAACCTGATTAAAGGTGAGTTATCCTTTCCCCCAACGGTCCCAACCCATATTTACGCCATCGTTCAAGGTCGATAGCGGGTTACGAGAGTGTTCGACCCTTTTATAAAGAGGATCAGAATCCCCCAAAAACCAGGAGGACTTCGATCCTAGGGCCCAAATTTTTTTTTTCGGGGTTTATATTTGGGCGGGGAAAATACATGAAATTTTTTCCCTTTTTTATTTGATACCAATCATTTTAGGTTTTTTGGTCACGGGATTTTTAAGAATAAACAAAATTTAATTTTTTTGCTATAAAACAGTAGCATAATTGCAGCATGTATTAACGCGACATTAAATTCTTCGCAAAAGTAATTTTTTTTGGGGAAGGGCCCGCTGATGGGGCCCACGGGAAGGGAGCGTAAAAAAATTTCAGATTTTCCAAACACTTACGAGTGGATTTGCCTATGACGTCATACAGATTTGCGGAAAGGAATCGAGAAAAAAGCTATTTAGATAATCAGTACTCATGTTTCGGTATCAAGGTTGTTTGATGTTCAGTACTGCTTGTAATTGAATCGACAACAGGAAAAACTGGATGTACTACTTTTTCCCAGTTTTATCCGGTCATAGTCTTTACCTTCAAATAAAAATAGAAAAATTGAGGGCGAATTAGCATAAATTTTAAAATGCAAAATAGGGCTTTGCAAAGAATTCATGTAAGTTTTTATGCTTACTCCCCAGGATTCTTCCAAAAGTCAAAGGGTCGAGGTGAAAGTGAATATGCCGCCTCCAAGAACTGTGAAGCAGGTTTGCCTGTTTTTAGGGGTGCAGGATCTGTGGTACTCTTGGGCCCCCGTGCTTTCGTAAGTAATCAAAAAGGCATGTTTATTACACCCTTGTAAATGACTAAGGTGATATTTTATTTCCTTTGTACATAGAGAAAAGTTAATCGTTGTTAGAATCCTTAGGGGCTTAATTATTGTTAACTAATCAGTTTACCCCGAAATGGAAAATCAGTATATTCTTGCAGGAATTGATTTATTTTATTATATTCGTTCGGAGCAAAAGGTAATTTTCCCCTTCCGCGAACAAAACATGAAAACTTCAAACTGATAATCAATAATTATCAAGTTTAAAAAAAAAAACAGCAAATACTTTCGCATTATATAACATATTTGAAGAAAACGCATTTTTCCCATACACCCCCCAAAATTTAAAGCTATTATTATATCCCTCTTTTATATGTGAAGGTCCCCACAGACGCCTTTCACGACCAATGCTAAAGTATTCATGCAAATTGAATTGCGTCTTCCCTCGCACTAAAACCCTCGTTTCCGTTTCCCTTTTTCTGCATAATGGCGGCTGATTGGTGTCTTTGGGGCGGAGTCTAGAACTTATGGCTTATTAACTGGAGGTACTAGCAATATTCATTGGCCGTGGTATCTAATCTATTTTAAAAGCCATTTCAAAAGAATGAAATGGTACCAGCAGCGACGAATAAAGTATGAGGGTCATTGCCTCTTTAGGCTGAGGTTTTGCAAACGATTGATGGTAAAAAAGTAGAGGTTTGATATATGAATTTCCCCCGTTCTGCTGATATCAGGGGAAAATATTTCGAAAATGATTCAATGGTGGGACTAATCTAATGCCTAATCAAAAAGGGGTTAAGCGTTGGTAGTACGTTTTTACAATACTACCCAAATGATACCCCACCCTGTAAATAAGTAATTCTGTCACTGGCTGGTACTCTTTGTTTCTTTTTATTCAGCAGTTTTTACCACGCATATTATCGCTCTGTTTGCTGTCCTGAACGCGAAACTACATAAAAAAGGAAACGATGTAAACGAAGTTTAAATTTTTGGATTATTTCTTTTTTCACGGTAATGCTTTTTCCAAAGAGCGAATTTCTTTCAACTGTATTAGCGATACTGTTATCATGCAGAGGTATGAATATTTGTTTGGGAATTGACCTTTTATAAAATTAAAAAATTTAATAATACCCGTCACATTTTATTTAATTTATTTTGTCTTTGTACTTTGTTCTGCATTCTACTAATTCAACAGTATTCATCAAAAAAACCTACAAAGATAATTGGTGGTTGGATATGTCTAGATTTACGTCAAACAAATGCCCCCTGTAGCATTAAAAACTAGGTATATTATATAACATTTTGCTTTATATTTAGTCATCTGATTACTAAATACTGTTCATTCCCTTGCTTTGAAATGACCAGTGACTTGAAGACGCTCAATTCATTTTCTCCAACTCTCTGAAACGTTCATTAAGAAGTTCTGAAGTTTGCGTCTAATCACCTTTTTTTTGGTGGCGGTCAAGCCTTCAGTGCAAAAGCTTATTGATTGCTTTTTTTGCGGGAAGGCTCCAGCTTTTCAGTCTTGATTGATGAATGGGCCCGAGAGACTTTCCAGACAGGGCCCCCCCAGACCGACGCCCGACTGATGCCTTTCCATTAAAATCAAAAGCTCATTTTGAACTAATCAGTCTTTTTTTTTTTTTTGTGAAAGTTTCGAATTCATAACCGAAAGCCTTTACATAATGGGAAAAAGGAAAAAGAAAGGAATTCTTGGATCGCTAGATGATTAAAGACATATTCTACCTAATTAGGGATGTATCGATGGATTAAAAAAAAAAAAAAAAAAAAAAAAAAAAAAAAAAAAAAAATGCTCATAATCATGTACAGCCAGTCGAAAAGGAAAACAAATGATAGTAATGACAATCATAGTATATAATGTTAATAAGAATAAATGTTATGCAGTGTGAATGTAAACAAATGAAGGACCAAGAATGTTATATTTATTTCGTTTAGGTTGCATATCCACTGAAATTATGGTTCTGTAGTTTTTGCTTTCTACGTGATTGATTACAGTAACATATATTATATACGAAAATCGTTTGAGTAGAAATACAGATTCCTCAAACATCTATATTTTTTTGTTATAATTCATAGCAAGGATTGGCGGCTCTTATATTATTGTTGTTGCCGGCAGACGGTCACTCATTGGCCGAGCTCGAGCGTCCCGTCATCCAAAGGTACTTTCTTTAGCAGATTCGATTTTAACTATTCTTCAGCCATTTCCCCCAAACCCGTCTTTTACTGAGTTAAAGGGGTGTAAACATTCTTCATATTTTTTTGAATTTTGATTTTGCCCCCCCCCCCCCCCCCCCCCCCCCCAAAAATACAGGATCAATTCATCAATTGTTAGTCCCTATCAATTCATGGAGACAACAACTTTGGGGTTTTTAGGTCGATGGGTTTTTGGGTGTCAACTGAACAGTGGTTTGAATTTTTCAGTAAAATTGTACTGCACATGGAGATGAATTTTCAAGCGTAAGAGATGTAACTGACGCGTTGCACTGCACATTGTTTAAGAAGGACCAGTAAACGCCATGCCACGTGATCATCGAAATCTTAAAAAAAAAAAAAATCCCTTATCCCAGCCTGGGTTTTACCAAATCAATACAGAGCTGAATGAAATAGGGAAATTTGAAATACATATATGCTAATAGATAACCTAGAGGAGTATTTTGAAGGTCGTACGAAAGGGAAAAGCAAATATAGAAGTGACAGGGAGAAACAGAAAAAAGAGGGAATTAAATCAGGAATAAACCAAATGTGGAAAGGACTCAAAGAAAAGGAAAAAAACGGAAAAATTTTTTTGTTTTCGGAATTTCTCTTATCAAGTAAAAGTGAATAAAAGATTATAATGATAATGAATAAGATAATTATATTAATTTTAAAATTTCAATGCTAATTGGACCCAAAAGCTGCTACAATTCCGATAAGGGTTTAAAATCATAAAGCCTCTCCTCATCATCTTTGTCTTTGCATATCGTTATGACCATTACACTATCGTCATCGCTTATACCCCTCCTTTTCTTCTTTCTCTTCCTCATCTCCCTTTTCTTCCTCCTTTTCCTCTTTTCGGAAACACACCTATCCCACTCTAGTCATAAACTGGCAACCACTTAATGCTCAGTATTTGGCACTTTTAAAATTTATATGCTCAGCAATGGAGTCTCTTTTTTTACAAAAAACTTGACTGACTATTTTTTGGGTATGTCCTTTGTTTGGATTCGCTACAAAGAAAACTAAGAAGTATCATGTTGGTAAAACACAAAAAAAAAAGTCTGAGGTTTAATTAAAATTTTTTTTTATTTTCGAAGAAAGGGGGATAGCGGGGGCATATTCCTTTCAGACACCCCAAATATTAGATAATTGGGGTTGGGAGATTTAAAGGTATTTCTCCTCTAAAAGTCCCTTACACAACTAGGACTAAATGTCTGCTTTGCAATTTGATTTTATTGCAGGATGCTAAACATTTTTTCGTGTATTCAAGTTTGTCCCATAGTACCCCAGAGGATATTCCAATGTGCCCTGAGACGGGGCAGGTTTAGCGTTTTGTTTCGTTATTTGATATCGAAACTTTTTGAGAGTGTGAAATATTCATTTAATTTATGATATATCTATAAATTAGTTATCATTATATATATATAGTTGTATATATATATATACAGTAATATAATATTTATAGATATATATATATAATATAGATATCTAAATATATACATATATATATATAATGAAATATTATATATAGGAGTGCTATATATTATGATATATATACTATCTATATTAACTATATAAAGTAACTTTAGTATAAAGTACTGTAAAATGCTATAATAAAATAAATATATATATGTTATATAATCTATATGTATATTATAATATCTATATATAAAAATATAGAGATAATATAATGCTTATAAGATATATGATGTATGTGTGTGTGGTGTGTATATATATATATGTATAGATGTAATATATATGTATCGTATAAGCATATATAATACAATATATTCATAGTAAGTATATATAATATAGATATATATATAATAGTATATATATATGTATTTGTATGTATATGTATGTATATTTTTAATACTATATATATATATGATATATATAATATATAATATATTATATACATGGTAAGATATATATATATTATAATATATATATTAAAAAACTATAATATATATATACTGATAATGATAAAAGATAATACTGATATATGGTACATAATAATATAATAGACTTAAAGATAATGAAATAAGAAGAGATAATAAAACAGTTATGAAGGGATGATAATGATAATACTGATTGTAGTCTTAATAATAGAGAATATCAATAATACTGTTCATAATGATAAATGATCATCAAAAAGATGTTAATGGTAAAAAGCATTATATCAGAGCAATGACATGAAGTAATAATGATAATAGCAATGATGTATGATGATGAAGACAATAATAGTCAATCTGTGTGTACTCATGTCGTAATGTGATAAACGATGACTATGGTAAATAATAATAATATTGAGTGAATATTGATGGTATATGATAAGATAATAAACTTGCTACCCGAATAAATCAATTAAACGAAAACAATTATTTGATGATTGCACTAATAGTAATAAAGAAACGCAGAATAATAACGATATAATAACGATACCAAAATCAGCAAATAATATCTGACCAGCCGTAAAGATAATGAAAATATTAATAATACAAGAAATCTTGGCTAATAATTTAAGATTTGGGGGAGGTGTGAGTGGAGAGTAGAGATGAGAGAAGGGTGACACAGGAGAGAAGAGGAGGTAGAGTAATGGGAATGATCATTATATGATAATGATAATAATGAAAATGATAATACTGATAATATAACAGTAGTTTTTTAATATTCATAGATAATATGAGTACTGAAAATTATAATAATAACAAATCATGAATAATTACGAGTAATGATGATTAAGATAATATGATAGCGCCAAAAATATTTCCTAATGTAATGATGATAATATAGATAATAATCATAATGATGGTAAATGATACTATTCATTGGTAATAGAAAAAACATATCCTGATAATGATAACATGATAGTAATATAATAATTCTTTATGATAATTACATTTGTAACCATAGACTGTGATATAATTATCTATTAATGAGAATAATACTAAGATGAATAATGAAGTACAAGTATCGTTATGATGATATATTAATGGATAAGAATATGGCAAGAATGATGATAGCATTAATGATAATAACGAGAAAAAATGATAACAGCATTAATGATAATCATAAATAAAAATGAAAAATACAATTAACAAAAATGGTGACGATGCCTATATATATTGGACATTTTCCGATATCATAAGTTAGCATGAAAATAAGCAATAGTAATAACAATGAAATAGGATGACAATAATTGAAATAATGGCGATGATTATAATAAGATAACAATGTATAGTAACTGAATCCATATCGAATGAAATAAGCAAAAATCAACATGAGAGAACAACAGGTCAAAAGTCAACAGAAAAATCATCATTCAAAGCTAGGAGCACATAGGCCTATGCTTTGCCAGTATCTAGCATAACCTAAAAAAATATCTAAAATCTATTTCGAGTATAAATATTCACTTAATTCCACATGACAATCCACTAAATAAATGTCTATCCGTTGTGAATATGGAAATACGCATTTCGAAAAGAAGTATTAAATGTCAATAACATGCTGCAGTTACATACATAATTCCACACTTGCACACACATACACAAAGAGATATATATACATATATATATATATATAGTATACTATGATATTATATATATATATAATATAGATAGTGCGAATATATCATCTATATACACACATAAATATTTAACATACATACATATATGTATATGGATCATGATGTATAATGTATACATATATAATGTATATATATATATAAGTATATATGTATATATATATTTATAGTATAATATATATAGTATATAATATATAAATATAATATAAATATAGATATATAGAATAATATATATATATACATTGCGGAAAGTTAAACTAGCCAGGGCAACAGGGAAACATCATTTAATTCAAACTTTTCGAGTATTTACAATACTTATCATCAGTGACTTAATATTCAGGGCTAAAACATAATGTTAAAAAGTAAATTATATTTACTTATAACAGCATATTTTTAGTACCTTATATGAAATCATCGATGATAACTGTATTGTAATACTCGAGAAAGTTGAAATAATGATGTTCCCCTGTTGCCCGGTGCTGAGAACTTCGCTTATATAAAAGATGTATATATATGATGATATATATATATATGTATTAAATATATATATATATATATATATATATAGAATATTGTAAAAATATATATATCTATATATACATAATATATATATATATAAATAATAATATTATATATATATATATAAATTACTATATACATAAATGAATATATAATATGATTATAATATATTTATATACTATATATATGAGTATAGATATAGTAATATATATATAGTAATATTATCTATATATATATATATTTTATATACACACGCATGACAACTACACACGACGCACACACGACACACGATCAAATCACACACACACAACACACTACACACACACACCACACACACATACACACACACAGCGACACACACACACACACATATATATATGATATATATATATATATAAAATATATATATATTTATATATAAGTATATATATATATGATAATATGTGTGTGTGTAAGTGTCGTACACACACACATATGCATATTAACAATACATACAATTTATATATATATATATATATATATATATATATAGTATATATTTGAGTATCTTTGAGATATATAATAATATATAATTTATAATATAATATATAGAGAATCATAATATATATATATAGATCATGTCTAGTACACATACGACACACACATACACACTAGCATACACCAAACACAGCACAGACACACACACACACAAGACACACAGCACTCACACAGCACACACCCACACACACACACACACACAATATTATATATACTAAATTAGTATAATAATATTGAAGTATATCT
>NW_028234418.1:124907-127407 GCF_977035675.1 Penaeus japonicus
GGATTTACATCTAATGCATTCATTAATGACGACTAATTCGAATAATTATCCAACCTTGAATCGGTTTAGAAAAAAAAGGCTTTTAACATCCTGCATATGAGTCGTTATGGGTCTTACTGTTTGCAGAATTCTGGCATATTTTCATTGTTGACCTGGGATGCAAGTATGGGCCTTAATGAAGAGGTTGCTAAGGTTGATATAGATATCATAAACACACTCTCATGCAAGTACAGCTTTATACATATGGATATACATACGTGTATATAAGCATATATATATATATATATATATATATATATATATTATATATATATATTATATAAATACAATACACACACACACACACACATATATATATATATAAAAGATATATAAATATTATATATATATATTATATATATATATATATATACATATATACTTACATACACACACACATACACATATATATATGTATCATATGTATATATATATATATATATATATATATATATATATATATATATATATATATACAGATATATACAGATATATATATATAAATATATATATATATATATATATATATAATATATACATATATATATATACATACATGTTTATATTTATATATATAAATATATATATATATATATATATATATATGTATATATACATATATATATGTTATATATGTATATATATATATATATAATATATATATATATAAAAAAATATATATATATTATGTATACCATATATATACATTATGTATATGTATACATATATACACACATTTATACATATATATATTTATAAATATTCATATATATATATGTATATATATACACAAATATATATATATATATATATATATATATATATATATATATGTATATATTTACATATATATATATATATATAGATATATATATATATATATATATATATACGTATATACATATACAGATATATATATATATAATATATATATATATATACAGATATACATATATATATATATATATATATATATATATATATATATATATATATATATATATATATATATATATATATATATATGTACAATAGAAGTTCCACGGGGGAAACGGACCAGGACAGCAGGAAACCACATCATGCGGGTGTTCGTTTATTGAGCTTTCGGACATCAACAACTGTGTCCATCATCAGAATCTGCATATACAAAAAAATCATACGTTGAAATAAAATTATCTACATTAAAATTGATAGTACAATTCAACAAATTCACTGAAAAAATACGCAAACAGGAAAACATGTAAAACAAAAAACGAATAGGAAAAGACATAAACAGGAAACTAAGCTTACATAAATTCTCCATGGGTTGTGTGTGGAGTCTGTGGCTGTGACATGTTGACATGACAGTAGTCGAGAGTAGTTTGAATGTTGGATGTCCGTTGTAGATGGCGTCTGTGTGTGGGAGGGTTGGTAGAGGTGGTGGTGGGGGGGGGGGGGGGGAACATGCGCAAACTTTATTTCAGAGTAAAAAGAGTAGCTGAGCTTTCATTGTTATTTAAGTCTGGTTTTATGTTTTTAATTAACAATGATTCCAAAATTCTTAAATCATTGGCATCCTTTGGTTTTCGAACTATTGTAAAATCATCAAATTTTATTCCATGTTTAGTTTTCTCTGAATGTTCTCGGATTAATGAGTACATCGGAGAAGATAACGGACGTAATGTCCGATACGAGACTCTTTTATGCTCGCAGTATCTCATTTTTAGATTCCTTGTTGTTGAACCTACATATCTAGCATTACAGCTAGAACAAGTGTAAGAGTAAATTATTTTGGAGCATAGATGTTTTGGGAAGGAGTCTTTTGTCGGAAAAAACGAGCGAATGGTTCTGGAATTGGTGAAGATCATTCTGAAGTGGATCTGTGGGTAAAGGTACCTGAGTAGTTTATGTTGTTCTTTCCGTAAGACAAGGCTTGTGTATCCATAGTATGGTAGTTTATGATATCGGATGTCCCGAGGTACATCATAGTTCAATGGTTTTGGGCACAGAATTTTATTTAAAAATAACCTTATGTGTTTCTGAATGACTGTTAAAGAGTACTTATTTTTCAAATAAAAATGTTTCTAAGAATTGGATTTCTCGGTTGAAGGAATGCCAATCTGAACGAATTTGGAAGCACCTGTTCAGCAATGTTCTGATTGCATTAACTTTTAACATCATGGGAAGAAAGGATAAATAATTTAGTCCCAGACCAGTGAACGTAGACTTTCTGTATACTGAGGTTTTAAATGTGCAATAATCATAATAAATTCTAATATCCAGAAAAGATAGAGATTTGTTGACTTCAGTTTCAGATGTGAAGTTTATGTTGTCATGTTTAGAGTTCACATGATCCAAGAACATGGGCACATGAGAAGGATCACTGAATAATAAGAAAATATCATCAACATATCTTTTGTACAAAATTAGTTTAAAGTGGGATGGGCAGTCTGCTTACCATCTATTCTCGTGGTAGCATAAA
>NW_028234418.1:129907-139052 GCF_977035675.1 Penaeus japonicus
ATATATGTGTATATATATATATAATACATATATGTAATATATATATAATATATATATATAAAGAAGGATTTATACATATATAAATAAATATATATATATATATATATATATATATATATATATATATATATATATATGTATATATATACATACATATAATATACATCTACATATATATATATAATATATATATATATATATATATATATATATTTTATATATAAGTTTTTAATATATATTATATAAATACATATATAAATACACACACACACACAGGCGTCACACACACCACACACACACACCACACATATATATATATATATATATATATATATATATATATATATATATTATATATATATAGTATATATAGATATATATATATATATATGCATATATATCTATATATATATATATAATATAATTATATTATGAATATGCATATATATATATATATATATATATCAATATATATATATATATATATATAATAAATATTATAATCTTTTATACATATATATATAGATATCCTCATAGATTACGATTTATATATTAATTATATATATAATATATATACCTTATATATATAAAATTATATATATATATATTAATATATATATATATATATATATATAGTCTTATATATTCCATATATATATCATATGATACATATATAATATATATATATATATATATATTTCTATATATATATAATAATATAATGTTTTCTATGTATTATAACATATATGTATTATATATTATATATATATATATATATTAATTTTATATATATATATAGATATAAATACAATATATGTGTGTGTATGTATATATATATATATATATATATTTATATAATATATATGATCTAAATATATGAGTATATATATAACCCTATATATATATAAATTTATATATCGATATATATATATACATATAATATATATATATATATATATAACACTAAATATATATATATTAGTATACAATATATGTGTGTGTAATGTATATATACATATATGATATATATATATATATATATATATATATATATATATATATATATAACACAAATATTAAATAGATAAATTTACAATATAATAATATATATATATAATTAATATAATATTTATATATATATATATATAACTGATATATATATATATGAATAAAGATTTAACAATATAATATATAATTATATATTATTTAATATATATATTATTTATATATATGTATATTTATATATTTGTATTTATATACATATTTTTATAGTTATACATATATATATATTATATATATATAAACTACTATATCTATATTTACTATATATATATATATATTGCATATATAATTTAACCTATATTTACATATATATTTATATATATATATATTTATATAGATATATATATATATCTTATATTTTTTACAATATAGGTATTATTTTTATATATATATATTATTATCTATTTTTGGTTATATTTATTAATATAATATTTTTATTTATGTATTTATATATATAACTATATATACTTCATATATATATATAACAAACTGTATATATATACATATGATATTCTATATATAACCTTATATATATATTATAATATATATATATGTATATATTGATTTAGTTGTATTGATAAAGATAGTTATAGTTATATAAATTTATATTATAGTTATATTTATATATATATATATTTTATATATACACATACATTGTATTATTATATATTTATTGATAATATATATATATATATATATATATGTATAGAGACTTATATTTATACATTAATTATATATATATATATCTTAAATTATTTTTTAAATTTATTTTATATTTATTATATATTTAATGTACTATTATATATGTATATTTACATACAAAATATATTATACTTTATATAATAAATATATAGATATTTGTATATTTATATAGATATGTACATATATGTGGTATATATATATATTTATATATATACTTAAGTTTGAGATAATATATATAGATAACATAAATATATACAATATATGTGCTCTTTCTTTTATATAGTTATATATATTATATATTATATCATATATTTACTATATATAAATGTATGTTTTATAATTATATATATTTATAGTTAGATTTATTTATATATATATATTAGAGATTTATATATATTGTTTATATATACTTAATTTATTTATTGAGTTATATTTTTATATATATAATTATATTTATATAACTCAATTTAAAGTTAATAGATATATATCGAGATAGATATAAGATATATGAATGTATAATATACAAATATATATAATATATAACAACACTATTATATATCGAAACACAAACAATCAAAAACTCAAACAAACAACTCAACCATCCACCCACAAATTATAACACAAACAAACCACACACACAGATAACACTAAATCAATTCACACACTCAAACCTATCTCACATACCCATAACAGACATCAACTAACAAAAACACACACACACCAAACACTATCCAGACTCACACTCACACAAAAAATCAACACACACAGAAAAACAAAACAAACACACACTAACACACTCTACAGACTCACAAACCAAAACACACACACACATAAACTAACACACACACACACACACTCTCATAAAAAATAACACACACATACTCTCACCCAATCCACACAAACACACAAAAACACACACAAAATCAAACACACACTCACACAAAAACACACACCCCAACCAAGAACACACTAACACACACAAACATTCACACACAAACACTCACTCACATAAAATAAACCGCACACACACACCAAACACAACAACTAGAAACACACAACACACACACACAACAACACTCACACACACAAAAACCATGAACTAACAAATCAACACACACCTACCCACTCACACACAAACACTCTCACCAAACTAAACACAAACAAAAACACACACAAAAAATATACTATAATATATGATATATACATATCAAACACTCACTCACACTCACTATCAAAACACTCACATCTCTAACCCCAAAAATTATATAACTCACTCAACAACACTCACAAACCACAAAAACAAACACACACACAAACACAAAAAACACACACTAACACTCCCACACACAATCACACACACACACACATCCATAACCAACTCAAACACTCACTTACTCCCACACCACCCACACACACTAAAACTATAAAAAAAAAATCAAACACACTCAAACACAAACATATATATATAATATAGATAAATTTCAATATATATATAATCAACATATCTTATATCACACAAACACACACAACTCACACACTATCTACAAAATCCCACACAATCTCTAACACACAAACACACTCTACACACATCAACAACAACCAAAAATTATTAATGGCATATATATAAATATATTGATAGATAGATAGTTAGATAGATATACATATAGATTGATATGATAGATTGATAGATTTATATAATTATTATTCTATTACTATTATATTATATCTATCCACAGTCTCAATGAAATTCTAAACACACTCAACAATCAATATCTATATATAAATATATTATATATAGAAATATAAAAAAAAATATATATATCATTCTATATCATATATATATTATATATATATATACATATATAAATATACAAATACTATAAATAAATTATATATATTTATTATGTATTATATACGTATATTCTTATATGTATATATATATAAATATATATATATATAGTATATATTCTCTGAATATATATCGATATAAAACTATTCTTAATATACTATACATATACATCATATATATGTAATTTATTATCATATATATAATTATAAAATATAAGAATATATTCTCTATCTATATAATATTTATATATAAGTGTGTTGTGTGAGTTTGTGGGTGTGTGTGTTTGTATTTTTTGTGTGTGTGTGTTTGTTTGTGCGTGTGTGTTTTGTGTGTGTACTTTTGTGTGGTAAATATCTATCTATCTATCTATCTATCTATATGTATAAAATATATATAAAATATAGATATGACAATATACTACATATTATATACATATACATATATAAAATAAGACACATGTTTATATATATATTCATATTTAAGTAAACTCACTGACATTGTTGACATTTTAATCGTTCCAAGACCAAATCATTTCCAGTCAAATTTTAAAAAAAAAAAGACCCCCATACGTCCACCTCTCGCGTCCACCCGCCTAACACTCCTTGAAGCGACAGAATGACATTCGTCGAGTGAAATGCGAGGGTACAAAGGAAAGTTTTATTTACACAAAGTTAATGCCGATGTAAAGTGAACAGTAATTGAATCGCGCTGCAGCACATTTCAGCAAGTATGAAGAAGGCCGGATCTGATAACTTGACGTATTTCACACCACCACTACGGCGAGGTGCGTGACTACGTATTTGCGCGGGTCCATTCATTTATAATTTATCAGTGTTTACTTTACGTTTCATTGAGTATTTGTACGCCTGCATTATATATGTGAATGGACTCAAATTGAACAAGTTGAACTACATAACAAAGAAGGGAATAAAAAAAAAAAAATATAAAAAAACAGGAAGCAATAAACACACGAATATGTCAAAAGCCTTTTCGCTATATTGCAAGTAGGCTCAATAATCTGTTACAGTTTTCACATCGATGATTCGTGCCTTCCTGTTGCCTTTTGCACTAATTTTATGTTTATGTTGCTAGTTGATTCACTATTCATGTCATGGTGCCTATTCTTGACCATCACTGTCAACGTCAACACTTATTTATGGAAGTCGCTCCTGATGCCATGCCATCGTATTGCAATGGCGGTGTTGTCTCGATACGCTGACAGCGTCCATCTAGTCTACTGTGCATCTGGCCGAGGGATCCGCGGTAGCCTGATGACCTCTTTTCCTTTTTCTTCTGTTCTCTTTTTCACTCTGAGTTCCTTTTCTCTTTCCTCCCCAGACGATGTCCTCAATTCTTTTCCCCTTACGACTCCCGACGTGGTGGCGATCTTAATGTCTGGGTCGTGTGCTGCTTGGTGCTTCTAGGTCTAAAGTGAATCAGTCATCCCAACGAATGTGGAACGATAATTCTCTGGAGGTGTCGATGCTGTCCTAGTGGATCTCCTTGTCTCTGGTCCGTTCATCACGTTCGTCCTTCTACGTTCTCTACGCGGCATGTCTGCTGCTGCCATCGAGCACTCTGGTGTTGCAACATACCTCGAGGGTACTGGAGAAGTTCTTGAAGGTGTATTGTTGAGTGTGTTGGATTTCCCCTTCCTTTTTTACCTCCCCTCCCTTTTTTTATTATAAAATTCGTAATGTCCGATGCTGCAGATTCAAAATTTTTCTGTGGTTGGCATATTATCTTTCTCATTCTTTGCTTGCTTTGTGGGCAGACATCCATTTTTATTAGTATATTAATCGTATATAAATAATTATTACTAAAAAAATATTTTCATTATTATTATATCATACTCATATCATTATGACGGGAATAAAGCATAGCCTCCCATTTTTTTTTCCCTTTCATTATCATTATGATATTTTTTTTCATTATTATTTTTTTCATTATTATTATCATTATGATATTATTATTATCATTATCATTATATAATTTCCATTGTCACTATTATTATCAGTATTGTTACCATTACTGTTATTATTATTATCATCATTATCATTATCATCATTTGCATTTTTACTGCCATTGCTAGACATGCTTACAACCAAGCCATTCAATCATTGTTTTTTCATTTACTTTGCGCCCCGGCGTCATTTATATTTCACATGAACTGAAGGTCGCTAACTCTATCACAGCATCACCGACAGGGACCCCCCCCACCCCGAAGGGGTAAAATAAATATATTATAATCAGTCACTGAACAAAGACGCAACAAAAATTCCTTTTCTTATCTGCCGAATAAGGGAACGAATTTCTAACAGGAAGACTGTTGTTTATATTTTATGATGATTATGATGATGATGAGGCGAACATAACCAAGATAGTGATACAACTACTAAATGGTAATAATAATGATAATGATACTATTACCAATAATGATAATGATAGTAATTATGAAATTAATCATTAACATTAATAATAAGAGAATAAGGATGTTGGAATAGCGGGAGCTGTATGGAATGGTGAAATGGAATGAAATGGGGAAAGCGATAACATTTACACAATAGCTATGGAGCGGATGATTATGATGATAATGATAACAGTAATAATGAAAATTATGGCAATCATCATCACCATCACCATCGCTCTGGATACTAATGATAATATAATAGTAATCGCAATAACACTATAAGTAAAGATAATGATAATGATATTGATATCGATAATGTTAACAATTATGATAATAATAACCATAATGACGAAACTAATACAACAATTTAATTAGCACTATGATGTAAAGCAATACTACAATAACAATAATAATACTAATAATTTCAAAACTTGTTTCCTTATTTCAAACACACCCAAAGAGTTTTTAATATTTTACACCCAACACGAAACGACAATAAAATAAAATAAAATAAAATAAAACACGCGGACGAAAAAACAAACAAACAAACAAACAAACAAACAAAAAAAAACACGAGGGAGCAAAGAAGAAAAAAGAAAAACAAATTGCAGGAAAAGAATTTCAAGAGCTTCTTATTGCAGGCCGACTCAACCGCACTCAAGTAATTCCACGCCAAGGTACGAATTCTTTTTGCTCTGACATAACTCATAGTTGCTTCACAGTCCTTCCTCGGTTGGGCCCTTTGCCGAAAAGGGGACTCTGGGGGGGCTTGCAGAGAAAAGGGAAGTTGATTAACGTGATCAATCCTACTTCGATTTCAGTTTGCTTTTGGTTTTTCGTTTTTTTTTTTTTTTTTTTTTTTTTTGGGGGGGGGATAGAGGGGGGGTGGTAGTGGGATGGGGTGTTTGTGGGGGGAGTGGGGGTTGTAGGTTATGCGGTGGGGGGAGGTAATGTTTGAATAAAATGCCAAAAAAAAAAAAAAAAAAAATGGTGTGATTGATGATAATTCTGATAGTGGTTATTTTGAAGTAGATGTAAATGATGATTATACTATTGAATATAATCATGATACTATAGATAACATAATATCCATGTTACCATAGATATAGTTACTACTTCTACGGAAAATATTGACTTAAATAACAATAATGATAATGTTAATGATGATGGTGACAATGATAGTGATAATAGTAATGATGATAATGATAATAAAGATAATGATAATAGAGAAAATGATGATAATGATGATAGTAATGATAATGCTAAGAAAACTAGTAATGCTAGTGGTAATGATAATAATGATAATAATAATGAGGATAATAAAAAGAAGATCATCAGTAATGAGGATGATGATTATAATAATAATAATGATAATAATAAAATTAGAGTGTCTTGCAATGTAACAGAGACTATGGCTCACATCAAAAAACTTGCTAAAGAAAGAATTTGAACAAATTAGACATGGCACTGTAGCCAAAGTGATCCCCTCTAAACTTTGAAAATAGTTTCGAAAGATCATAAAAGTGGTATATTCATAAGCCAGAGAGACTTTGGGACTCAGAAGAATATCAATTTGCGTAGGATTTTCCAATAAAAACGGACAAAGTTTTGAATTGATCCACCATATCCATTCGACAACAGACTTACGAAGAAAGAAATGCGCCACCCCCCCCACAAAAAAAAAACACAATGGAAGCGACTGGACATAAATAAGAGATAACAAGGACGTGAAAGACGAACAAGGTAAATGTTGTTCGGAGAACTTTGAGAATGGAAAATTATATATTTACTTTAAAATGCTTGAGTTTGTACTAACATATTGGCTCGCAGAGGAAATGTTTTAAAAAGTCTTTGTTGCAAGAATAATCAAGAAAGGTGTTGGCAGCAAATTAAAACATAAGATGAGATGTGTAAATAGTGACTCCAAGTATTGTTAGCAAATTAACTTGGTTATAGCATTAATCCAGAGAATGTAATTAAATGATGATAGTAATGGTGATAGTGATATGAATAATGATCATAATAATGATGATAGTCATAGTAATGATGATGATGATATAATGATGATCATAATAATGATAATAACAATAACAATGATGAAAATTATGAATTATAATGATACTGTTATCATGTTCATTACCATCATTTTCAGTATTTTTATCATTATTATCATTAATATTATCATTAATATCACCATCATTAATATCATTATTATTATCATTATCATTATGATCACTATTATTATCATTGTTATCATTATTATCATAATTATCATTATCATTATTATTATTATTATCAAAATCATTATTATTATCAAAATCATTATTATTATCGTTATCATTATTATATCATCAATATCATTTTTATAATTATCATCATTATTATCATACCTATCATTATTATTATTAGCAGTTGTTTTATTATCGACGTTAAAACAACAATGGTAAAACAACAATGATAGAATAGGAGAATTATATCGGTCGTACAAAAAAAAAAAAAAAAAAAAAAAAAAAATGATACACCACTTATTCATTATCACTCTAGCATTAGCGAATGAAAAGTCAGATTGAAATTAAGCAACAAGAATAATTAAGCAAACAGAAATTACAACAGAATAATGAACAGAAAATGGTACTACAAATTCGCAGTCGGCGCGAAGAACAAAAACAAACAAAGAGGCCAGTGACCGCTACTATTCGTTATGATGTTGCTAAATTTGCTAAACGTCGAGAGCTGTCCCTTCACCGTTTGGGCAGCGGCTGATGGCAGCGTCGAGGGAGGCGTTGCAACTCATCAATCATCTGTATCTCAACAACCAGGATACCAGCAGCGAATTTGTCTTCGGTCAGTCGATACCTGCCAATTATCCTTCAGACGCACGCCCGTTCTCCCCCTCCTCTCTCTCTCTCTCTCTCTCTCTATCTATCCGTCTATCTCTTCTTCTTTCTCTCTCTGCTCTCTCTCTCTCTCTCTCTCTCTCTCTCTTTCTCTCTCTCTTTCTCTCTCTCTTTCTTTCTTTCTCTCGCTCTCTCTCTCTCTCTCTCTCTCTCTCTCTCTCTCTCTCTCTCTATCTATCTATCTATCTTTCTATCTATCTATCTATCTCTCCTTCTTTCTCTCTC
>NW_028234418.1:139152-149152 GCF_977035675.1 Penaeus japonicus
ACCCTTGCAATTAATTATTAAAATCAAATCTGTCAAAAAAGTTGCCCGGAGCGAAAACCAACGAAAATCCGCCAAGTTTAAAGGAAAGACAAAGGAAAATTAACAGGGAAAAAAGGAACCTGCAATAAATAAAGTAAGGGCCAGAGGAACAGGCTCGTAAAACCCAGTATTTAATCCCAGAAAGTGTAAGGCAGAAGGTGTAGCAGACATAAAAAGGGCTAAATCCTTTTAAATTTCGTAAATTTTTATGGCCCCGATAGAGGGAGAGTGTAATTAAAAAAATCTGTAGGCATATTAGCGCAAGAACAAAGATCTGGTTATTTGCTTGGTTAAGGGAGGGCTTAAAAAGCTAAATGCATGGGTTTTTCCTTCGAGGAAGTGAGAAACGAGGTATCTTGGGGAAAGCACGCAGGTGATATGAAGAAAAGGAAGTGTCTCTGGGGGAAAATCTCTCGAAACACACACTGTATGTATGTTGTGTTTTGTGTGGTGTGTGTGTGGGGTTTTTTTGTGTTTGTGTTTGTGTATGTTTGTGTGTGTGATTTTGTGTGTATGAAGGTTTGTTTGCGCGCGGTGTTGTGCACTGTGTGTGTTGTGTGTGCGTGTGTTTCAAAATTAATTTTAAATGTGTAAACAAAAACACAACACACATGAATAGTACACTTATTTTCTATTCCCATTACTGTTTTAAAGTTGTAGAACTAAAGCATTTTGTCCCTTGATAATCGTACATTTTGAGTTTTTTCTCTCTTCTTTTTCTTTAAATTTTTTCTCTCTCTTCTCTCTCCCCTTTTTCCTTTTCTCTCTCTCTCATTTTTTTTTTTTTCTCTCTTTTCTTCTATCTCTCTCCTCTCTCTCATTCTCTCTCATTTTCTCATCTTTCTCTCTCTCTCTCTCTTTCTTCCCCCCCCCCCCCCCCCTCTCTCGCTCGTCGCGCTCTTTTTCCTCCGCTCTCATCTCTCTTCCCCCCCACCGCTTCTCTCGCTCTCTCTCAATCTCTCTCTCTTCTGCTCTACTCACTTTCTCTCTCTCTCTCTCACTTCTCTCTCGCGCTCACTTGTTTTTTTCTCGGCTCTCACTCGACTCGTTCTCCGTCCTCTCGCTTTCTTTTCTCTCTCTTCTCGCTCTCTCCTTCACTTTCTCGCTCCGCTCTCTCGCGCACGTTTCGTCGCTCTCACTCGCTAACTTTCTCTCTCTCACTACACTACTTTCTCTCTCTCTCCTCGCTCTCTTGCGCTCTCTCTCTACTCTTTCTCTTCTCGTTCTCTCTCTCTCTCTACTCTTCTCTCCTTTCTCTCTCTCTCTCTCACTCGTGTAGCTCCGCTCTCCTTTCGCTCTCGCTCTCCCTCTGTCTCTTTCTCTCTCGCCGCTTTGCACTGTCTTGTGTGTGCTCTCTCTCTGTCTCGCTCCCTCTCGCTCTCTGCTAGCCTCGCGTTCTCTCTCTCGTCTCTCGCTCTCTCTCTCTCTCTCTCGCTCTCTCTCTCTCTCTCCGGCTCTCTCGCTCTTCTTCTCAGCCCGGCTTTCTCCTCTCTCTCTCTCATCGCCTCTCTCTCTCTCTCTCTCTCTCCGCTGCTCTCTCTCTCTGTCTCTCTCTCCGCTCTTTCACTCTCCTCTCGCTCTCTGCTCTCGCTCCGCAGCTCTCTCCGCTCTTATCTCTCTCTCTTTCCTCTCTCTCTCTCCCTCATAGAAGAAGTCAAAGCCGATCGAATCTTCTCCATAAATACGAAATAGAGGAGGAGGAACGAAACAGTGGAACACAAATGGAAAGACTGAAAGAAATGTTTTATTTGTCCTGATCGTCAAGGAAAGGGAAACAACACGCTCATGGACACACATCCGTGCACATAAAGAGACTTGATGCATTACACACAGGAAGCACACACACACACACAACACACACACAGATATATATATATATATATATATAGAGTTATAATATATATTTTATATAGATAATGTATATGTATATATATATACTTACTATAGATATATATATATATATACGAATAAAGATATATATATATATATATATTTATACGTAGATTTAGGAATAGTCATACGTTTATATATATATAATATATTTATATATATATAGATAATATAAATATATAGATACTTAGTTATATATATAGAATATAGATATAATACATATATATATATAATATATATATAGATTAGATATATATAGATATATATATAGAATAGATATATAGAGATATATATGTGTGTGTGTGGTGGTGTGTAATGTTTATACTTGTATCCATCCAGCCATCCGTGCCATACATACAAAGACATATAAAGCACATCGTACAAAACAGATACTTCATATACAGTCTAACAAACAAACTCAAACAACAAACAAACATACAGGGCATTCATAACATACATAGAGACTTGCATACAAATATATCTACAACCCTACTTACATAAGAAGGAGCGAGAGGGAGAGTGTAAAGAGATTTCGTGACCAGACCAAATTCTTTCCATATCCTTCCTAGGACACCCTCCTTCTCATGGCTTAAAACTGACACCCTTTCTGTCACAACAACAAGGAACTCACGAAGGTCGATCCGCGCATTGCAACATTTCGCCGTGTTGTTCGACAATGTTGCTGACTGTATAGCAGAGAAGGAAGAGACATCAGTGGTCAAAGGGCCCGGGAAGTAAACTCATTTTCCGGGTGTGAACCAATATTGGCGTATGTATATTTGTCTCTGTGAAAGGCGTCCCTGCATACTCACTGAACCTACGGAGCAAGACATAACGAAGACAGTTTTGGTCTTAAACGAGCCAGTTGCAAAATGATCTGACTTACACACGGGTGAAGATGGACGTTCTGGACTGAAAAAAGAAATGTGTAATACACACGGACGTACATAATTAAAAGGCCCATTAGGAGTAATCTAAGCAAATCAAGTTGTGTGTACAAGAGAGACATGCCTAAACGTAAAAAAGAAAATAAAAAATATATAATGAAAACGTTTATAAACGAACAACCCTCAATACAAGGGCTACATCAACTGCATAATAATCAGAAGCACGCTGTCAGTAATAATGTCAATCAGCATTGATGTTTGTAGAAAAAGAAAAACATCGAATTTATAGTCTCTGGAAGGAGGTTTGTAACATCATGATGTAATTTAGGTTAGTATCTTATATCATGTTTCAGGATGATGCTTTAGTGTAGCCTAGGTGTGATGGGGGGCTATCGTTAAACATGTGAAGAAAAAAAAATAATTCTCAATGAAGATTAGACTTCTATCTATTCTCAAAGTGCCAGCGGGTATTTGATGATGATGATAATATCTACAATAAAAATAGTGAGTGAGAATCGTAATATTTATCATGGAAATACTATACTAACATAGATAATGATAGTTTATAACAATAATAACATTTATGATAATGATACTAACGGCAACATTAATGTTAATGAATATTAATGAGAAAGTGGAGAAATCATAGTAACAAAGATGATATGATGATACAAGAGAAAAGGAAGCCATTTCGGATAAGAAGACTAACGAGAAAATTACAGCATTATCGGATTTTTGAAAAATAAATATACACTCTCAAGACATTAATTAAAATAATGGTCGCGTTGTGTCGCCGAAGGAATAAGTCACACACAGTCGCCATTCTCTCTCTCTCAAACCTACCCCCCCCTGCCGCTCTCTCTTCGCTCTCTCTCTCTCTCTCTCTCTCTCACTCTCTCATCCTGCCTCGCGCTCTCTCTCTTCTAGCTCTCTCTCTCTCTCTACTCGGCTGCTCTCTCTCTCCCTCTGTCTCTATCTCTCTATCTCTCGCCCGCTCGCTCTCTCTCTGTCTCACTCTCTCTCTCGCTCTCTCTGTCTTTCTCTCTCTCTCTCTTGCTCGCTCTTTCTTTCTCTCTCGCGCTCCTCTCCGCCGCTCGCGCTCTCTCGGGGTGGGTGTGTGCGGATATCCTCTCTCGATATTTTCTCTACTCACTCGCTCTCGCTCAGGGAAGAGACCAGGAACGGATTCATTTCGCGCCGGGTTGCTGCTGCTGCTCCGCACTGTGCTTGAACTTTCACATTTTCCCATGAAAATAAAAGGTAAAGGAAAGTTTCAGCCCAAGGCTGAACATTTGAATAATATTATTTTATCATATTCCTAGCATTCTTTAAGATATTTATTTTATATATATATATCTGATATATATATATTTTGCTATATATATATACATAATAGGTATAAGGTAGGATTGGGGTCCAGAAATATTTGCTTTCAAAAAGGAGCCTAATTGTGTTAAAATATATTGCGCTATGTAATTAGGCCGTGATATCAAAGGATTGCAGAGAAGGGAATGTAATATGTTTAGACCAATGTTATTGTGGTGGTGGTGTGTGTGTGTGTGTGTGTGTGTGGTGTGGGTGGTGTTGTGTGGGTGTGTGTGTGGGTGGTGTGTGTGTGTTGGTGTAGTGGTGTGTGTTGTGTGTGTTCACTGTTCATGTGAGCCTACTGTGAGAATTTGATAGTCGTGGGTGAGAAAGAGAAAAGGACAGAGAGAGAGAGAGATAGAAGAGAGAGAGAGAGAGAGAGATCAGACAGACAACAAAGAAGACAGATGAGAATGGGGTGCGAAGGGAGAAGAAGAAAGAGATTTAGGAGAAATGAGAAAGAGAGAAATCGAGAAGGAGAAGAGGAAAAAGAGAAAGAATATAGAAGAAGATAAGAGATGAGAGTTGTGATAAGAAAGAGAGGAGAGAGAGAGAGAGAGAGAGAGAGGAGTGAAGAGAGTGGAGAGAGAGATAAGAAAAGAGAGAGAGAGAGACGAGAGATGCGAGAGAGAACGAAGAGAGAGAGGTGGAGAGGTAGAGCGAAAAGAAGAGAGAAGAAGTGAAAAGAGAGAGAGAGAGAAAGAGGGAGAGAGGAGAGAAGAAAGGGAAAGAGAGATGGATGAAGAAGGGATAAAGAGAAAAGAGGTGGAGAGGGAAAAGAGGCGGAGAGAGAGAGGAGAGAGAGAGAGAGAGAAGAATGTGTGGGTCCGTAAATCATTCTTCGACAGAAAAAGACTTTATTATCTTTTAACTAAAAAGAATGTGTGAGTGAGAGGAGAAGAGAGATAGGAGGAGAGAGAGGAGAGGGTGGAGGAGGATAGACGGAAGAAAGAAAAAAGAGAGAAACAGAAAAAAAAGCGAGAAAGAGCAGAGAGAGATAATTGGCACATGTTATATTCTATATCTACAGGAGCTAAATAACAAAACCTTTCTGTGCTTAAAAGCTGTGTTTCCTTTTTTTAAGCTCCCTCTTAAACGGAATTCTTGTTGTTTTTTGGTTGATTTTATATAGTCCTTAGTCTCCTCGTCTCTCTCATTACTCTCTCTCGTTTCTCTCTTTCTCTTGTCATCTCTCTCTCCTCTTCCTTCTCTCTACTCTCTCAGCCCCTCGCCTCTCTACCCTCTCTCTACTCTCTGCCGTTCCCCCCTCCTTCTCTCTCATCCTCTCCCGCCTGCCACGGGCAAGACTCTCCAAGGCACGTTGAAAATCAAGAACCCTCCCCGAGGCGAGCGCCTCCGGGGCATCGCTGTTGCGGTCTCAGCGCTCTCTTTTCCTCCTCTCGCTCTCTCTCTCTCTCTCTCGCATCAAGTTCATTCTACTGTTGCTTCAGCGCGAGCGCTCTCATCTGTATCTCTCTCAATAAAATGTCGCGTCATCTCTCATCGCTCTTTCTGCTCTCTCCTCACTCGCTTCCCTCGCTCCGCCTCTCTCTCTCTCTCTCTCTCTCTCTCTCTCTCTCTCTCTCTCTCTCTCTCTCTCTCTCTCTCTCTCTCTCCCTCTCCCTATCTCTCCATCAATCTCTCGCTTTTTATAAAATACTTTCCCCCTCGCACTTGCCACGACTTGTCCCGAGAAAATCCCAAAGTTTGCCCCTCTGTCTCACTCACGCTGTTTGCCAATACGAAAACCCAAACTGATCCTAGAGACACTACGATAAAAGTTTCAATTGATCGGTCGAGTCTATTCTTTGCACCGAATTATCAACATGTGTAGTACTTCTGTTTCTCTCTATTCACCTGTCTGTCTTTTGGTTGTGCTACCTTTGCTTGTTTTGTTTTTTCTCTCTGTCTCTCTCTTTCTCTTTCTGTCTGTCTGTCTGTCTGTCTGTCTCTCTCTTTCTCTCTCTCTCTCTCTCTTTCTCTCTCTCTATGTATCTCCCGTTCTCTCTGTCATCTCTCTCTATGTCCCTCCCTTTCTCTCTCTCTCTCTCTCTCTCTCTCTCTCTCTCTCTCCTTCTCTCTCTCTCTCTCTCTTTCTATATTTGTGTCTTACCCTCACTCACTTTCTCTACCACGTCGCCGTCTCTATTATGCATACACACACACCACCAACACACACATATTTTTTTGTGTGTATACATATGATTACTATATATATATATAGCTATATATATATATATATATATTTTTTTATATGATAGATATATGTATATGTATAGAGATATATATATATATATATATTTTATATATACTATATATATATATTTATGTATATAGGAGTGTGGTGTTGTTAACATACATATATATATATATTCTATATATATATATAATATATAGAGTATATATATATATATATATATATGTATATATATGGTGTTGTGTGTGTATTACATACATAAATATATATATTATATTAATATATATATATAGATATATATAGTTATATATTATGGTGTGGTGTGTGTGTGTGTGTGGTGGGTGGTGTGTGTGTGTGTGAAGTGTGTATGTGTATATGGGTGTGTGTGTGGTGTGTGTGGTGGTCTAGGTATACATACAGATATTTGCGTTTTATATTATATACATAGTATAGTCTATATATATATAGATATATTCTATTATATATATAGATTATATATGGTATATAATATATAGATAGATAGATAGATAGATATACATACTTATAGATATATAATATTATATAATTATATTAGTATCTATATATATATATATATATATATATATTGCGCGCTCTCACTTATTTGTTTATCATGAAGTAATTATAACGATCAGGTGGTTATGGCAGTTAATAATTGATAGTGTTTAATAATGAACCTCAACAATGTCGTTAAAAACCTTTTTTTTTTTCTTTTGAATACTGTGATAAAAGGGGAAACATAAAATCTGTATACTTATATAATAAACACTCTGAAGATAGATATGAGACAGAAAAAAAAAAAAAATATATAGTTATATAAAAAACTGAATACAAAATGCAGCTGAAAATATGTGGTTATAAATAGGCTTAAAAAGATTAAAACAAGGTAACGGACTTATATTCATCTGAAAATTATATGATTAAGACTACGAATATAGATAACTTATATATATATTGATATATATATATATATATATATATATATATATATATCTATATATATCATCATGCCTTTTGGAATAACATTGATGAACCACACGTATGTTTTTTCTTGTATAGTTAAGCTGTTACGCGACCTTTTAAAAATCGTCAAAACAGGCATTTAATCTTCTATTGGTTGTGAGCATCCACGCACACCCACCCACATAATATACTGTATGTCTGTGTGCGTATCTGTTACTGTATGTCTTTGTGTACACTGAGCATTTATACAATAATTGATTGACATGTTATTTTCCATTTGTTTATTATTTGTTATTAGTATAATGACCTTATTCTTATTATTACTATCATTATCATCTCCATTACTATTACTATTGTTAATGTTGCTAAGGCTGTTTCTGTTATAATTCTATTGTTATTATTTTTTTCTATATCATTAGCTCATATCATTGTTGTTAATATCATCATCATTTTTTTTATATATTTTAATAATTAATTTTCTTTTTATCATCATCATTATTATAATTTATTTTTTATCATTAGCGCGTCGGGACATCAGCAATATTGTCTGGTGAAAATATAATTGATTTGATGTTAGTAATAATGATAATAGGGATTATAATATTGATAATAGGGATAATGATGATAATAATGATAACCGCTACAGAAAAAATAATGAATATTAGTGATGATAATGATGATAACAACAACAAAAAAGGATAAAAGAAGATGATGATTATACAAATTACAAAAAAAAAGTAATTTTAACGTAAGTAATAATGTTATGAAAATAAAATAGATGATTATGTCACTACTGATATCAATTATACTAATGATAATAAAAATGTTAATCGGGATTAATGTCCTTATTACTACTATCATAACCAATTATATTATTTGCCATTATCATTATCATCATTATGCTTTGGAAAACTGGTAGTACTTGCAAAACCCTCGTGACATTTTTTTTTTCTTTATTTTATTTTTTTTTTTACTGAGTTGTTGCGTATGTTTGTTTCTTTATTCATATCTTTATGATAATGAAATATGTCATTCCCAATTTCATGCAGTTAAGAACAGCCCATAATTTATAAAAAAAAAGTGGCAAGTTCTTAATCACTTGTCACTAAGGAATGAATTTGTTTATTCTTACTAGTTTACCTGAGAGATTTATCTGATATTATCAGGTACAAGGGCGTTTCCACACACAGTTATAAATATGTGCAAGATAAGAATTTTTGTGCACAAGGCAGAACCATTAAAATGTGGAAAGCATTCTTATGATATATACAATATATACAATACAAACAATAAAACATGTTGCAAAACAAGCAAGAACATTTTAACAAAGGCAGATAGCAGAAGAAGGCAGACAATGATATGTGAAAAAATAACGTTTACAAGCCAGATTCGATGAGTGATAATTGATAAACTGTTTCGCTTACATAAAAAAAAGAAATAAAATAAAATAAAATAAAATACAAACTCTTGACTAAGATAAAAGAATACAGGAGAAAAAAAAATTGCACCGTTCAACCGTGTTGCAATTCGCGTTTTACAAAATCAGTAGAATGTACTTGCAGATGAGACTTTGAAATTCATTTGAAAATACATATATAACAGTCTCGTAATTCAACTACATGCAACAAAAGAAAAAATTTGATGTGTGGTTAGAAAACTTAAATTTCGGCAGCGAAGAAGCTCAAAAGAATATGAATTATCCATGACAAATGCCATTACCATGCAAACTATTAACAACCCCTCCTCGATAAAGTTGAATGCTTTAATGCAATAATGTATACGTCCCTTATCTCTCTCACACACATCTCGTATTCGGAACTTCGAGTCTTCTACATTCTACTGCGCCGTTTATTCTATTATTATTTGATCCCCCCCGCACTAAGCCGTGTGTGATTTAGCAACTCCTTAAAGGGTTGGATATACAAAGCATACAACTCTGCACTCTGGCTGCCTTGGGCGACCCGCCTCTCAAGATATCGCGACGATGAGCCAATTCGGGTTCACACACGCCCACACGCCCACGCCCACGCAAACCTGATCCACATAGTTCCTCCTTCATCTTAATTGTGGGTCCTTTTCTGTGATCTCTCTCTCTTCCCCACCCCCGTCCCCACCTCCAACCCCTTCTTTTTTTTCAACATACCCTCCTCCCCCCTTCCCCCTCCCCACCATCGCCTTTTCTCTTTTTTCGTATTCCCCTTTTCCCCCCGTTCCTTCACCCCCTTTCCCCTTCCACTGTACCTTCCCCATTCCCCTCCTACCTTCCCCCCCCCTCTCCTGGTCTGCCCCCCTCCTTCTCCTTCCCTCCTTCCCCCCTTCGCTCTCCTCTCCCATCTCGTTTTTTTTTTTTTGCTATGTGCCCTCTTCGTCCCCCCCTTCTCCCTACGCCATCCCCCATGCTTGCGCCCATTCATGTAATTCCCTCTTCTCCTACCTCTTACCCCGCTCCCTGACCCCAAGCCCTCACCCTGCCCCTTATCCCTGCCCTCCCCTCCTATCCCTTCCCCTCCCTGCGCCCCTACCCTTCCCTCCGTTCCGCCCGCCTTGCCCCCTCACTCTTTCCTTTCTTCCCTGTTTTTCCGTCCCCCTCCTTCTCATCCCGGCTTAACCCTGCCCCTGCCACTCCTTGCCTGCCCCTCAT
>NW_028234418.1:161652-164152 GCF_977035675.1 Penaeus japonicus
AACAACTTTTGTAAAATTCTTCCAAAAGTGTACAGACCAGGGAACACAGACCTACAGTGGGCCCTCTTACACAGACCAAAATCTGATGGAAAACAAGATCGACCTGCTGATCGGAATGTTTTCTGAACAGCAGGCATCTTTAAATAGAATCATAGGGCAAGGTGCAATATGTCCCTCCCCCAACCTCCCATCTCCCACCCATGGGCAGAATGCATACGAAACATTTCCGTTTGCATCTCCTCCCCCTACCTCCACCCCGATACCCACGACCAGCAATCCTTCCCACCCGATACCCTCCTCTCTCTCCCTGCCTGGACCTCCCCACCCGTTATCCTCCCTCCCCCTGCCTACGGTCAGCCAGCCGCCTCGTGCCCTTGCTGACTCGCCGGTCCCCAACTCTGCTGAGAGGTACCATCTACGCGCCCCACCATCGACGCTCCCAGCCAGCAGACCCCCGCCCCTACAGGAGACATACCCGCCTCCCCGAAGCATGATTCAACCACGAACTCTCTATCCGTCAGACCGAAAACAGGTATGCAGAATAAGACCAGGCATGAAGCTTCTACACAGGTATCCCCTAAACGAAGCTCCAAAAAGAAACAAAAGAAGAACAAGCAAGAGCAACTCGATCCCAACCGCCACTGGGAGGAAACAGCTCAGCAGCAGGTGGAAGGAGCTTCCGCCCCCCCTCCTGCCCCCCCGCCTCCAGCAGGGCACTCAGTCATAATCAATAATTATGCTGAGAAAACAAGAGTCAATCACGAAACAACGAAACAAGCACAATCCACCCAAGAACCAAACGACGATGACGAAGGTTATGTCAAGGTCGTATCAAGGAACACAAAAGAAAAGCAAGAGAAGAACAAACTCCAAAGCCGCTAAAAGGAGCAGACCGACCTGACACAGTGTACCTCTATATTACCAGCTGTCATCCAGACACAAATGAAGAGGACATTGAAAATCACCTCTGTGAACAATTCGAAAACATAACAAGTGTAAAAGCACACACCAACCGCACCAAGATGACCCATGATTACTACAACCAGTTTTACAGTGTCAGTAAGAGGAAAGGACATAAAGCCAGATATTTTCATAAACTCAGACGCTTTCCCTATCCCCCCGCAAATGTTAAAGTGTTCTTAAATATAAACAAGTACATTAACGACCTGATCGTTTTAACAGGCATCGCTGGGGCGTCAGCAATGCCTGTGACAAGAACGCACGAGGTTCATAAAAATAGACCACATTAACGCACAAATCTCTCCTCGGGCACTTTGACGAAATTAAAATGCTAATTGAGGAGAGAAACATAGACATTCTGTGCATCAGTGAAACATGGCTCCACCAGGAAATGGTTAGTAATTTCATAACTGTTCCAAATTTCAATATCTATAGATGCGATGCAGGGCGTGGAGGAGGAGTATGTATGTATGTACGGGATAACCTGAAATCAACCATGATATCTCCTACAGCAGTTAATAATACTGCCGTAGAAGATGTCTGGGTTACCGTACAGAGCAACATGCTTCCTTCCATTATTATTGGCGTAGTCTATAGGCATCCTCATGCAACTTTAGAATCTTTTGAATACTTAGAACAAATCTTTAGAGAAATGTCATTGAAAAATAAACCATTCTTTATCTTAGGTGATTTAAATGATGATTTGACTAAATCTAATGCTAAATTAGCTAAGATAATAAAGAAAAACAAACTAAAACAAATTATAGATAAACCTACACGTATTACAGAAAACACCTCATCCTCATTAGATGTAATAATAACTAACAGGTCAGACATTATCCATCATACGGATGTCATCCCGTGTCATATTGCTGACCATGAACTTCTCACACTCACATTAAATATAAAGAAACCAAAGCGACCACCGATAACAAAAACATTTCGTGACCTTAAGCATTATAATCTTCAATCATTCATCGAGCTCATCCGATCTAAAGAGACGATGCTCTTAAATATCTTTTCAACAGATGATGTAGACAAACAGGTAACTATCCTTACGGAAGTGATTAAAAGCAGTATTGACGCGTTGGCACCTCTTGTAACGAGAGTCGTCAGACGTCCCCCTGCTCCTTGGATAGATGACATCAAGAGGGCTATTAAAGACAGAAATAATGCCCACCATAGTCTCAAAAATAACAGAAATGACGCCGCCCTTAAGGCAGATTATAAAATAAAAAATAAAAATGTTAAACAGTTAATACAAAGTGCAAAAACAAATTATTTCAGAAACAGATTTATAGAATATAAAAACAATTCGGATAAAACATGGAAAATTATTAAGTCAATAGTACTGAAAAAACACACTAGCAACAAACACCACACTGATAATCGTACAAGTTCTACACAAAGCACAGAGTATTTTAACGACTTCTTTTCAAAAATAGGTAAACTAACTTATGAACAAACAAATGCGTCTACATTACAGCAAAATATAAATCAAGCTATGCCTACATCTAATATTTTCAGACCAAAACCAATT
>NW_028234418.1:197179-202179 GCF_977035675.1 Penaeus japonicus
TGCAGTGCAGCTATGTGGGTGGTCGAGGCATTCTTATTGCATTACAGTGCTTGCTCTTGGTCATGCTTTGGGTGTTGTGTTGTTGCGAAGGCATATTCAGTGCAATTATTAGGGGCCGGCTGGCGATGGGGGTTAAATAACGGAAAAAAAAGGAACAAAAGAAAGTTAACGAACACAAAATGTGTAAGAGGTAAAAAAGAACAGGGGGTTGGGGTATGAACGAAATCAAAATAAATCGGGTTTAATTTTACTTTTAAAAGTTTACTTTAAGAAAATTAATTATAATTAGCAATTAGGGGCTGCGGCGCGCGATTGACGGCCCCTGTTTAGAGACCAGGGTTGCCTCAAATGACACTTTAGCTTATCTAAGTGCTTATTAAGTTAATTTAATAGAGAGCCATAGGTGGCGCGTAGGGTAACCTCTGCCGCCGCCACGATGGCCTTTGCTTTATAGTACTCTCAACGGGAACTGTTTATGGCAACCCAGGGCTTCCCCATCCTGGGCTCGGGCGTGTTCGGGATACTGGAAGTAAGTCAAAACTTTTCCGCGGATTTTTCCGGACATGAAATTTCAGCATATTGGGATCAATATTTCCCCATGTTTATTGACTGGGTATAAACACACAGCATCGTAGCATTTGCAACATTATCATTCCAATTATCTCGTCATAGCTCGACGCTTTTTTGAGTCTGTCACTTCTTTACTGCTCGTTTGAAGATGAAAAATTGATGATTACGGTACTTACACGTTTTATCAGTCATGAAACCATTTACTTTCAGTAATTTCTTCCGTAAAGAAAAAACAATAAGTTAGGGATTATTAAGCTCAGAAGGTGCCATAATAATGCCCAATGTTCAAAATACATGAATGAATGAATCAATGATGTTTTCAAAGGGGGAGGGGGAGGGGGGGGGAGAGTGCACGAAGGTGGTCTAGGCCACAGCTAGGGGTCTAGGGGCGTGGATGGAGCAGTAGCTGTTCAGTAGGCACTTTTATGGTGATTCATGGCTATAAATATTTACAATTTGCTGATTAGTCTGTAATATTGCCAATGTCACCTATCTGTATTTGTGTATATGTGCCTAATCTTAGACACGTACTTCTTGTATTATGACGTATCATTCTTTTATTGGGGCAACGATTTATTACACTTTTGTATCATGAATCAGGGGATCTGGGGGGAAGGGAACACTCCTGGCACTGTGTCCAAGAAAGGAGGCGTAGCCTCCCCTTTAGTGTGATAAAACTATTGCCCCTGGCAATAGCTATACATTACATAGGAATACATGAATAAATAGGGCAATAAAAAGATGATAGGAATATGTCGCAGCCAATAACCCTGAGCTAACGGGTGCAAAGTATACGCATATGTAATTTGGGCTTCAAATTCTCAGCTTCCCATTATTCTATCTTTTGCCTCTCTATCTATATTTTGCACAGCACACACACACACACACACACACACACACATCACTACTCACACAATCACTACATATATATATCAATATATTCATATATATATTTGTGTGAGTGTGGTGTGTGAATATATGTGTTATTTGTAGCATTTATATGCGCATGTGTATAATACATGTATAGTATATACATACATAACATAATTACATATATCATAGTATATATTATATATAAATATAGACCTAAAGTATATATATATATATATATAATATATATATATACTAGTTGTTCATTCATATGTATATACATGTAGTAGCAGGTCTCCTGGACAATTACATGTACACACACACACACTTATATAAATTATATAACTTATATAGGAATATATGCATACACACACACAGGTGTTCTACACACACTACACACACACATGAGTATATAGGGAAGGATAGTTCGGTATATATACACTATATATATACGTAACGACATACATAAAAATACATACGTAGATATCTATATTTCCTATAGTCAAGTACATATATTATCATATATAGAGGATATATGATATACATACTATATATAACTGGGTATTGTATATATAGTATATATAAGTATAACTAACTATAGATTATATATACTGGTATTGATTAGTGAGCGTGATATATATGATATATATGCAATATGAATATATAAATATGGTAAATGAGAGATATGTATGTATAACATAGCATATGCGATATATATATATATACATATATATATATATATAACTAGTTATATATACGGAGGATATAAGGAAGTGATAGTAGTGCGTTATATGATAAGTTAAGGTGTATATATAGGATCATATTGGTAGTGATGATGTAGAGAACATACACAAATCACCAGCGAGTGTATGTACATATATGTGTGTGTTGATAATTGAATATGTCTTATGGTTACATTGAGAGTTGTGTTATTTGTATTTATTTTAGCGTATATGATATATATGTACACATACAAGGCATACTCGACACCAGTCCGCACACTCACGGCGACTCGCTCCTGGGGGGTCTGGGGGCTGTGGGGACAGCAGCACATATATATATACACGAGATATATCGGTAAGTGTGACACTGCCACATGTCGATGATATTCATGTCATGGGAAAATGATGTTGTGATGATCGGGGGATGGTACAGGTTGATGATGTTGCATAATGATGATGATAATGCAGTACAGACAAACTATCTCATAAGTATGACGAGACTATTATCATCGACATGTATTATGTGCCGCATTGCGATCATTTTCTAATCGTATATTCGAACGCATTATCATTCAGATTTATCCAAACACAGCGAACAAAACATTATAAACTTAATTGACAAATATAGTAGTGATACTGGATTGTTGAGAATATGATTAGGATTATTACTCTTTGCTAGAGATTTTACAATCTACATTTTGATATTAATAGCGGCGGTGATTGCTGACGTGCACCCTGGAGTGAGGCTTACGATTTTTGCAGCAGAGGCGGAAGTCTCCATTCTCTTTCGCCCATAACTTTTTCTTCCTTGAGTATGGTTGATTTGTATTTTATATGTATAATTGGGGTGGAGTATACACCACACACACACAAGCACACAGTGATTGATGCAGGTCACAGCATCTCACATACGATATAGTTATGAGTATATATATAGTGATGATATTATGCGTATAGGTGAGTATTTATATATGACTGATACTATATATATAGTGACTATATATAGTGGCGATGGGCATGCGTGCGGGTTGGGTCTGTGTCTAACTACAGTGGCTATCTCATTATTTATACGAGTCTACTTAATTTATCTTTACTATGTATATACACAATATAAACCATCGTACACAGCCATGTTGTGTTGGAGGCTTAAATGTATTGCTTATGAAATGAAAGAGAAAGTGGGATGTTGACATTTGAAGTAAAACGATCCGACTTTAGGTGTTTGGATTGGACTGTTACACGAGTCATTATAGCGATAATATATAAGGAGCGGATCTCTGTTGCCTTTAATCGTTTCACTCTCCTCAAGTCCCAGAAAGGTGGGTCCTTTGATGGGGGCAGTTGAGGAAGGATGTTCTGTTCCTTGTCAGCATCTGGCGTGGGATAACGGTCTGAGTTTCTTCTCTATTATTTGAAGTTATATACATTACTGAATATGCTATGATTAGGTTTTGAAGAATTGTGCGGATTCGGATAAATTAGAAGTGTGAAATATAGATTAGATGGTGCTCTTTGATGCTTGATTTAGATTTTTTATCAAGTGCTATGGGTTATAGGCGTTAGTACTGTGTGCCTATCCGTAGTAGGGGGCGCCTAGAAAGGTAGCCGTAATACGGATAGTGGAGGATCCATGGGTGGCCGAAGCCTCCGTAAGCCCCCATTAGCCTCCTCAAGCCGAAATCCTCTCCGAGGCCGTTTCCTCCGTAGTATGCCGTATCCTCCGTATCCTAAGTGGCGCTTCTTGGGGTCTGGGTAGAAAGCCCACTGCTCTTTTTGGCGGCCGCCAGGAGGCCCGACCGCGGCACCAGCAGGACCAACCCACACTGAGCGGGAAACCTGAGGGAACATTATTAAAGCTTATTGGGTAAATAAAAAGCAGGTAACAGATATTAATAGTTTCATATATAAAGTATATCCGATAAACTCATAGTTACTAGAGAGAAATCTGACATCTTCTAATACCATTATAGTTGAGATGTTGCAGGCACGAGGTGCAAAGCTGCGCACTCTGCCGCCGCCTACGGTGATGGCCTTGCTTTATATACTCTCAACGGTCCTGTTTGGCGATACCTCACGAGGGGATAGGGCTTCCCCCATCCTGGGCTCGCGTTTGTTCGGGAGGGTCGTTACTGGAATTAGTCAGAAGGGACTTTTCCGAGGATTTGGTTGCCGGGACGATGAGCTATTTCAGCACTTACGTGATCGAATATCCGGCATGTGTTTTATTGATTGGGTGTTGCTTTATAAACATGGAACCCTCATAGCATTTTAGCACACATTTCAGTCTTCCAATTTTGGTCGTCATGCTCGACAGCTTTGAGTCTATCACTTCTTTCTCTACTGGCTCGTTAAAAATGATAAATTAATATGGGTGACTTGGTGTTGTTACGTTTTTCAATCATGATCATCCCTTTATTTCCAGTAGTTTCTGCCCTAAAGAAAAGCAATTAGTCGGGATTACTAAGCTCAGAAGGCGCCATAATAATGCCCAATGTTCAAAATACATGAGTGAATGAATCAAGGATGCTCCCAAAGGGGGGGAGGGGGAGAGAGCACGAAGGTGGTCTAGGCCACAGCTAAGGGGCCTTACACATTACACATTATCTTAAAGTCTGCTGATGGAGCGTGTCAAGCAGTATGCTCTCCGAAGGCACGGTGGGTCTGGGATAAGTAGCTCGGATATATATGCACAAATGACACTGCATGCATAGATAACTAGTTCATGCAGTACATATCTTACAAAAATGTCCTCTGCCTTGTAACGTCGATTATCACGAACAAAATGAACAAAAATATATTAAGATAAGGTAAAGCCGCTTAGCGATGGTTTGCCTCCTT
>NW_028234418.1:207697-221370 GCF_977035675.1 Penaeus japonicus
ACGCATACAAAAAGAACTACCTAAAAATTAATGTTTGCCTGCCACAAAAATAAAAAATTAGCTGTATGTTTCCCCTGAGACTTTCCCCTTTTGGCCCCAAAGTAAACTCCCGATTGAATTCAGGGTTAACGTAAAACCCGTCCTGTTGGGGGTTAGGTTTGCCACCACTGAAAAAGGGATCAGCACCCGTTATATGCCAGACAGTAAAGACGTGAAAAATGAATTTTTATTTATTGTATGAGTGTATGTCATTTGGGTAGGGGGAAAAAAAAGAGTTCCTACACGGAAAATTGCCGAGCGGGGGCGGGCTGAGTCAGGAAAACCCATTCTTATTTCAGTGTTTCACAAAAAGGGACTTGAAAAATATAAAATTTTTTTCCGATCATCAAATTTTTTTTTAAATATTTTTAAAATTCAAAACAAAAAAGGGTCCTCCCCCCTTGAAATATCAACAATATTCTTCCTTGGCCGGGCCAAAGAATTTACCCTATGGCCGCAACCCCTTAAAAAAAGAAAAAAAGATAAATAAAATTTTCCAAAAAAATTTTAAAAAAAAAAGACAACAATTCCCAAAAAGGGCACTTTTTGTGGTACGCATTGCCGGCTAGTGGCCTCACCAAAAAGGCCCCATCCCCTCCCAAACACTTGCTTCCCTTGCTTTTTGGGGATTTTTTGGCTATAAACCCCACGGCACGGGCCAAGGTTATTAACCCCAATTTAAAATTCCCAAATTTATTTTATCAATCTATATAAGGTCATAAATTTTTTGTCTCCCCTTAGAAAAGTGATTATTTTACTTATTATTTTTTTCGTTGTCTGATAGCACTTTTGGTTTGGTAAAATTTAGCTTTTTATATATAAAAAAAATTTTTTAAAATTCTGTCTTTTTTGGGTTTTATTTTTTGGGGCCTTTTAAATGATTATAAGTTTTATACATGGTTCTATTGCAGGGGGAACATTTTGGGGGGGAAAAATTTTTCCCCCAAAAAGGGGAGTGAGGTGTGTTAATCTTGTACATTGCCCCCTTTTTCCGGGCCAACAACCCCCCCCTTTCCCCTTCTTTTTTTTCTGTGGGAAAGTGCCCACTTTTCTATTGTGAAAATTTTTTTTTGGTTTAGATTTTTGGGGTTTCGGTCCACTCACTCTGCCCCAGGAAAGGGATTTTTGCTTTTATAAAAGAGACAAAACACCTGAGATTTTTGGCGGATAATACCGGGCTCCAATCCCCCATTCGCCCCCGGCTATTTGTCACCTTTCATTACCAGGGATACCCGAGGGGCCAGGTACCCATACAGTTTTGTTTTGATTTTTTGGCACTATGCATTTTAACGAATGATTTTAACCCTGTATTTCCTTATAGGTGGTTTCTAGTGTTTTAAAGGGCTTTAATTAAAACTTAACATCAAAAAAAATAAATATTCTATCGGGGTCTCGATAGGGCAAAATCTAAAGTTTTTACTATTGCAAAAAGTTGGGCAAGAAAGATCGTGTTTGATTCGGCAACAAAAACCTCAACTGACATTCATCGACCAAACACCCGCTCCCACACACTCGTTCGTCTTGGCCCCGTCGTATATAAATAAAAAAAAGGAAAAAGATTTTTTAATTGGGACTCCTGAACCCTCGGGCTTTCCCCCCCCCACCTCCGACACCGGGCCCTTTTGGCTGAGGGTACCATTTCTAAAACGGGAAAAAAAAGGGGGGTTTTCCCCACGGTGCATTTTTTGACGAACCAGGGTATCGAGGAAAGAGAATCTAAAAACCGACTTTTTCTGTGGGGTTTAAAGGATCTTTTTGGCCCAGGGGTTTCCCCGCCGCGATACTGGGGCCCTACCTCCCGGGCGCAAAACACCCCCTTTTGGGGAAATTTTGGGCTGCCTGGCTACCTTTGGGGCCTAGGTCCGCAAGGGGGCCGCGTCTAAGACGGAGGGGAGGGACCCCCCCGACTCTAAACCCCTAAGGGGGCTTCTGGCGAGTGCACTTAAAGGGCTCCAAGACAGAAAGCGTAAACCGCAAAACTGAAAAACATTCAAAAACCTTTTAATTTACTTTGTTGCCGAGCCCTACACGATTGAAAACCCAAAATCAAATTTTTGATCTAATCAGGGGTTTTTATAAAATCAGTAAAGACTTTTTTATCACTCCCCATTTGTTTTTCCAAAAATGCCCCTTTAATAAATTGAGTGCTTTTTGACATTTATTCTTTAATTGCCAAAGTTTGGGCTTTTTTTTAAATTTAATCTCCCATCAAAGAGTATCCAAAAAATCTAGCTGAAAATTTTTTAAAAGGGATTGGGGTGTTTCTTTAAAAAAGGTTTTTGCCTGAGTTGGGCCTTTTTCCTAAGTGTAAAAACCACGCCCAAAACCTTTTTTTAAAGGAAAAATTAAACCCCACTTGGGGGCCCCAGTTATGAAAACAATCCAAAGCCAATTGGATCGATTTGCCGAGAACTCTGCATTAAATTTCTGGGGTTTCCATAATGCACAATCATCGGCGTACAGTGAGTATTTAAAAATTCCGAGGAGGAGATGGTAAAATGTCATTATTACACATAAAAATAATGTGGGAGACAAGACACTTTCCATGTGGGACCCCGTTTGCCTGACAAAAATGTCCGAGAAAGTACGTTGTCAAAATAATTTGACAGAAAAACGTTCTGTCAAAATGAAATTTTGGATAAAACAAGCAAGTTTCCACGTAAATCCGAAGCAATAAATTTCTGAGTAGGCCAGTCGCCAAGACAGTCGTAGCCTTTTCTATGTCAAAATACTGATATCAAAAAATGCTTTTTGGCAAATGCCTTCATGATGTGACTTTCCAGTTTTTACTACTGATCGGAGTTTTGGCGTCCCTTTCGGAAGCCGCCCTGCTCGTTTCAACTAGTAAATTTCTGTATTTTAAAAAATGCAATAGCCTGACTAGTAACAATTCCTTTCATGACCTTGCATAAGCAACTTGTCAATCGCAATTGGGCGGTAAAGAAGGCGATCTGGATTTCCCCCTCCTTTCAATATGGAATGATGTGGGCCGAAGTGCATGAATTTGCGAAAAGTCTCCTTTTCCAAATAGTCATTGTACACTTCCTAGCAACTTAATCTATGTCATCATGATTAAGATGCTTTAATCATCTCATATCGAATCTCAATCGGCCTTGGATGTTCCACTACTGCTTCTAGGGCCGGACAAGCTCATTCACTTTAGATTCTTTTATTGTAATCCATAAATATCTCCTGTGCAACAGTGAATTTTGGGTTTCAGCCGGCTGCTTCTAGTGGTCAGTAAATGCATGTAATTTTTCCCGAGCTGCTTGTATAAGAGAACTGCCTGCGATTGTTACAATGTCTCTAGGTTCATCATAATTTATTTCCCTCATGTAAGATGTTTTCTGATTTTTATTGAGTGTTTTTTTTTTCTATTATCTATTGACCTGTGGACCAAAAACCCCTGAAATTTTAGGATTGCTGTTTAATCTAGAGACAAAACTTCGCCCAGGCGTCCTCTTTTGGCCTTGTCTTGATTTTCTACGAGCCCTAGCTCTCGCTTGTTTATTCAAAGTTCTCATTTGTGATATTATTTATGAAAAGCCTGTAGGCCCTATTTCGTTCACATAGCGCCCTGCGGCAATCTGGTGTCCACCCATGAACACTATCTTAACGCTATCTGTCGAAGTCTTAGGTATGGTTCCATTGCTGCTTTTATAATACAAATTGAACACTGTTTACATTATTATCATCATGTTTTCTCCACCTACTTCACTTGACGCTCCTTGTGAAGGCGACCCAATCTTGCTCTTTTTTACGTTAAATTTGGTGATGAAGGCTCCTCGAGGTTCGCATAATATTGAAACAAATAGAAGGTGATCGCTTCCCAACGAGTCGTCAATGGGTGTCCACAGTCTCCATTGGCTGCTAGTGTTGAGGAAACCATGATAGGTCTATAAAGCTCAATTACCGGTATTATCGTCTATTCGCGTTTGACTACCATCATTTAGAAAACCAGATCAAGTCGTTGATCAACTTAACACTTGCTCACCTCTACAATTCACCGACTCGCAGGAATCCCCATGAATGTATGACGAGCATTAAAATCCACCTAGAATTAATTTATTGTTGGCAGACTGTTCCTGAAAATAGCAAAAAAAGCTCATCATAGATTAAATCTTTTTATCAGTGGACAGTAAGCTGAGCATATAGTCAGATACTGTTTATCGAAATTTTACTTTGCCTTCGACGTGTTCCCAAGTAGAATTAATCGTCAATTCAATGAAAGGGAGATTCGTGGATGTACATGGCGACTCCGCCGTCCACCCCTTCCCTCTCGGTCTTTTCTACAAAGATGGTAGTTTTTTAGCGATACACCTCGTCAGAGACTTGGTCGTTTAAATGCTATTCCTTGTAGTAACGATAATAATCGGGACATAGACGAGGCCTATAATCTAAGAGAGATTTAATTTTGATCTAAGACTTCGACATTCCATTGTATAATGGTAATAACGCGTGGATTACGTTTTATGGGGTTTGAAAGTGCTTGTCGGTGTTTTTGATTTTTTTTTTTTTGGGAGGGAGGCGCCTCCTCCTCTCCCCCTTCCCGAGGGCCTCTCTCGAATTTTTGGAGACAGTATCTCCCATGCCTCTCCCCTCCCCAGAGAGACGCCCGCATAGGACGAATCTGCTCTTACGAGCAGACCTAAACCACCAGACAGACGAATTCCTAGTGGGGGTCGCCAACTGGACTAAAGGTGCGATCCCGGATTGTGATTTGGTATCGACCTCCTTAAGATGCTGTATTTTGCTGGTTGCATTCAGCAATTTCTTAATTGTCTTGTCAGTTCTTTAATCTGATTCATCAAGAAGTCCCTTACTTTTTCTTTCAAATCGAAAATTTCCTTGTCTTTAACTGCAGCTGCTGAGTTTCTAACACTGAGCAACACGGGAAACATTGTTATCAGCTGAGGCGTAAGAAGTATTGGGTTGGCTTGTCAAACCTCCACTTTCTTTTTGCCTCACGTAGCTAACCTCGTGCTCTCTCATGTATGCTTATCTCACAGTTCTCCTTCTTCAGCTACTGCAATCAGCAGAGCCTGACTGATGGGGGCCTCCACAGTTTAGCACACTTGAGTGTCTTAATGCATTCCGTGCATTCAGTGTATCGTGATCTCCAGTACATTTACCGCAAGATGAATTTGTTACTGTCCTTATCCATGCTCTTTATGAGGTGTGTCCCCAAAATTTTTTTCATCTATTACACCGCATTGCTTTTGAATATAAGGTCTACTTGAACAATCCTCCATATCCGATTTAAAACGGTACTAGGAATTATTGGTACGAAAAAGTCAAGAAACACAATCCGTCTTTGTTTCCACATTCCCATCTTTCTTGTCATACAATTTAACTCAACTAAGCTCTGGTCTTTCATGGCTCAGAATTTCACTTTCTTTTCCATTGTCCTCAAATCCCTGTGGAAAGATTACTCCCTTACAGGTATTTGGGCCAACAGAATAGTTACACTTTTACGCTGAGGTCAGAATTTGCGTCAGTTTAAGCAAATCCATAATCTGAGACTTAAATTGTACTTTAACAAGGAGGCTGCCATCATCGCAATTTTCGACAAAATCAAACCCGCCTTACACTTGACCATCCAAGGACCTTCTTCATGCTCAAGGGGTTTGACATTCTGCAGGAATTGATTTGCTTTCACAACTCATCGTAATGTTCAAGAGCAACCTTGCATCTCCGGAGGGATATCAATGTGTCGACTGTCGGTCTTTGGTCGGGTTCCATTATTAGTCTTATGGTCTTAAGATTCTGATCGCCCCTCCCCTTTGGGGAGGAGGAAGGGTAGCCGGGGAGTCAATTCATACTGGGTACGACCAGGTCCCCGAACCCTGGCCAAAGCCCTTTGTCCTGGGGACTACCTTTTCCCTTAACTGTTTGGATCAAACCTAATCCCAAAACTAAGAGAGGATAAAATAAAACATTCTTCTGTTAAGCGTCCTCACCCCCCCTTAGTGGAAGCCTGGTTTGCTTCTCCAGTACCCACTAAGGGAATCGGATTTTGTGTAAGACACCGTCCAACCCCCGAACGCTTGCCCTAGTGCCGAGGGACGTAAGTGGTGCCGCCCACCCCCTAAGCGAATACAGAGCTCACAAGGAGACTCCCCGTAGGCTCAGAAAGTCACACAAAGAATAGGAAAAAAATTTAGAGGAGAGAAAAGTTGACGCCCAAAGGACGCCCCAGACTACTGGGCCTCCAACCCAGTCTGCCCCGTAATGGGCTACCCTGTGGTAAAGAGAGCTGCGGGTCGGGGTGGGTTGACTACAACCTACATGTAGTCTCGTGTCCACCTACAAATAAAGGACTGAAAGGTCAGCCAAAATACAAAAACTGTAAATACAGGTACTTTAACTTTATTCTTTACTTTTAGATAACAAAAAACACAAGATCTAGCAGACTAGAAGCCCTGAAGACAGAGTTCCAGTTGCACCAGATATATTGCTTATGCCTTCTATGTTTTTGGGGTACAGTGTAGGCCCAAAGAGTCTCATACACGAGTGCCCGAAACACTTGCTTCTTGCTTGTTTGGATTTATTGGGCTATCAACCACGGCCAGCCAAGTTATTAGCCAATTGATTCCATTTTTATTTTTTCAATCTAAATAAGGTCATAAAGTTTGTCTCCCCTTTAAAAAAGGATTTCTTTACTAATTATTTTTTCATTATCAGATAGAAAGATTTTTACTATTTAATTCAATGTTTTAATTTGAAAATAATTATATATTCTTCTTTTGTTATGGTGTTGTTGACAGGAATTAAAAGTGTGTCCACTGATAAATATCTCTGACAGTGTCAATTGTGAGGGAATGTTTTTTCAATGTGTGTGAGGTGGTAATCTTGGGCATTGGACCCTCAGTCGGGGCCAAACACCACTCTCCTCCCTTCTTTTTCTTCCTGTATGTCTGTGTCCCCACATTTCAATTTTTCTTTGTAATTGTGGGTTTATGGTGAGGTCGTCCACTCACGTCTGCCACAGGAATAGATATTTGCTTTTATAAAAGAGACAAAACACTCTGAGATCTGTGTGGAGAAACCCAGGCTTTCCAGATCGCCAGTCACCCGGCTAGTTTTGTCAGCCACCATTCATTACCATGGATACCCGAAGTGTCAGGTACCCATAACAGTTTGAATTGATTTATGCACTATGCAATTATTACGAAATGAAATTACCCTGTTTTTTCATTATAGGTGTTCTAGGGATTTTAATCTTAACGAACTTAACGAGTCTGAAAAAATGACTATTCCTATCGTCCGGTCGTCGATAGGGCAAATCCTAAAGCTTTATCTTATTGCAAAATAGTTCGGCAAGAAAATCGATGTATGATTCTCGGCAAATCGAAATCTCCACTGACATTTCAGTCGACCATACAATAACCCCTTCCACACACACTCGTTCTGTCTTGGACCCGTCTAACAAATGAAAATAGGAAAGATTTTAATTTAAGATCTCTCTGAACCCGGCGTACCTCCACCTCGAACACCGTGGCTTGGCTGAGTAGGCCAGTCTACTACGTAGAAAAATTGGTGTTTCCCACGGTGCTTATTTGACTGAACCGGGTATCGATGGTAGAAGATTCTATACCGACTTTATCTGTGAGTCATAGAGTCTATTGCCCATCGGCTTCCCGCCGCGAACTGGGGGCCCTACACTGCCGGCGCAAAACATCCCTGTTTTGGAATGTTGGGGCTGCCTGGCTACCTTCGCTGCTATAAGTCAGAGACCCAGCTGGCCGCGTCTAAGAACGCAGGGAGGTACACTCCCGACTCTAACCTCTAGGCGCTCCGTGGCGAGGCACATAAGGGCTCCATAGACAGACTCGTAAACACGCATTCTGCACTACATTCAAACCTTTCAGAGTACTCGTTGCCGAGCCAAACACGATTTGACCCTTAATCTACTTTAGACCTAATCATGAATTTATATAACATCTTAAAGATTTCTATCAGCTCCCCAGTTTGTGTCCAGAAATGCACTTTAATAAATTGAGTGTTTTTGACATTTATTCTTTAATTGACCATTGGTCTTCCAAATTCAATCTACTATCAAAGAGTAGTCCAAGAAATCTAGCTGAATTTTGAATAGGTATTGAGGTTTCTGAGATACCTGATGTTTTGGCTTTCTCTTCTTCTCCTATGTGTAAAAACCAACCCAATACCTTTTTAATGGAAAAACTTAAAAACCCCCCTCTGAGGCCCCAGTTATGAATCATATCCATGCCCAATTGGATCTGATTTGCCGAGAACTCTGCTTATTGCTGGAGTGGCCATAATGCACAATCATCGGCGTACATGAGTATTTTAAGATTCCGAGAGGAGATGGTAAAAAAGTCATTTATTACACATAAAAATAATGTGGGAGACAAACCACTTCCTTGTGACCCCCCGTTTGCCTGGACAAAAAATGTCCGAGAAATGGACGTTTGTCAGAAAATAATTTGACATAAAACATTCTTTGGGTTCAAAATGAAATTTTGGATAAAACAAGGCAAGTTTCCACCGTAAAGTCCGAAAGCATAAAGTTTTCTGAGTAGCATGTCGCCAAGTCTATGTCTAGCTTTTTCTATGTCTAAGAATATGATATCAAAAAATGCTTTTTGCAGAATGCCTCAAGTATTGACTTTCCAGTTTTTTCTAGCTGTCCAGAGTTTTGGCGTCCCTTTCGGAAGCCGCACTGTCGTCACTAGTAAATATTCTGTATTTAAAAAATGCATTAGCCTACTATTACCAAGCTTTCCATGACCTTGCATAAGCAACTTTCAACCATTGGGCGTAAGAGTTGCGGATCTGGATATCCCCCCTCTTTTCAATATGGGAATGATGTGGGCGAAGTGTCCAGAATTTGGGAAAATCTGGCTATTCCAAATATCATTGTACACTTCTAAGCACTTTATCATGTCATCATGATTAAGAGATTTATCATCTCATATCGAATCTCATCGGGGACTGGATGTTTCCTTCCTACACTTCTAGGCCTCGACAAGCACATCATTGTTAGGTCTTTATTGTGTAATCAAAGATTAACTCCTGTGGCAAAGTGAATTGGTTGCAGCTCGGCTGCTTCCTTGTGGTCAGGAATGCAGGGTTGTAATTTTCCGAGCTGCTTGTATAAGAGTACTGCCTGTCGATGTTTTAGCAATGTCCCCTCTAGGTTCATACATAATTAATTTAATTCCCTCAAAATAAAGTTCTGTTTTTTATTGATGTTTTTTTTCTATTGATTCCTATTGACTGTGACCAAACCTCTGAAATATTTAGTATTGCTGTTTAATCGTAAGACTCAGCTTCCCAGAGTCTCTTTTGCTTGGTCTGATTGTTCTACAGCCCCTATCTCTCGGCTTGTTTTAATTTGCGAAAGTCTCATTTGTGATATAATTATGAAAAGCCTGTAGCCCTATATTTCGTTTCACATAGCGCCCTGCGCAATCTGGTGTCCCCACCATGGAACTCTATGCTTAACGCTATCTGTCGTAGTCTTAGTATGGTGCCATTGCTGCATTATAAATACAATTTTTAAACACATGTTTAACTTTATCAACAATGTTTTCTCCAACAACTCGAGCATGACGCTCCTTGTAAGGGCGACCCAATCTGCACCTTTTTTTACGTAAAATTTGGGTGCTGATTGCGTCCCTCGTGGTTCGCATGAATATGAATACAAATAGAAAGGTGACGCTTTCCCCAACGAGTCGTCAATGGTGTGCCACAGGCCACTTGCTGCTATGTTGAGGAAACCAGTGAACGGTCTATAAAGCTCAAATTAATCCGTATTATCGTCTATTTCCGTTGGACTACCATCATTTTAGACGAACCAGATCAAGTCCGTTGATCAACTTAACTACTTGCTCACTCTAAACCATTCACCCTGGGGAACCCATGATGTATGACGAGCATTGAAAATCTCCCTAAAATATAAATTTATGTTTGCAGACTGTCCTGATAGCAAAAAGCCTCACATAGATTAACTTTTTATCAGTGACAGGTAACTGAGCATTAGTCCCAGATCTGTTTATTGAAAATTTACTTTTGCATGCGACGTGTTCCAAAGTAGAATTAATCGTCACTTCAATGAAAGGGAGATTTCTGGTGGTGTCCCTGGCACTCCGCCTCCTCCCCTTCCTCTCGGTCATTTTCTACAAAAAATGGTAAGTTTCTTAGCGATACGACCCCTCACAAGACTTGGTTCGTTGTAAATGGCTTTTCTTGTATACGATCATATCGGAACATAGGATCGAGGCTAATAATCTAAAGAGTTTATACTTTTGATCTAAGACTTCGACAGTTCCAATGTATGAATATAACGCGTGCGAGTTCGTTTTTAAGGGGTTTGAAGTGCCTTGTCCGTGTTTTTTATTTTCTTTTTTTGGGAGGAGGCGCAAATCCTCCTCTCCCTCGCTTCCCGAGGCCTCTTCTCGGAATTTTTGGAGACAGTATCCTCCATGGCCTGCTCCCCACCACCAGAGAGACGCCCGGCGGAGGATGTCTGCTCTTAGAGCAGAAACTACCACCATAGACGAAGTTCTAGTGGGGGTCGCCTGTACGAGAAGGGCGATCCGGATTGTATTTGGTACGACCTCCTTAGAAAGCTGTTTTTTGCTGGGTTGATTCAGCAATTTCTTTAATTGTCTTATTCAATTCATTGATCTGATTCATTAGTCCCTTACTCGTCTTTCTTTTAATTCCTGCAAATTTCCTATCTTTAACTGCGAGCTGCTATTAAACACTGCTTGCATTGAAACATGTTCTTATGTACAGCTGAGCTTAAGAAGTATTGGTTTTGCTGTCAAACCTTCCACTTTCTTTTTGCCTCACGGTAGCTAACATCGTGTTCTCTCATGTATGCTAATGTCTCATCTCCTTCTCCAGGCTACTGCAAATCCAGCAGAGCCTGACTGATGGGGGCCTCCACAGTTAGCACACTTGATGCCTTTTCCGTGCATTCAGTGGTATCGTGATTTCCATACATTTACGAACTAGTGAATTTTTTAGTATCCTTATCAGTGCAACTTAATGAGGTGTGTCCAAATTTTTGGCATCTATTAACACCCATTGCTTTTGAAATTTAAGGTCGTACTTGAACAAATCTCATATCCGAATTTGACGTACTTGGAATTTATTTGAAGCAAAGGTCAAGAAACCCAATCCGGTCCTTTGTACGCGCATTCCCATCTTTCATGTTCATAGCAATTTACGTCCACAACGTTTGTCATTCAATGGCAACAAGAATTTTCGGCTTTCCATCCCTTGTCCTCAAATCCCTGTGAAAGATTACTCCCATTACAGGTATTGGGCCACATGAATAGTTACATTTAACTGTAATGTCATGAATCTCTGCGTCAGCTTAAGAAATCGTTCACCGAGACTTAAATTGCACTTTCACAAGGAGCTACATCTCGCAACCTTCGGACAAAAACAAAACTGCCTCCCACTTGACCATCAAGGACCTTCTTAATGATAAAGGGGTGGACATTCTGGCAAGGATTGATTTCTTTCTTGCAACGGATTCACGCACTTGCGTTCTGGGAGGATATTAATGTGTCGTCCCTGGTCGGTCTTTGGTCGTGGTTCCATTATTGCAAAGTGGTCGTTAGAAACGTTCTGAGTCGCCCTTCCTCCTTGGGAGAGAGGAAGGGTAGCCGGGGATCCAATCATACTGGTAACGGACCAGTCCGAACCCTGGGCCAAGCCCCTTGACCTGAGGGAACCTACCTTTTCCCTTAACTTTTGGATCAAGCCACATCCCATAGCTAAGAGAGTAAATAAAACAAGTCTTTCAGTTAATCTCCCACCCACCCCTTAGTGGAAGCCCTGGGTTGCGTACTCCATACCAACTAAGGGATCGATTGTGTGTAAGACAACACCTTCCAACCGCCGAACCTGCCTAGCGAGGGAACGGTAAAAGTTGGTGCCCACCACCCCACGAATACAGGAGCTCACAAGGAGACTCCTGTAGGCTCAGAAAGTCCACAGAAATATGGAAAAAATTTTAGTGAGGAGAGCAAAGTTTTCGCCCAAAGGACGCCCCATACTACTGGGCCTCCCTACCCCAGGGGGTCAGCCCGTAAGGCTACCCTGTGGTAGAAGAGAGCTGCGGTCTGGGTGGGGGATGACTACTCCTACGTAGTCTCGTGTCACCTTCAAGATAAAAGCATGAAGGTGCAAAAAAAGCACTTAAAGTGCTCAAAATCTGTAAAGAACAGGGTTTATTCGACTTAGTTTTACTTTAACTGAACAGAGAAGCAACAATGTCAAGCGAGACTAGAAGCCCTGAGACAGGGTAGTTCTAGCGGCACAGGACTTTTGGTTTGTTGCTGCTGTGTTTTATGAAAAACAGGGTGTGAGGCAAAAAGAGTCTCATACACGAGTGCGACCCGAAACACGGCCTCGCAGGGGTTATATGGGCCTCTTTCCAGGGAGGGAGCATGTGGTAGGCCCTCCTTCCAGGGAGGGAGGGAGTAGTAGGCCCTCCAGGGCAGCGCCATCTCTTGGCGCTTCCTCCCCTCGTGCGATTCAAAGGGAACCCGCTTATTCTTCCCTGGAGGGATGGCCTTGGGCGAAGCACATCACACAGATTGGGCACCTGCCTGATGGTGGCTGCGTCTCTTTAGTCGCCGTTTTGGAATTTCGTTTTTTGGTTGGTGTTTTTTTCTGTGCTTTGGCTGTCTATTCGATCGTTTTCTCGAAACCTTAGCTGTAGCCTTTGCAGTTTCTTTTACTAACCTTCACTCAGTAGAACTGGACTCTTTCTAGCTTGGACTCTTGCTTTCTTTTCTACTGCCTTTGTGATTTTCTTTTCCTTCTAATAGGCAGCTTCCCAGAAGAGACCTGTGTTCGCCTCCACAGTTTTAGCATTTTTTTCCGTGGTGGTCTTACATGCGTAACCAGTGTCCGTCTGACCCATTCACTGCAGTTCAGCATTCTATTCCTAGTACGTTTACCCCCTTTGTATGGCCAATTCCGTAGCAATTTTCATACACTGAATTACTCGAGGGAATCGTCCTCTTTCGATCGCTCCGTGTTTATACTGTAGTTGTAAGAATCAGCCCTTGTTCTTTTAATCTTCTTGGCAGTCCTGTTATATCATGAATCGATCGTAACAATTCCATGTTGGGCAATCTTATCGACTTCAAATCGCATTTGCAGGCGAGTTGTCTACCAGTTCCTCTTTTATCTCTCAGTAAGTGGCTTTGTAACGATTACGAGTCCACTTTTTACTACCATAGTCATCCTTAGCTTTGGTTTCAAGAGCATCTGGGGGTCAAACCGAGCTCTTAAGCTTTTGCAGAATTTCTGGTGACATTATTTTACAGCATCGTAGGTCTTTGGCAAAACAATGTATTCATTCCTTGCATCAATGATTCCTTAGAAATGGATACCATTGCCAAAACATCAGAGAGATCATTTCCTGTTTACGATTAGAGCGGAATGGCCATCGATGTTTACATTAATTTTGGTGGTCCGAAGCCATGTTCCCACCGCATAGCTCGATCCTACCACTGCATGCAAAAAGTCAAGCTCCTGCCTGAGTTGTCAGATAAGTCCTATCTCTGACAACCTCCCTATCCTCTGAGGAGCCTAACCAGGTTGGCTATGTAGACGGTTTCAGCTAGAGTTGCATGAGG
>NW_028234418.1:221470-226470 GCF_977035675.1 Penaeus japonicus
TTTTTTTTTTTTTTTTTTTTTAGTGCTTGTTCTTCGGAAGAGTGTTGGGTGGGGGGAGGGGGGAGAGAAAAAGGGGGGGGGGGGGGGGGCAAGAGATAAGAAAAAAGGGAAAAAGAGGGGGGGGAGGGAGAGAAGGAGAGAGAGAGAGATAGAGACAGACAGAGACAGAAGAGAAGAAATACAAAATTTAAAGAAAAACGATAACTACGAGAAGAGAGGATCAGATAAAACAGAATGTCAGAAAAAAAAGAAAAAAAAAAGGAAAAAGGGAGATAGAAGAAAAGAGAAACAAAGAGAGAGAGAGAGAGAGAGAGCAGGAGCCTTATCATTCAAGAATGGCCCGACCTCGGTGTGTGTGTGCGTGGACTCAAGAACTGACCTCATCAAAGTTGCATGCAAGCTCTGTTTATATAAGTCCAGAGGCTGCATTAATTATGTAGAGGAGTATTCAAAGGATATTTTTTATTTGTATTTTTTTTTTTTTTTTTTTTTTTTTTAGCTTTCACTTTTGTTTTTTTTATTTTTTGTTTTCTTCTTTATTTTTTATTTCGTCTTTGTGGTGCGATTACAATTATTTTTTATTTTTGCTTTGTTTGTTTTAATTTGTGGTATTTATTTTTTTCTTATTTTCTTCCCCAAACCTTTGCTTCAAACGTCCTTTTTTATATTCATTCTGTTTTATTTTTTTTTCTCTTTTTTTGGGGAAATTTCCTTGTTTTTATTCCCTTTTCCATTCTTTTTTATTTGCCTCTCCTCTCTCTTCCTCTCTGTATGTATATATTATTAATTTTTTATATATATATATATAAATATAATATATATAATATATATTAATATTTAAAACCAAAACCCAACACCACACACACCACAAACACAAACACACACATAATATATATATTTTTTAATATATATTATATATAATATAAATATTTTTTAATAAATATTATAATATAAATTATAAAAAATGAAATTTTTATTATTTTATATTATATATTTTATATATATATATTTCTCTTTTTTTTCTCCTCCCTACCCCCTCCCCCCCCTCGTTCAAATTTTTGCCCCTTTAAAAAACCTTTTCTTTTTTTTTTAAAAAACTTTTATTTTACAACAATCGACCTATTTACAGTTTGCGGAAAGTTTCATTCGTTTCAAACAACAACACTCGCAAGAAATTCTTTATTTACAAATCTCATGCTTGGTTTATGTCATGTCTCTCTCCCCTCTCTCCTTTTTTTTTGCATTCTTTTCTTCCTTTTTCATCCAATTTCCCCCCGTTTCCATCCTTTTCTTTGTTTTCTTTCTCTCTCTCGCTCTCTTTTGGCTTCCCTTCCCCCTGTGACTATCTTTTTTTTTTTTTTTTTTTTCTTTTTTTTTTTTACCCCTTTTTTTTTTTTTTTTTTTTTTTTCTTGGAATTGTCTTATCATTTCGTGCATTTTTTCTTAGTTTGGCGGTTTTTTTTTTTTTTTTTTCTGGTCCCATATCCCTTTGTCGTCTGCTAAACCTCTCTCGCTTCTTGTTTCTCTCTCTCTCTCTCTCTCTCTCTCTCTCTTCTCTCTCTCTCTCTCTCTCTCTTCCCCTCCCCCTCTCTCTCTCTCTCCTCTCTCGTATAAATTTAAAAAATTATATAATATTATTTATAATATTTATATATTATATATATATAAAAATTAAAACCTGCCCAAAAGAAAGAAAAACTTTAAAATTTTTCCTTTCTTTTAGTGGCAGTGTTATTAATTTTTGTTATGTGCACGTTTACTGTGTTTTTTGTGATTCATATATATATATATATTATATAATATATATAATATATATATTTAAATTTATATATAAATATATATATATTTTTATTATGATGTATATATTTTTTATATTATATATATATATATTTAATAATATAATATATACATATAATATATATATATATAAATAATATACATATTGTTTTATTACATATATAAAATATAATATATTATATATTATAATTTTATATCAATGTATATACATGTGTTTCATTATATAAAATTATATATATAAATATATATAATTTTATATATATAATTTTAATAATATTATATTATATTTTTTTATATTTATATATATATAATATTTTTTATATATAATATATATAAATTTTATACAATATATATATATATATATATATATATAATATATAATGGGTATATATATATGAAATAAATAATTTTTTGAGACGAACATAGATAGAATATAAATAGAATAAGACAGATAGAGAAGATGATAGCTAGAGAGAGAGAGAGAGAGAGAGAGAGAGAGAGAGAGGAAAAAGGGAGAGAGAGAGAGAAGAGAGAGAGAGAGAGAGAAGAAGAGAGAGGAGAGAGAAAGGGAAGAGAAGAAAGAGAGGAGAGAGAAAGCGAAGAGGAAGGAGAGAGAAAGAGAAAGCTGAAAAGAGAAAAAAAGAGAGAGAGAGAGAGAAAAGAGAAAAGAAGAAAGAAAAGAGAAAGAGAGATAGAGAGGGGGGGGGGAGAAAAAGTAGAAAGAGAAAGAAGAGAGAGAGGAGTGAAAAAGAGAGAAAGAGAAAAGGAGGAGAGAGTGGACAGAGATGGTGGGGGGGAAAAGAAAAAAGAGAGAGAAAGAGAGGGGAGAGAGAAGAGAAAAGAGGAGAGAGAGCACGAGAAAAGGAATCAATTTTTGGGGGAAGCATTAACTTTCACTCTATTTTTATGATGAGCGTTTTTGGAAGCTTAAAAAATTAAGTTTCGAGAGCCGCGCTTTTTGTCGCCTGGGCCAAAGGGGCACATAGGGTCCCCCTCCCCTCCCCTCCCCCCCCTCCCCTCCCCTCCTCTCGCCGGTGACCAGAGGAGCAGCATCAGGCTCCCTCCTCCCCTCCCCCCCCCCCCTCCCCTCCCCCTCCCGGTGACCGAGGGGCAGCATAGCTCCCTCCTCCCTTCCCCTCCCCTCCCCTCCTTTCCTCTCCCTTCCGCTCCCCTACCCTACTTTCTTCCTCTCCCTTCCCCTCCTTTCTTCTCCCTTCCCCTCCCCTCCTTTCTTCTCCCTTCCCCTCCCCTCCCTTCCTTTCCCTTCCCTTCCCTTCCCCTCCCATCCCATCCCCTCCCATCCCTTCCCTTCCCCCCCCTCCCCCCCCCCCCCTTCCCCTCCCATCCCGTCCTTTTCTCTCTTCCTTCTTTTTTTTTCCCTTTTTTTCTTTTTTTCTTCTGTGTACCTTCCCTACTTTCATTTTTTTCTCCTTTTTTCCTCTTCCCATCGTTCTTCTCCCTCCCCCCCTTTTTCCCCTTCCCCCCCCCCCCTCTTCTCTCTTTCTTCTTTCTCTTTTCTTCGTCTCTTTTCCTTTGTCATTCACCTCCTCCACCTCCTCTTTTTTTTTCTCTTATTCTTCCTTCCTTTCCGCTACCTCCTCCCCTCCTCCTCCTTTTTCCCATTTTACCTCCACCCCTCCCCTCCCCCCTTTTTTTTTTCCCTCTTAATTCTTTTTATCTCTTCTAACTTGTCCTCCTCTCCTCCCTTCTCTCTTTTTTTTCTCTTTTTTTTTTTTTTTGCCTTTGCCTTATTCTCATTCCTCCCTCTTTCCCCATCTTCTTTTATCCTCAGCCTCTTCTTCCTCTTCATCTCCTCCTTCCCATCTTTTTTTTTTTCCTTCTTCTTCAACCCCATGTCGCGACTCTCTCCCCCCCCCCTCATCTTTCTTCCTCATTCCTTTTCCTAACCCATACCCCGTCCTCTCCACCTCTGCCCCCCTTCCTCTCCCTCCTCCCACCCCCTTCCCATCCTCCACTCGCCCCCTCCCCCCTCCCCTCACCCCCTTCCCATCCCATCCCTAACTACCCATCCCCCACTCGCCCCCTCACCCTTACCCACCCTCCTCACCCGCTTCCCACCCTCCCCACCCCCTCCCCAGCCCCACCCACCCTCCCCTCCCCCCCCCCCCCTCCCCCCTCCCTCCCCCCCCCCCCCCCCCCCCCCCCCCCCCCCCCCCCTCCCCCCCCCCCCTCCCCCCCCCCCTCCCCCTCCCCCCCCTCCCCCCCCCCCCCTCCTCCCTTCCTCACCCCCCCGGGACCCCCTGTACCCCCCGTTTAAAAGGGGAACTAGGGATGTGAGCCAAGCCTCTTTTCCCCGGGGAAAACAGCTAACAATGGCTTGATATGACACAAACAACAAGCCTTTTCGGGCCTTTTCCGCGAGCCTTTTTGTTCATTAATTCAGGGCTTTTCCCTTAAGGGGCCGTCGAAGCACAATACCAAAAGGCCTCTCGCCGTGGGGGGGGAAGGTGGGGGGGGGGGGTGGGGGTGAGGGGTAGGGGGGATGGATGAGGGAAGGGGGGGGAGGGATGGGGAAAGGGGGAGGTGAAGGGGGGGGTTGGGGAGGAAGGGAGGGGTGGTGGAGGAAGGGTATGGGGAGGGGAGGTTTTGGAGGGAGGGAAGGGGAAAGGGGGGAAAGGGGTGGGGAGAGGGGGTTTGGGGGAGGGGAGGGAAGAAAAGGGAGGGGTTTAGGTGGGGGGGAGGGATGGGGATTAGTTGGGGGGGGAGGGAGGGGGTGAGGGATTAAATGGAGGGGGGATGGAAGGGGGAGAGGAAGGGGTGAGGGGATGGGGAAAGGGTTGAGATGGGGGGTGGAAGGGAGAGGGAGAGAGGGGGTTGAGGGAGAGGATGGGGGTGAAAGTGGATAATCAGGAAAGGAGGGGGGGGGGAAGGGAAGCGGGGCGCTGAAGGGGGGGGAAGAAAGGGGGGGGGTGGTGGAACAAGGTGGGGGGAGGGAAAGGGGGGGGTGTAGGAGGAAGAAGGGGAAGGGGGTGGAAAAGGGATGGATAGAAGAAGACAGAGGTGAAAAATAAGGTTTAGAGGGGGGGGGGGGAGGGTAAGGGAAAGCCCCTTCAAGCATCTCCCCCTCCTCCCCTCCCCCCTCCTAGGCTTTTTTACCCATCTCTTCCCTCTCCCCAGCCCTCTGGTACTCAGTGGCTAGCCCGTGGGCGGAGGGTGATCGACCCCGTCCAAGCTCTGAGCTT
>NW_028234418.1:246470-248970 GCF_977035675.1 Penaeus japonicus
TATAGTTATAAACAAAACCTCCAATAATCGTTTACCTTCAAAAGGCATGATGCAAATAATAATGATAATAACACTAACATTCCTTGTCAAGAGACCGTGTTGCATGGCTCTGCAATATTAAGAAAACAAGGTCTTTATACTGATGTTGGTCATGCACGGTACGAAAGCATGGTCGTATGCTGCGTAGGGTCTTGTTTATGAGTTCTCTCCTGTGTGTTTTGTGTGGTAGGAAGGAGAGAGAGAGAGAGGGAGGGAGGGAGGGAAGGGGAGGGAGGGAAGGAGAGGGAGGGAGGGAGGAAGGGAGGGAGGGAGGGAGGAAGGGAGCGAGGGAGGGAAGGGGAGGGAAGGAGGGAGGGAGGGGGAGGGAGGGAGGGAAGAGGGAGGGAGGGAGGGAGGGAGGGAGGGAGGGAGGGAGGGAGGGAGAGGGGAGGGAGGGAGGGAGGGGAGGGAGGGAGAGGGAGGGAGAGAGGGAGAGGGAGGGAGGGAGGGAAGGGGAGGGAGGGAAGGAGGGAGGGTGGGAGGGAAAGAGGGAAGGAGGAAGGGAGGGAGGGAGAGGGAGGGAGAGAGAGAGTATGAAATATGACAAAGGTGTATGTTTCTGTGCTGTTTTCTCTTTCTTTCTTTTTTCTTTCTTTCTTTTCTCTCTCTCTCTCTCTCTCTCTATCTCTTTCTCTCTCTTTTTTTTTCTCTTTCACTCACATGTAAGCTCGCCCTCAAAGAAACAGGCAAAAAAAAAAAAAAAAAAAAAAAAAAACACAAGCAAACACACATACACACACACACTTCCAGGTGAGAAAATAATGGGAAAAAAAAGAAAACGAAAACATGTTTTCTCTTTGCTTTTACGCTCGAAGATAATATCACTATCGTCATTCTATAATCATCATCATCATCAATAACACTATCTTCATCATCATTATTATCGTTGTGTTTTAATCACCGATTATTGCAACTTTGAACATTGTGTCAATTAATTTCTTATTCACAAATGATAAATAACCGTCTTTTTTTCAGTCTTCCCTTTGTCCTTTTAGTTTGTATAATACAGATATTAGGAAAATCAATTAAAAATGTATCATGATAATGTTTTTAATATTTGAAGGAATGTACTTAATTAAAGGGTTCCAGGTAAACATTTATCAAAACATAAATTAACATGTAATTATGATGATTTCGAGTGACTAAATAATATGAAAAAAAATATGATATTGAATAACATGAGTAAAACTGCACATAATTTAAGCTCTATACAAAGTTAGTAATATAACAAGATTTCAATACAGATCTACAGATAAGTTTCTCATACAATATGAACTCATAAAAAGCTAAAATTTGACTCATAAAAAGCTAAAATTGAACTCATAAAAAACTAAAATTTGACTCATAAAAAGCTAAAATTGAACTCATAAAAAGCTAAAATTTGACTCATAAAAAACTAAAATTTGACTCATAAAAAGCTAAAATTGAACTCATAAAAAGCTAAAATTTGACTCATAAAAAGCTAAAATTGAACTCATAAAAAACTAAAATTGAACTCATAAAAAGCTAAAATTGAACTCATAAAAAGCTAAAATTGGACTCATAAAAAGCTAAAATTGGACTCATAAAAAGCTAAGATATCAATATTGTTGATAAGGTTAACCAGAAAGGAAATCTATATATAACTGCACATGTAAAAGAAAAAAAAATATATGCAACAGAATGGCAAGGAACATTAATAAAGATTGATAAAATTCTTTACTACTTAATTGTACAAAAAATTACGCTTCGATTTCATAGATGAAATGAGATAATTTTACCAATAATCTTAGTTATCTCAAATATAATATAGATTTAAAGTTCTGATTAATTTTATTGAGTTAATGATCACTTTTATGCTTATTTTAATTAGCAATTACTTTTATTCTAATTAATTCATTTAATTACTGCTTATCTATATTTATATATCTTGATATAGGATAATAATCATTTCTCAATATGCAAGCATGAAATATCTCAAGAAACTATGACACTCACAATTCGCGGACAAGAAATATATAAATATAAATATAAATATATATATATATATATATATATATATATATATATATATAGATAGATAGATAGATAGATAGATAGATAGATAGATAGATAGATAGATAGACAGTCATGAAATATCTATCTCCAAACATAATTAAGAGATAGATGATATTTCAAATCAAGAACCCAATACACTGATATTCCTTCCTTAAATACTAAACTCAAGATGAATCTTACGCTCAGTTGATAACACTTCACCACCGCCTGACACTCACTTCCAATGAGCAGTGAGTATTCCCTTGAAAATATTAACTAGCTCATTAATATTCCCACAGCCTAATCTCCGAATTAATTTCATTTGTCATTAAACAATTATCGCTCTTCAAAGATGTGGATTAGGATAGAATCATTTATTGAAATTGATAACAAATTGTATGAACATGTAATCACACTCGAGATGTGTATATGTCTGTTTATTAAG
>NW_028234418.1:272068-282068 GCF_977035675.1 Penaeus japonicus
ACATATTTATACAGTTAGTTATATTTTTAGAGATTTTATATAATATTATATATTTATATATATATAATGTTAATATTTATTGTGTGTGTTGTGGTGTGTGTGTGTGTGTGTATTATTGTGGAACTGTGTTGTAAAGTATTTATTTTCTGTACTCCTTTCTGTGTCTCGTTTTCTCTATCATTATCTTTCTCTCTCTATGTCTTTGCTGTCTATCTGTCTCTATCTATTTTATCTTTCTCACTCTATTGTCCATTTTGTCTCTCATCCACCAGTCTTCTGTCTCTGTACTCTCCCCTTCTCTGTCTCTCTCTCTCTCTCTCTCTCTCCTCGCTCTCCATCCTCTCTCTCTCTCTCCTCTCTCTCTCTCTCCTCTCTTCGTCTCTCTACTCGTCCATCTCTCCTCCTCTCCTCTCTCTCTCTCCTCTCTTCCCCTCTCTCTCCTCTCTCTCTCCCTCCTTCCTCCTCCCTCTCTCCTCTCTCTCTCCTCTCTCTCTCCCTTCTCTTCTCCTCTGTCACCCCCCCTCCTCCTCTCTTCATCCTTCTCCTATTTTTGGTTCTCTTCCATTTTATTTTATTTATTTTTTAGTCTCGTTTTTAGCCCCTCCCTTGGGTGGCCAGTATCAGGAGCTACGGTGCCGGGTTTTAGGGGGAAAGGGGAGGGGGGGCGAGGAGGGGGGGTAATGGGGGGTATGTGGGGGGTAGGGGTAAAGGATTGAGCGTTACGAGGTAGTGTGAGTAAGGGTGAGGCACGGATTATTTAGGTGTCTTCTGAGTGGTAAATGTAAGGGGAGAGAGGGAGTTGGAAATGGGGGAGATGGGGGAGGAAGGGAGGGAAGAAACGGGTGAGAAAAAATCGTTTTTTGTTCGGAACTCTTATCTGAGATTCTTCTTTCTTCTTGCTGCCTTTCCTTATTCTTGTTTTTCGCCTTCCCGTATATTTTATTCTTCAGTGTGTTGTGTGTATATATATATAGATATATCATATATATATATATAGTATATATATATAATATATATATATATATATATATATTCTTTTAATACTATACTCAACAATTCATGTCTGTCTGCCCCCCCCCTTACATCCTCCCACCCCCTTGCTTCCCTTTCTTCCCCTTCCTCCTTCTCCAATCTCTTCCTTCCCTTATCCTCCTCCCCTCTCCCCTCTTCCCCTCTTCTCCCTTTTCTCCTCCTCTCTCCCCCCTTTTCTTCCCTTTTCTCCTCCTCTCCCCTCCTCTCTCCTCCCCTTTCCTCCTCTTCTCTATCCTTTCCTCAACTCTCTCCTCCTCCCCTCTCCCCTTTCCCTCTCCTCTCTCCTTTCCTCCTCCTCTCCCCTCTTCTCCTCCTCCTCCCATTTCCTCTCCCCTCTCCCCCCTTTCTCCTCCTCTCCCCTCCCCTCCCCTCTCCCCTCCTCCTCCTCCCCTCCCCTCTCCCCTTTCCTCCTAGTCCCCTCTCTTCTCCCATCCCCTCTCCCCTTTCCTCCTCTCCCCTCCCCTCTCCCCTTTCCTCCTAGTCCCCTCTCTTCTCCCACCCACTCTCCCCTCTCCTCCTCCTCCCCTCTCCTCTCCCCTCTCCTCTCCCCTCCCTTCACCCTCCCCTCCCCTCTCCCCTTTCCTCCTCACCTCTCCCCTCTCCCCTTTCCTCCTAGTCCCCTCTCTTCTCCCATCCCCTCTCCCCTCTCCTCCTCCTCCCCTCTCCTTTCCCCTTTCCTCCTAGTCCCCTCTCTTCTCCCCTTCCCTCCTCCTCCCCTCTCCTCTCCCCTCTCCTCCTCCTCCTCCTCTCCCCTTTCTTCCTAGTCCCCTCTCTTCTCCCATCCACTCTCCCCTCTCCTCCTCACCTCTCCTCTCCCCTCTCCTCCTCCCCTCCCCTCTCCCCTTCCCTCTCCTCCTCCTCCTCTCCTCTCCCATCACCTCTCCCCGTCCCTCCTCCTCCCTTCTCCCTCCCCTCCCCTCTCCCCTTTCCTCCTCTCCCCTCCCCTCCCTCTCTCCCCTCTCCTCTCCCCTTCCTCCTAGTGTCCCCTCTCTTCTCCCCACTCCACTCTCCTCTCCGAACAACCAGAACCTCTCCTCCTCCTCCCCTCTCCTCTCCCCTCTCCTCTCCCCTTTCCTCCTCCTCCTCCTCCCATCTCCTCTCCCCTCTCCTCCTCCTCTCCCCTCTCCTCCTCCTCTCCCCTTTCCTCCTCTCCCCTCTCCTCTCCCCTTTCCCCCCCTTTCCTCCTAGTCCCCTCTCCTCTCCCCTTTCCTCCTCCTCTCCCCTCTCCCCTCCCTTCTCCCTCCCCTCCCCTCTCCCCTTTCCTCTTCTCCCTTCCCCTCTCCCCTCCTCCTCCTCTCCTCTCCCATCCCCTCTCCCCTTCCCTCCTCCTCCCCTCTCCTCTCCCCTCTCCTCCTCCTCTCCCATCCCCTCTCCCCTTTCCCCACACCCATAAGCGCCTAACCGGAAGTGCTAAAGTGGACATGGCGAACTCGAGGGGACGTCTAACACTTGGAAAAATTCCCCCTTGCAAGACCCCTTTTTTTTCTTTCTTATTTCTTTTTTACATGTTCTTTAACACTGCGTCGAGATTTCCTTAATTGTTCGTTATCGTTTGATTTTTCTTCGTCTTATTTTTTTTAGCAGATCGGGAGAGAGAGAGGGAAAGTGAGAGAGAGAAAGTGTGAGAGAGAGAGATAGAAAGAGAGAGAGAGAGAGAGAGAGAGAGAGAGAGAGAGAGAGAGAGAGAGAGAGAGAGAGAGAGAGAGAGAGAGAGAGATAAAGAGAGAGAGAGAGAGAGAGAGAGAAAGAGAGGGACCACAACCACACCAATACCATTACCTATAACAATTACACAACTAAATAAATGTAAAAAAAAAAGATCGCACAAAACATAAAAAAACAATATAAAAAAACACACGAAGATAGATATCAACATAAAACCCAAAAAACAAAACAAAGACATCAAAACAAAACAAAACAAAGACATCGAAAAAATAGACATCAAAACAAACAAACAAACAAACAAACAACCAACCTCATTGCAAACCGCGGTCTCGGTCAACAGCAGAAGCAACAAAAGTCAAGAGGACAGAGTCGCCGCCGAGAAGAACCGTGACGCCTCTTGAGTGACTCCGTGACTCACTCCTCTTGCTATTGAGTCGGCCATCTGACCCACCTCCCCTCCCCCTCCCCCCCTCCCCTCCCCCTTATTCTCAACGCCCCCCTCCCCCTCCCACCCTTTCTCCTTCCCCCCTCCCCCCTCGGCTATCTGACCCACTTCCCCTCCTCCCCTCCCCTCCCCCGTATTCTCAACGCCCCCCTCCCCTACCCTTTCTCCTAACCCCCTCCCTAGGCCATCTGACCCACCTCCCCTACCCTCCCTACCCCTTATTCTCAACGCCCCCCTCCCCTACCCTTTCCCTCCCCCCCTCGGCTATCTGACCTACCTACCCTCCCCTCCTCCCCTCCCCCTTATTCTCAACGACCCCCCTCCTACCCTTTCTCCTTCCCCCCCTCGTCCATCTGACCCCCTCCCCCCCCCTCCACCCCCTTATTCTCAACACCCCCCTCCTACCCTTTCTCCTTCCCCCCCTCGGCCATCTGACCCACCTCCCCTACCCTCCCCTACCCCTTATTCTCAACGCCCCCCTCCCCCTACCCTTTCCCTTCCCCCCCTCGGCCATCTGACCCACCTTCCCTCCCTCTCCCTCCATCCTCCCCCTTATTCTCAACGCACCCCTCCCCCTACCCTTTCTCCTTCCCCCCCTCCCCTCCCCCTTATTCTCAACACCCCCCTCCTACCCTTTCCCTTCCCCCCTCCCTCGGCCATCTGACCCTCCTACCCTCCCCTTCCTCTCCCCCTTATTCTCAACACCCCCCTCCTACCCTTTCTCCTTCCCCCCTCCCTCGGCCCTCTGACCCACCTATCCTCCCCCCCTCCCTCCCCCTTGTTCTCAACGCCCCCCTCCCCCTACCCTTTCCCTTCCCCCCTCCCTCGGCCATCTGACCCACCTCCCCTACCCTCCCTCACCCTTATTCTCAACGCCCCCCTCCCCTCCCGTTCCCCCCTCCCTCGGCCCTCTGACCCACCTACCCTCCCCCCCTCCCTCCCCCTTATTCTCAACGCACCCCTCCCCCTACCCTTTCCCTTCCCCCCCTCGGCTATCTGACCCACCTACCCTCCCCCCTCCACCCTACCCCTTATTCTCAACGCCCCCCTCCCCCTACCCTTTCCCTTCCCCCCTCCCTCGGCCCTCTGACCCACCTACCCTTCCCCCCTCCCTCCACCTTATTCTCAACGCCCCCTTTTTTTTCTTTTTTTTTTTTTTTAAATTTTTTTTTTTTTTTTTTTTCTTTTTTTTTTTTATTATTTTTTTTCCCCTTTATTTTTCCCTTTTTTTTTTTTTTTTTTTTTTTATTTTCCCTATCCCTTTTTTTATTTATTTTCCCCTTTTTTTACGCCCCTTTATTTTTTATTTTATTTTTTTTTTATCCCTGTTTTTTCTTTTTTTTTTTTTTGTTCCTTTTTTTAACTATTTCTTCTTTTTTTTCTCTTTTTTTTTTTTTTCCCTTTGTTTTTTTTGTTTTTTTTTTTCTCCCCTTTTTTTTTTTTCCCTTTCTTTCCTTTTCCTTTTTTTTTTTTTTATTTTTTTTTTTTTTTTTTTATTTTTTTTTTTTTTTTTATTTTCCTTTTTCTTTCACCTATTTTTGTTTTTGTTTTTTTTCCCTTCTTTCTTTTTTTGTTTTTTTTTTTTGTTTTTTTTTTTTTTTCTTTTTTTATTTTTTCATTTTTTTTCTTTTTTTTTGTTCCTTTTTCTCCTTTTTTTATTTTTTTTTTCTTTTGTTTTTTTTATTTTTTTTTGTTTTTTTTAATCCCTTTCTTTTTTTTTTTTTTTTACTTTTTTTTTTAATTTTTTTTTTTTTTTATTTTGTTTTATTATTTTTTTTATTTTTTTTTTTTTGTTTTTTTTTTATTTTCTTATTTTCTTTTATTTTTCCTTTTTTTTTTTTTTTTTTTCCCCTTTTTTTATTTATTCCTTTTCGTTGTTCCCTTTTTTTTGTTTTGTTTTTATTTTTTTTTTTTTTTTTTTTTTTTTTTTATGTTTTTATTGTTTTGTTTTTTTTTTTTTTCCTTATTATTTTTTTTTTTAATATGTTTTTTTTTTGTTGTCTTTTTTTTTTTTCCTATCTTTTTTTTTATTTTTTTTTTATATATTTTTTTTCTTTCATTTTCTTTTTTTTGTTTTTTTCCTTTGACGCCCCTTTTTTTTATTATTTTTTTTTTTTTTTTTTTTTTCTTTTTGTTTCCTATTTTTTTTTTTTTTTTTGTTTTTTTTTTTGTCCGTTTATTTATTTTTTTATTTTCCCCTTTTTTTTTTTTTTTCTTTTTTCCCCCTTATTTTTATTTTTATTTTTTTATTTTTTTTTTTTTTTTTTTATTCTCCCATTGTTTTTTTATTTTATTTTTTTATTTTTTTTTTTTTTTTTTTTTTTTTTTTTTTTCCCTTATTTTTCTTTCTTATATTTTAATTTTTTTTTCCCTCCCCCTTTTTTTTTTTTATCCTTTTTTTTATTTCTTTTTCTTTTTTTTTTTTTCTTTTCCCTTTTTTTTTTATTTTATTTTTTCTTTTTTTTTCCTTTTCTTTTTTTCCTTTTTCCCTTTATTTATTTTCTTTTTTTTCTTGTTTTTTTTTTTTTTTATTTTTTTTTCTTTTATTTTCCTTTTTTATTTTATTTTTCCTTTTATCGTTTCTTCCTTTTTTCTTTTTTTTTCCATTTTCTTTTTTCTTTCTTTCTTTTCTTGATTTTTTATTCTCTTTTTCCTCTTTTTCTTTTTCTTTTTTTCTTTTTTTTCTTTTTTTTGTTTTTTATTTTTTTCTTTTTTTTTTATTGTTTATTTTTTTTTTTTTTGTTTTTTATTTCCATTTTTTTTTGATTTTTTCTTTGTTTTTTTTTTTTTTTTTTTTCCCTTTTTTTTTTTTTCTTCCCTTTTTTTTTTTGTTTTTTTTATTTTCTTTTCCCCTTTTTTTTTTTATTGTTTTGCTCCGTTTTTTTTTTGTTTTTTTTTCCTTATTTATTTTTTTTTTTGTTTTCTTTCCCCTTACTTTATTTTACTTTCTTTTTTTTTTTTTTTTTTTTTGTTATTTTTTTTTTTTTTCTTATATTTTTTTGTTGTTCTTTTATTTTTTTTTTTTTATTGTATTTTTTTTTGTTTTCTTTTTATTTTTTTGCTTTATTCTCCCTTTTTTTTTTTTTTTTTTATATATTTTCCTAGTTTTTCTTTTTTTATTGTTTTTTAATTTTATCTTTTTTTTTTCTTTTTTTTTTTATTACCCCTTTTTTTTTTTTTTCCCCCTTTTTTTTTTTTTTTTTTTTTTTTTTCTTGTTTTTTTTTTTTTTTTCTTTTCTTTTTTTTTCACGCCCCCTTCTTATTTTCCTTTTTTTTTCCCCTTTATCTTTTTTTTTTTTTTTTTTTTTTTTTCTTTTTTATTTTTATTTTTTTTTTATTTTTTTTTTCTCCTTTTATTTTTTTTTTTTTTTTTTCCCCTCCTTTTTTTCTGTTTTTTCTCTTTTTTTTTTTTTTTCCTTCCCTTTTTTTTTTTTTGTTTTTTTTCCCTCCTTCTTTTTTTTTTTAATTTTTTTTTTTGTTTTTAACGCCCCCATCCTTTTATTTTTTTTTTTTAATTTGTTTTTTTTCTTTTTTTTTTTTTTTTTTTTTTTTTTTCATTTTTTTTTTTTTCATTTTTGTGTGTTATATTTCTTTTTTTTTCCTTCCTTCTTTTTTTTTTTTTTCCCTTTCCCTTTTTATTTTTTTTTTTTTTTTTGTTTTTTTTTTTTTTATTTTGTTTTTTTTTCTTTTTTTTTATTTTATCCCTTTTCAACGAGCCCTTTTCTTTGTTTAATTCTTTATTTTTTTTATTTTTTTTTTTTGTTTTTTTTTTTTTTATCTTTTTTTATTTTTTTTTTCCTTTTTTTTTTTTGTTTTCCTTTCCTTTTTTTCTTTTAATTTTTTCTTTTTTTTTTTTTTTTTTTGTTTTATTTTTTTTTTTTCCTTTCTTTCCTTTTTTTTTTGTATTTTTCCTTTTTATTTTTTCCTCCTCCTATTTCCTTTTTTTTTTTTTTTTTTTCTTTTTTTTTCTTCCCAACTCCCTCCCGTTACCTTCCCCCCTCCCTCGGCCCTCTGACCCACCTCCCCTCCCCCCCTCCACCCCCTTATTCTCAACACCCCCCTCCTACCCTACCCTTTCTCCTTCCCCCCTCCCTCGGCCATCTGACCTACCCTCCCCTCCCCCTCTCCCCCTTATTCTCAACGCCCCCCTCCCCTACCCTTTCTCCTTTCCCCCCTCGTCCATCTGACCCACTTCCCCTCCCCCCCTCCCCTCCCGTTCCCCCCTCCCTCGGCCATCTGACCTACCCTCCCCTCCCCCTCTCCCCCTTATTCTCAACGCCCCCTCCCCTACCCTTTCCCTTCCCCCCTCCCCCCTCAGCCATCTGACCCACCTACCCCTCCTCCCCTCCCCCCTACCCATCCTCCCCATCCCCATCCCCCTCCTTCCCCCCCTCCCCCCTCCCCCTCCACCTGTTTCTCCCTCCCTCTCCCCTCCTCCTCCCCTCCCCCTCCCTTTCCCTCTCCATCCCCTTCCTCCTTCACTCCCCCCCCTGCCAAACCACCCTCCTCCCCCCCCCCTTCCTATCCCCCCCTCCCCCTCCCCCCCCCCCCTCCCTCCTCCCCTCCCCCCCCCCCCTCTCCTTCTCCCCCCCTCCCCCCCTTCCCCTTCCTCCTCCCCCTCTCCCCCCCCCCCCTCCCTCCCCTCCCCTCCCCCCCCCCTTCCCCCCCCCCCCCCTCCCCCCCCCCCCCCCCCCCCCCTCCCCCCCCCCTCCCCCCCCCTCCCCCTCCTCCCCTCCCCCCCCCCCCCTCTCCCTACACCCCCCCCCCTCCCTCCCCCCCCCCCCCCCCCCCCCCCCCCCCCCCCCCCCCCCCCCGCCCCCCCCCCCCCCCCCCCAGCCATCTGCCCCCCCCCCCCCCCCCCCCCTCCCCCTTATTCTCAACGCCCCCCTCCCCCTACCCTTTCTCCTTCCCCCCTCGACCATCTGACCCTCCTATCATCCCCCTCCCCCCCTCTCCTATCCTCACTTCTCCCCCTCCCCTTCCCCTTCCCCTTCCCCTTCCCCTCTCATCCCAGGTTCTCTTCTTTTCTTTGTCGTTTTTGTATTTTTTTTTTTCGTGTGTTTATCCTTGTTCTGCTGTCTTATTTTTTGTCATTCTTCTTTCTTCTCTTCTCTCTTCTCTATTTCGTTTGTTTATCCTTATTCTTCAGTCTGATTGGCCATTCTTCTTTTCTCTTGTTTTCTCTAGTCTTCGCCTCCCTTTTTCTCATTCGTAGCCTCGTCTTTCTTCTCATTTATATCGCCTCTCTCATTTCCCTCGTTTTTTCTTTTCTATTCGTCTTCCTCTCCTACTTTTCGCCCCATTTATCCTTCCCTTTCTCTCTTCTCTTCTCACTTCCATCATCTTCCTCTTCTCTTCTCATCCCTTCCGTTCCTGCCTTTCCTTTCCACCCCTTCTATCTCTTGTTTATTCTTTCTACCCCTTCTCCCCTTCCTTCTAATGCCTCTTCTTACTTCTCCTCTTCCTCCTCTTTCTCCTGTCCTCGTTCCCTTTCCTTCTCCTCTTTCTCCTAACGGACATACATACAAAAATACTAGAGAATAAGATACAAAGCCATGTAGAGAGAGAGAGAGAAAGAGAGAGAGAGAGAGAGAGAGAGAGAGAGAGAGACAGAGAGAGAGAGAGAGAGAGAGAGAGAGAGAGAGAGAGAGAGAGAGAGAGAGAGAGAGAGAGAGAGAGAGAGAGAGAGAGAGAGAGAGAGAGAGAGAGAGAAAGAGAGAGAAAAGAGGGAGGGAGAGAGAAAGGGGGGGGGGATAAGTAAGTGAGTGAAGGAGGGAGGGAGGGAGGAGGGTGATAGGTTGATAGAAAGAAAGAGAGAGAGAGAGATGGAGAGAGAGAGAGAGAGAGACAGAGAAGAGCAAGATACAGAAGGAAAGAGACAGAGAGACGACAGAGTGAGAGATAGGGTGAGAGTTACGCAGTAGATATACGCATACGAAACAGATGGTGAGATTCTCAAGGGAGCGCTGACCACGACAGACCCACTGCCACCATCTGCGCACCACCTGAGCCACCGATGCCACTGGGTTCACTGACAATCCACATCTCAACTATGTCCGGCATGGAGTGCCTGTGCTGATCCCTCCCTCCCCCATTCTTACCCCTACCCCCGACCCCGTCTCCCTACTTGTTTTATTTATTTTTTTTTTTTTTTGATTGAGTTTTTGTCTTTAGTTTTGCTTTGCATTCTCTGGCTTTTTTGTGTCTATCTTGTCATTCGTGTTGTCTCATCTTGTCTTCTTGCTCTCTCTCTCTCTCTCTCTCTCTCTCTCTCTTGTCCCCTCCTTTCCCTCACCACCTCTCTCTCTCTCTCTCTCTCTCTTCTTCCCTCACCACCTCTCTCTCTCTCTCTCTCTCTCTCCTTCTCTCACCACTTCTCTCTCTCTCTTTCTCTCTCTCTCTCTCTCTTTCCTTCCCTCACCGCATCTCTCTCTTCTTCCCTCACCACCTCTCTCTCTCTCTCTCTCTCTCTCTCTCTCTCTCTCTCTCTCTCTCTCTCTCTCTCTCTCTCTCTCTCTCTCTCTCTCTCTCTCTCTCTCTCTCTCTCTCTCTCTCTCTCTCTCTCTCTCTCTCTCTCTCTTTTTCTCTCTCACCTCATTCCTTCCGTCACCACCTCCTTCGCTCTTCCTGCCTCTTTCATTTTTGTTCTTCCTCTCATTCTAAACCGATATTCGGTCTCTTCTCCATCTCTAAATTCCTTTGTTTCCCTATCTGTCCTCTCCCTTCCCACTCCTTCTCCCCTCTCCCTTTTCCTCCTTAGCTCCCTTTCCCCTCTCCCTTACCAGCCCTCTCCTTCACCTCCCTCTCCTCCCTCCCCTTCTCTCTAGAGTCTCTCTCCCCCTCCCCTGCCCCCCCTTT
>NW_028234418.1:317592-329956 GCF_977035675.1 Penaeus japonicus
AAGTGTGTTGTTTGGAATAGTTGTTGTGCTGTGTGTTGTGGTGGTTTTGGTGTGAGAGGGGATGTGTGAGACGGAGAGGGAGAGGTTGTGAGGGAGAGGGCAGAGTGGGATGTGAGGTGAGATGGTGAGGGTGAGCGGGGAGCGGTTGTGGTGGTGGTGAGGGAGTGTGTGTGGGTGGGTTGGAGGGAGGGAGGGGTGTGCTGAGGGAGAGGGTTGTGGGAGGGGCTATTTGTGTGAGTGGGAGAGGGAGTGGGACGAGGGAGAGGGAGGGAGGGAAGAGGGAGAGCGGAGAGGGAGAGGGAGAGGGAGAGGGAGAGGGAGAGGGAGAGGGAGAGGGAGATAGGGAGAGGGAGAGGGAGGAGAGGGAGAGGGAAGGGGGGGAGGGAAAGTGGAAGAGGGTGAGTGAGTGGAGGAGAGGGTGAGGGGAGAGGGAGAGGGAGAGGGAGAGGGAGAGGGAGAGGGAGAGGGAGAGGGAGAGGGAGGAGGAATGGTGAGGGTGAGGGTGAAGGAAAAGGAGAAGGAGAGGGAGAGGGAGAGGGAGAGGGAGAGGGTAAGGGAGAGAGAGGGAGAGCGAAGAAGAGAGGGAGAGGGAGAGCGAAGAAAGGAGGGAGAGGGAGAGGGAAGGATGGAGGGAGGAAGAGAGGATAGCGAAGAAAGGAGGGAGAGGGAGGGATGGAGGGAGAGAAAGGGAGGAAGGGAAAGAGTGAAGGAGGATAGAAGGGTAGAGGAACGGGAGACGGATGGAACGAGGAAGGCAAGGACGAACATGAAGTGGAGAAAGGAGGAGGGGGAGAAGTAGGGAGTGGTGAATGAGAGGTGGAGTGAGGACCTGATAGAGAGAAAAGAGGAAGAGGAAGGGGAAGAAACAAGGAGAAAGTTAGGGGTTGAATAGAGAGAGAGAGAAAAGAGAGGGAGTGAGAGAGAAGAGAGGAAACGGAGAAAAGAAGTGAGAGATGTCAAGAATGGAGGTAAAAAGGGAGAGAGAGAGAGGAGAGAGAAGAGAAAAGAAAAGAAAGACATAGAAAAGCAAAAGAAGGAAGAAAGAGCGGGATACAAAGAAGGAAGGGGAGAAGAGGGGGAGGGGATGGAGAAGGAGAAGAAGGGAGAGGGGGGAAGAGGGGAGGGGAAAGGAAAGGGAAGAGAAGGAGAAGGAGAAGGAGAAGGGAGATGAGGGAAGAGAGAAAGGGAGAGGAGAAGGGAAGGAGAGGGGGAAGAGAGAAAGGAAGAGGAGAAGGGAAGGAGAAAAAGGAGGAGAAGGGAGAGGGGGAAAGAGAGAAAGGAAGAGGAGAAGGGAAGGAGAAGAAGGAGAAGGGAGAGAGGGGAAGAGGAGAAGGGAAGGATGAGAAGAAGGAGAAGAAGGGAGAGGGGAAGGGAAGAGAAGAAGAAGAAGGGAAGAAGGAGAAGAAGGAAGAGAGGGGAAGAGGGGAGGGAAGGGAGGGGGGAAGGTAAAGGAGAAGGGAGAGGAGAAGGGAAGGAGAGGGGGAAGAAGGAGGAGAAGGGAGAGGGGGAAGAGAGGAGAGAAGAAGGGAGGGAGAGAGAGAGAGGGGGAGGGAGCTTAGCTGTGTCCGGCAGATGGAGGCGGTTTGAGTGGCGAGTCTGTGGCGAAGTCGCGTATTTTTAGCAAGGATGCGAGGGACCCTTTCTTGGTGGGGTGAGGGGGAGGGGGGAGGGGGAGGGGGAAGTTGGATAGGATGGGATGGGGGGCGGGGGGGATGGTTGGATGGGGGAGGGAATGGGAGGAGATGAGAGGAAGGAGGGGAGGGGGGGGGGAGGTTGGATGGGGAGGGAATGGGAGGGGATGAGAGGAAGGAAGGGAGGGGATGAGAGGGAGGAAGGGAGAGGGGAGGGGATGAAAGGGAAGATGGTGGGGGAAAGGAGGGATAGAGGAAGGATGGGGGACGAGGAACAGAAGTGGATGAGGAATAGGGTAGGGAGGGATAGGGTGGGATGGTATTGGGGGTGAACAAAGGGGAGAAATAAAACATGGAAGGAAATGAGAAGGGAGGAAGAGTAATGGTAGAAGGGAGAGAGAGAGAGAGAGAGAGAGAGAGAGAGAGAGAGAGAGAGAGAGAGAGAGAGAGAGAGAGAGAGAGAGAGAGAGAGAGAGAGAGAGAGAGAGAGAGAGAGAGAGAAAGCGAGAGAGAAGAGAAAGGAGAGGTTAGGAGGAAGGGAGAGAGAATGAGAAGAAAGAAAAAGAAGAATAAATATATTCAAATAAATGTTCACATATGTCACACACACCTACACGTTTGTATGTTTGTTTGTATGTATGTGTGTGTGACAAAAAAAAGTAAAAGAATGTACAAATAAATGTTTCAAATTATAAATAAAGTGCAAAACTGGGACCCGAATAGTTTTTATCAAACGAACGGAACTAAAAAAAAGGAGAAAGAGGAGGAGGAAAATATGAACAATAAAAAGAAGAAAAAGAAGAAGTAGAAGGGGGAAGGGGAGGAGAAGAAGAAGAGGAAGAAGGGGGAGGGGGGGGGGGGGGGAGGGGAGAAGAAGAAGAAGCAGAAGGAGGAGGAGGAGGAGAGGGGAGGAGAAGAAGATGAAGGGGGGAGGGGAGAGGGGGATGGGGAGCAACGAGGAGGGGGAAAGGAGGAGGGGGGGGAGTAGGGAGGGGAAAGGAAGAGGTAAGACGGCTGAGGAGGAGAAGAAGAGGAAAGAAGGATGACGATGAGTGAATAAGAAGGAGGAGGAGACGAAGAAGAAGAAGAAGGTGAGGAAGAAGAAGAAGAAGGAGACGAAGAAGAAGAAGAAAAAAAAAGAGGGGGAAAAGGAGGAGCAGGGTGAAGGAGACGAGGGAAGAGGAGGAAAAAGTCATAAAAAAAGAAAAGAGGAAGAGGAAAAAGAAGATAAGCAGGATGAGAAAAAAGAAAAAAAGAAAAAAAAAAGTATATATATATATACATCTAGATAAAAAACGACAAAAAAAATCAAGACAAGCTAATAAAAAAAGAATATATTACGTAATAACTGCCATGATAAAGTGACGCATTTCCTTCCCTCTGAACCTCACCTGCCAATAGCAAGCAACGTGTTCACCACATGTTTTTACTTCCGACGCGAGTGAAGAATCTGCAAGACATGAAACTCTTCAGGATGGGACACTTCGAGACGTCGCCAATGAGGTGATGAAGATGGGAACTCGATCTGCCATCTAGCGTTTGAATGCAGAACTATTGAGGGATTTTTTTTTCCTGTTTTGATTTTTTTCCCGAATTTTCTTTTTTTTTTTTCTCTCTTTTGTCCTTTTTGTTTTTATATTCTTTTTCTATTTGTTTCTGGTTCTTTTCTTTATTTTCTGCTTCTTCTTTACCATCATTTTTATTCTCTTTCATTCTTTCTTCGCACTCTTCTTCTTCCACTTCACTTTCTAAGCATGTTAGTTATTAATGTTTCCTGGTCATGTTTGTTATTCAAAATTGAAGTAATTTTCGTGTGGGTGGGAGGTTCGTTGGGGGGGAGGGGTAGGGAAGGGGGGGATGGGGGAGGGTGTCCCAGAGGTGTTGTTTGTTTTGCCTTGGGGTTGGGGGAGGGGGGGAGGGAGAGGGGGTTTGACCTAGACTTGGCACCCGGAGCCGAGGCTGTGTTAGAGTGCCGCCTTCCATCTCCCCCTCTTTATTCCCCCTCTCCTCCATACCTCCCCTCCCCTCCCCTACCTTTTCCTCCCCCTCCCCACTCCTCCCCCTTTCCTCCTCTTCCATCCTCTACTCCCCTTACTAACCTCCTTCTTTCCCTCTTCTTTTCCCCCATTCATCCCTCCCCGCCACCTCCCCTCTCTTCCCCCTTTTCCCTACTCCCTTTTTCCCTTCCCCCTTTTCCTTCTCTCCCCACCCGCTATCTCTCTTATGCCCGCCCTTCTCAGTCGGGCTTCAGCCCCTGCCCTCTCCTCCTCCTCCTCCTCCTTCTTCTTCTTCTTCTCATCCTCTTCCTCCTCCCTCCACCTTCTCCTGCTCCTCTTCCCTCTACCTTCTCCTCCTCCTCCTCCCTCCATCTTCTCCTCCTCCTCCCCCTCCTTCAACTTCCCACTTCCTGCCCCTCCTCCTTCCTTCCTCCCTCCCTCACTCCTCCTCCTCCTCCTCCTTCCTTCCTCCCTCACTTCTTCTCCTCCTCCTCCTCCTCCTCCTCCTTCCTTCCTCCCTCCCTCACTCCTCCTCCTCCTCCTCCTCCCACCCCCTCCCTCGATAGGTCTCGCTCAGTTTCTTCGTCATTACCTCTTTCTCCCTCCTCTTCCTTTTCCTCTTCTTCTATTCTATTTTCCTCTTACTTTGCTTCTTCTTTGCACTCTTTTTCATCACTGGTACCATCTTCATTACCTTCGTCATTATCATCATTTGTTAAAGAAAGAGATAGGCAGACGAGTAAAAGACTATAGAGACAGGAAGTTAGATAGATAGATAGATTGAGAGAGAGAAAAAGAGAGAGGAAGAGAGAGAGAAAGAGAAAGAGAGAGAGAGAGAGAGAGAGAGAGAGAGAGAGAGAGAGGTGAGAACTAGAGAGAGAGCACGTACAGAGGAGAGCACCCCCCCAAGCCACGCCCCTAAGACGAATCTGCGGAGCGAGTAGTTTTAGTAGGATATAGTATGATAGAAGTAAAAAGACAGGTAAATAAATTGATACATGGACAGATAGAGATAGATAGAGAGATAGAAATAAAGAAAGAGAGACAGAGAGGGAGTGATATCATCTATATGTTTGTTATCAATCAATCAATCGTTGTATCTATTATCACTAGTTTTACCAATATATTTGTCACGTGTTATCATCACCCCTTCTTCTTCTTCTTCTTCTTCTTCTTCTTCATCTTCTTCTTCTTCTTCTACTTCTTCTTCTTCTTCTTCTTCTTCTTCTTCTTCTTCTTCTTCTTCTTCTTCTTCTTCTTCTTCTTCTTCTTCTTCTTCTTCTTCTTCTTCTTTTTCTTTTTTTTTTTTTTTACTACTGCTTGTTATCCAAAAGATGGTCATCGATCACTTTATGTGATCTATCTGAAAGACATAATGAGGTTATTTTTCTTCTCTTTTTTGCTCTCCGTGTTCTGTCTCCGTCTCTTATTTACTCTTCTTTATGGCTCTGGTTCCGTCTGTGTTAAAATTGGGGGAGGGAATGAGAGAATGGGGGAGGGAAAGGGACGGAGAGGGAGGGAGGGATAGAGGGGGAGAAGGGGGAGAGAAGGAGGGAGGGGGAGAGGGGGAGAGGGGGGAGAGGGAGGGAGTGAGGGGTAGAGGGAGGTAGGGAAGGAGGGAGATAGATAGAAAGAAAGCAAGAGAGAAAGAAAAAGAGAAAGAAAAAGAAAAAGACAGAAAAAAAGAGAGAAAGAGAAAAAAAGAAAGAGAGACAGAGAAAGAAAGAAAAAAAGAGAGAGAAAGAGAAAGAAAAAAAAAGAGAGAAAGAGAAAAAAAAATGAAAGAAAGACAAAGAGAAAGAAAGACAGAAAAAAAAGAAAGAGAAAGAAAGAAAGACAGATAAAGAGAAAGAAAGAAACAAAGAGAGAAAAAAAAAGAAAGAAAGAGAGAGAGAGAGAGAGAGAGAGAAAGATTAGCAGAGAGCAAGGGCGCCCTGCCAGCTGTGAACGCAAAACACGGAGCTGGTTCGGAGGGTCAGTTTTTCCCATGATAAACAAATGCCGGATTTCGGTGTTCCCGTTTCATAGTGGAGGGGGCGAGGGGGGGGAGCGAAGGGGGGTGGGAGGGGAAAGGGTGTTGAGGGTATTGGGGTATTTGGGGGTATTTGGGTATTTGGATATTTTTACTTTTTTTTTTTTCTTATGAATTACAGATTATTATTATGTTCTTTTTCTTTTTTTGTGTTATATTTATTTTCTGTGAAATAGATAAGATAGAAAACAAATAAGATAAAGGAATGAAGAAAACCAGAGACAAAAGAGAATTGAGAACAGACGAAGAAGAAAAAAACGATAAAAGAGAGAGAAAAAGGAGTTAAAGATAAAGGGAGGAAGAGAGGGAGGTTAAGAAGGTAGATGGGGGTAGGGGTAGGGGTAGGGGTAGGGGCAGGGATAAGGGGGTAGATGGGTACTCTAACTAGCTGAGTCATCCCTTAAAAGAAGAAAAGAAAGGGGGGGAAAGAAAACGGAAAGAAGGAAGGACGGAAAGGGAGAGAAAAAATAATAGGAACAGAGAGAAGAAGAAAGAGAAGAAGAGCGAGGAGAGTAGAAGGAAACAAAGAGGCGAAATGAATGGACAATATTCAAATAAAAGAAGGGAATGAGGAAAGACGGAAGAAGGAGATAGAGAAGGAGCAGGCGAAAAGGAAGAGGAAGTGGTGAGAAAGGAGATGTCTGAGAAAGTGCAAGAGAGAGAGAAAGAGAAAGAGAAAGAGAGAGAGAGAGCGAGGTGGACTGTGAAAGATAGATAGAGAGAGAAAGATAGACTGAGAGACAGAGAGAGAAAAAGACTGAGAGATATAGATAGAGACAGAGAAAGACAGACTTAGAGAAAGAGAGAGGAGTGAAGAGAGGAGGGGAAAGAGAGAGAGAGCCGTGAATGGTGGCGGACTGGACATTCACTTCGCCGTAGCTTCTTTAAGACGAGAATGAGAAATCACAAGAGAAAGCAACGCATCGCTCACCTTACGGAGTATGGGCACGGGTGGTTCGGGGTCTTCGATTTCGGGGAGGTCGTCGGGGTTTTCGGGGAGGGATGGTTCGGGGATCTCGGTCGGGGAGGGAGGAGATAGACGCACAGAGGTATTCGGGAGTTGTATTTCGGGGCTTGTTCGTATCCTCGGTAGGGGTGGTTTTCTCGGGATGTATCGGGGTTTCGGGGTCGGGGGAATCGGGGAGGGAGGAAGGGGAGGGAGGATTTGCATCGGGAGAGGGAGGTGAATCGGGGAATTTTTATTTTTGTTGGGATTTATCTATTGGTTTTCGCCTTCCGGGTCGATTGGGTTAGCGGTTCGGGGTCGTGGATTTTAGTTCTGCGGGGGTGTTCGGGGTGTTCGGGGAGGGAGGATTCGGGGGTTTATCGAGGGGTGTTTCGGGGATTTTGATTTTACGTCGTACCTTTCGGGGTTTCGGGGGTTGATCGTAATTCGGGGTTTTCGGGGAGGGAGGAAGGGGAGGAAGGAGAGGCGGAGGGGATAGAGAGAGGAGGGAAGAGTGGGGAGGGGAGGGAGGAAGGAGAGGGGAGGTGATGGAGAGAGGAGGGAAGAGTGGGGGAGGGGAGGGAGGAGGGAGAGACGGAGGTGATAGAGAGAGGAGGGAAGGGGGGGGGGGAGGGGGGAGGGAGGAGGGAGAGGCGGGGGGATGGAGAGAGGAGGGAAGAGTGGGGGAGGGGGGAGGAAGGAGAGGCGGAGGTGATGCAGAGAGGAGGGAAGAGTGGGGAGGGGAGGGAGGAAGGAGAGGCGGAGGTGATAGAGAGAGGAGGGTAGAGTGGGGAGGGGAGGGAGGAAGGAGAGGCGGAGGGGATAGAGAGAGGAGGGAAGAGTGGGGGAGGGGAGGGAGGAAGGGGAGGAAGGAGAGGCGGAGGTGATGGAGAGAGGAGGAAGGGGGGGGAGGAGGGAGGGGGGTTAGAGGGACGTCTGGCTCGCTGGCACTGTCCGCTCTTGCCTCTAGACCACCCTGGCGATATGAACACAGTTATTCTGGTAAGTACAACATCGTCCCTTTCACGGAGCTTCGCGGAAAAAAAAGGAAAAAAAAAAAGAATATGAGTGACCTGTGTGCACGTGAGAACAGCTGGCTCTGTCTTGGCGCCCTCTCGCTCGCTCGGTTCGCCTCTTTCTCTCTCTCGCTGTCTTGTCGCTGTCTGTCTGTCGGTCTTTGGGTGTCTGTCTGTCTGTTTGTCTGTCTTTGGTTGTCTCTTTGGCTGGCTGACTGGCTCTCTGTTTCTGTCTCTCTTTGCTTGTGTCTCTCGCCCTATGTGTGTGTGTGTATATATATATGTGTGTATATTTATATATATATATATATATATATATATATATATATATATATATATATATACATATACATATATAAATATATATATACTATCCCCCCCTCTCCCTATCCCCCCACCCCACATCCCCACCACCCCCACACCCCAACCTTCCCCCCCTTTATCCCCACACTCCCACTATCATAGGATGCCAAGCACACCCTCTACCATCCTCCTTTCCCACATCCTAGAAAGAAGGAGAAGACGCGATGTGTTTCTATGGTGTTTGTTGATGTTTCGAGAATGCCTTGGGGCATGGGTTGGCTATGGGGCATGAAGGGGCTAAGCCTTTGGTGAGCTTGGGTTATTATGGGCATGGAGGGGGATGGGAAGGCTGGAGGGAGGGTGAGGGGGGAGGTAGAGAAATGGGATAGAATGGGGAGAGAGAGAGAGGTAGAGAAAAAGAGAGAGTGAATGAAAGAGAGAGAGAGAGAGAGAGAGAGAGAGAGAGAGAGAGAGAGAGAGAGAGAGAGAGAGAGAGAGAGAGAGAGAGAGAGAGAGAGAGAGAGAGGAGAGAGAGAGAGAGGGAGAGAGAGAGAGAGAGAGAGAGAGAGAGAGAGAGAGAGAGAGAGAGAGAGAGAGAGAGAGAGAGAGAGGAAGATAGATGGGCTGATTGATATAGTGGAATAGTTAATTTGGTGGATAGGTAGAAGGGTATAGAGTAGGGAAGCGATTGAAAGGAGATTAATAGATTGATATATTGATAGAGAGAGAGAGAGACAAAAGTGAATGTATGAGAGAAAGTGAGAGATACAGATAACCAGATAGATAAACCGATAGATAGATGAATAAATATATAGACAAATAGATAGAAAAAAGGTGAACAATAAAGATAGATAGATAGATAAACAGATAGCCATAGAGATAAACAAACACACAGACAGACAGATAGAGGGAGACGAAGAAAACAGACAAAAATTTAAACAATAAAGATAGATAGATAGACAGATAGCCATAGAGACAAACAAACACATAAACAGACAGATAAAGGGAGACGAAGAAAACAGACAAAAAAAAAAAATAATAATGAATAATAATAATAATAATAATAATAATAATAATAATAATAATAATAATAATAATAATAATAATAATAATAATAATAGATAAATAATAATAAGAAGAAAAAAATTAACGTAAAAAATCCTCCCTGTTTATATCCTTTTCCAACCCTATTCCAAAGTGAAAGGAGTACCTCCATAAACCAATTAAGAGAGAGCGAAGAGTCAAAATTTGACTTTAAGTGAATAATTTAATTGACTGATGCTTAGGATAGAGAAGTCCGCTAGTCATGTGACCCTGAAACCCGGAGGAAGGAATCTCTCTTCGCTTTTCTTCTTGTCCCTTTTATTTGATTCCCCCCCCCCCCTTCTCTTTCTTCTTTTGTTTTGTGGTCCTCCTCCTCCTCCACCACCACCTCCTCCTCCTCCTCTTCTTCCACTTCCTCTTCCACCTCCTCCATCTCCACCATCACGTACCAACCTCTCCTTTTCCTCCAACCACCACGCCTCCTCCTCTTCCTCAGTCCTCCTCCTCCTTACCTACTCTCCCACTCTTCTCCCCCATCACGACCACAATCCTCCTCCTCCTCCACCATCACACCTGCCTCCTTCCTCACACACCAACACTACCTCCCCACGTCCTCCGCCGCCTCCTCTCTTACTCTTCCCCCAATCTCCACCACACCACTCTCCTCCACGTCCTCCACCACCACCTCCTCCTCTTCCTCCTCCTCCTTCAGAGCAGATCTTACCCAGCCCCCGCACGCCCTCACGCCCTTGAGCACAGCCTCCTACGACGAACAAGGTGGATGTTATCATGTTATCAGCACACACCGCGTTATCAATAACCCCCCCCACACACTCCCCGTCCCCCTTTCCTCACCATCGCCCCTCCTCTACCCCCCCTCCTCCCCCTCTCCCTCTTCCTCCTACTTCCTTCTCCCTATTCGCTTTTAGTTGTTTCCTTGTGAAAGCATTCCTTCTCACAAGCACTTTGTTCATTTGCTTTTATTTGGTGTTTATGAGCGGAAGATGATGAAATGAATGGAGAGGAGGAGAGAGAGAGAGAAAGAGAGATAGGAAGAGAATGAGAGAGGAGAGAGAGAGATGGAGAGGGAGAAACATGCAGACAGACTGATAGATAAAAAGATTGAGAGAGAGAGAGAGAGCGAGAGAGAAGAAGTAGGCCCACATTAATGATTTAATTAAAACTCTCCCTCTATCTCTCTTTCTCTCTCTCTCTCTCAATCTCTCTCTATTTCTCTCTCTCTCTCTCTCTCTCTCTCTCTCTCTCTCTCTCTCTCTCTCTCTCTCTCTCTCTCTCTCTCTCTCTCTCTCTCTTTCTCTCTCTCTCTCTCTCTCTCTCTCTCTCTCTCTCTCTCTCTCTCGCAAAGAGTGAAAGTATCCATTTCTTATAGGAACAACCTTCTCTCTCTCTAAGAGTATGGGGTGTGGGGGTAGGGCGGCGGGGGGGTTGGGGGCGGTAGGGTGACAAAATGCCCCCGTGGGAATATATTTTTGTTGTTGTTCTTGTTTCTTTCTCTTCCTCCCTTTTTTTTATTCGCTCATACATTTTTTTTTCTATTTATAATTTTGTTTCTGTTTTTTTTTCTTTTTTCTTCTTTTTTCTTTGTTTCTTTGTGTTTTTTTCTGCATGACAAAAGGAGACACACATACTTAAACCCACACATGCACAAACCCACACACACATAAACAAAGACATATACGCACACACAAACAAACAAACAAATAAACAAACAAACACACACAACTTCCTCCCCCCCCCCTCCCCGATAAACTGGCTCCCCCCACACACAAACACAAACACACACAACGTCTCCCCCACCTCCACACACAAACACTCCCCCCAACCAACCCCCCACACAGCCTCCACCACTCCCCCCCCACCCCCCTCCTACATACACACACGCTACAAAGGTATATCCCTTAAATCCATCTCCCTCCCTCATACAAGCTCTCATCACAACAACACGTGGCACAGGTCGTAACCAGAATCCACACCGGGAACAAAATCGTACCCACAGTGCCATAGTATTCTCAGTGCCCGCAAGGGAAGATTATCCACAGTGCCATGGGTTTCTATGATGCTCAGGTACTGTCTCTCTCTCTCTCTCTCTTTCTCTTTCTCGCTCTCTCTCTCTCTCTCTCTCTCTCTATCTATCTATCTATCTAATTATCTAGCTATCTGTCTAACTATCTAGCTATCTGCCTATCTCTTTCTCTCTCCCTATATCCTTCTCTCACCCTCTCTCCCTTTCTCTCTTTCTCTCTGTCTCTCTCTCTGTCTCTCTCTCTCTCTTTCTCTCTATCTCTTTCTCTCTCTCTCTCTCTCTCTCTCTCTCTCTCTCTCTCTCTCTCTCTCTCTCTCTCTCTCTCTCTCTCTCTCTCTCTCTCTCTCTCTCTCTCTCTCTCTCTCTCTCTCTCTCTCTCTCTCTCTCTCTATCTATCTATCTATCTAATTATCTAGCTATCTGTCTAACTATCTAGCTATCTGCCTATCTCTTTCTCTCTCCCTATATCCTTCTCTCACCCTCTCTCCCTTTCTCTCTTTCTCTCTGTCTCTCTCTCTGTCTCTCTCTCTCTCTTTCTCTCTATCTCTTTCTCTCTCTCTCTCTCTCTCTCTCTCTCTCTCTCTCTCTCTCTCTCTCTCTCTCTCTCTCTCTCTCTCTCTCTCTCTCTCTCTCGACATCATATCTATTTCTCCTTCACCCTCGCTTTCATTTCTTAATCACAGTTCCACAGTGTTTACGGTGACAGAGTATCTACAGTGCCTAAATAACAGTGCTTGTAGTGACACAATGCTTAGAGTGCCCAAGTATTCAAGATGCAACGATGCCCATTCACTACACAGTAATTACAGTGTCGATGCATTCACGGTGCCACAGTACCTACAGTGGCCCAGCATCCACAGTGCCACAATACAGTGTCCCAGTACCCACAATGCCACAGTACCCACAATGCCCCAGTACCCCACAATGCCACAGTACCCACAATGCCCCAGTACCCCACAATGCCACAGTACCCACAATGCCACAGTACCCACAATGCCTTAGTACCCACAATGCCCCAATACCCACAATGCCCCAGTACCCCACAGTACCCCACAATACCCCAGTACCCCACAGTACCCCACAATACCCCAGTACCCCACAATACCGAAGTACCCACAATGCCCCAGTACCCAGAGTGCCACGCTAATACAGTGCCACGCTAGCTACGACGGTGCACCAGTTGCCTCTCAGTAGCCCATAAAGCCGAGAATGTATATTAAACCGTAGCGGACGACAGCTTTATGACTCGATTTTATCGAAGCGCCACCTCTGAGGGTGAGGTACATGCGCTGTTCTTTTGTTTGTGTGGAGGGAGGGGGGTTGGGGGGAGGGTTGGGTTGGAGGGGAGAGA
>NW_028234418.1:330056-332556 GCF_977035675.1 Penaeus japonicus
AATATAATCTCTCAATTTCCAAGATCAATCTCTCCGAATCTTGATCTGTGAAAAGCACCTGCTCTCACCTGCGTCTCTTAATATTCTCGAGACAATTCATAATCACAGGTAAGAGAGAGAGAAAGACGCGGGCGGGAGGGGGGGGGGGGGGGGGGGGCTGGTGGGGGGGGGGGGGTCCACATATTATGCACTGCCAGCCGGCTTGTGTGTGGATGCTTGTCTTGCTCAGCTGATTATCATATTATCATTGTTGGTTCGTGCCAAGGGGCGGGGATGGGCGGGCATGAGGGCGTATTTTACACGTGCATGTGGATATAAATGGTCGTACAGGCACGCACTTATACGAGCATGCGTATAGATATGGGTGTACACAAGTGGGTGAGCTAATGCGTAAATACATATATACGCACAAATACACGCACACAAACACGCACGCACATACACACACACGCACACAAACACACACAAACACACACACAAACACACGTACATGTACACGCACGCATGCATACGCAAACACGTACACACACGCGCGCGCACACAAAACAAACACACACACAAACACACATACACACGCAAACGAACAAGCAAGCAAAAACATAAAGCCCACATAAATAGATTAAGAAGAATGTAAAGAAAATATTTATCGAAAAACACGGAGAAACACAAAAGGAAGATAAATGAAACAGAAAATGGAAATGGATAAAGAAAACGGAGAAGGTGGACAAGAAGGGACAAAGTTAACGGTCTTTTTTTTCAAATATCTTTGTTTTCTTTCTTTCTTCTTCAGGTTAGGGTGAAACAAGAGAATCAGAAGGAGAGGGAAGAGAAAGGGGGAAAAAAAGGAGAGAAGAATCACAGCAAGAGTTCCGAGAAATAAAAAACAACAAAACAACAGAGAACCCACGCGTGAAGATGAAAAAAAACAAAAAACAATAACAACAAAACACGCACACACACACACACACACAAAAAAAATACAACAACAATAGTAACACCAATACTAAAAAAAAAGAAAAAAGAAAAAAAAAGAAACGCAAAGAAGAAAGCAAAAGAGAGCCCCCCAAAAAGACATAGAGCCAATACGAAGCGAACTGAAGAGAAAGTCCTCTCGCACGGAGACAAGTTCTGAGAAAGGGCTCACAAAAAGGACAACGACTCAAGTAAAGACGCTCGGAGATGACAGGTAAACAGGGGGCTGGTTGGCCCAGGTGCTGCCGTGTCCCCTTCCACTTCCCCTCGCCTCCCTTCCTCTCCTCCTCCTCCCCCTCCTCCTCCTCCTCATCGCGTCCCTTCCTCTCCTGTCTCGTATTATCTTCTCCTCCTCGCCTCCCTTCTCTCCTGTCTCCTGTCTTCTCGCGTCTCTTCCTCTCCTCCTCCTCCTCCTCCTCCTCCTCCTCCTCGCGTCCCTTCCTCTCCTGTCTCGTATTATCTTCTCCTCCTCGCCTCCCTTCTCTCCTGTCTCCTGTCTTCTCGCGTCTCTTCCTCTCCTCCTCCTCCTCCTCCTCCTCTTCCTCCTCATCGCCTCCCTTCCTCTCCTGTCTCCTGTCTTCTCGCCTCCCTTCCTCTCCTGTCTCCTGTCTTCTCGCCTCCCTTCCTCTTCCCCTCCTCCTCCTCCTCCTCCTCGCCTCCCTTCCTCTCCTGTCTCGTATTATCTCCTCCTCCTCGCGTCCCTTCCTCTCCTGTCTTCTATTATCTCCTCCTCGCCTCTCTTCCTCAACTGTCTCCTGTCTTCTCGCGTCTCTTTCTCTCCTCCTCCATCTTCTCCTTCTCGCCTCCCTTCCTCTCCTGTCTCGTATTATCTTCTCCTCGCCTCTCTTCCTCTCCTGTCTCCTATTATCTCCTCCCCCTCGCCTCTCTTCGTCTCATGTCTCCTATTATCTTCTCATCGCCTCTCTTCCTCTCCTCCTCCTCCTCCTCCTCCTCGCGTCCCTTCCTCTCCTGTCTTCTATTATCTCCTCCTCGCCTCTCTTCTTCTCCTGTCTCCTATTATATCCTCCTCGCCTCCCTTCCTCTCCTGCCTCCTACTCGCCTCCTCTCCTGTCTCCTATCTCCTCCTCGCTTCCCTTCCTCTCCTCCTTCTCCTCGCCTCTCTTCTTCTCCTGTCTCCTATTATATCCTCCTCGCCTCCCTTCCTCTCCTGCCTCCTACTCGCCTCCTCTCCTGTCTCCTATCTCCTCCTCGCTTCCCTTCCTCTCCTCCTTCTCCTCGCCTCCCTTTCCTGTCTCCTATCTCCTCCTCGCCTCCCTTTCCTCCTCCTCCTCGCCTCCCTCTCCTGTCTCCTATCTCTTCCTCGCTTCCTCTCCTGTCTCCTCCTCGCCTCCCCTCCTCTCCTCCTTCTCCTCACCTCCCCTCCTCCTTTTCCTAGCCTCCCTCTCCTGTATCGTCCTCCTCCTCCTTTGGTTCTTTTTACCTCTCTTATCTTCTCCTCACGTTTTTTATGTTTTTATTCTTTCTCGTTCTCTTTCCTTCTCTTACTCTTTGTCCTCTTTTTTTTCCT
>NW_028234418.1:347556-350056 GCF_977035675.1 Penaeus japonicus
TAGGTCGCCTTACGTCAGAGGAGGGGGAGGGGGTAGGGGGAGGGGATGGGGGGAGTACTAGAGAGTAGGAGATAACAAGGGGGAGGAGGGGGGAGGTGATAACAGAAGAGGAGGGGGAGGAGGGTGGTAGGAGAGAGGGGAAAGAGGAAGGGGACTAATCGAGAGATAGCTGGAGGAGGAGGAGGAGGAAGAGGAAGACGAGGGGAGGGGAGAAGCAGTAGGAGGGGAGGAGGAAGAGGAGGAGGGGAGGGGAGAAGTAGTAGGAGGGGGTGGGGAGGAGGAGGGGGAGGGGGGAGGTCTACTCATATACTTACACTTGATTGATGATTGCTTGATAAACAATGAGTGTGATTATGATAAAAATGGCGATGACCGGTATATCCTCAGTCCTTGTGTGTGCGTTTGCGTGTGTGTGAGTATATATATGTATATTTTTTCTTTTGTTTTCGTCGTTGTTTTATTTTTTGTTTTGTTTTACTTTGTTTTTTGTTTTGTTTTGTTTTGTTTTATTTTGTTTTGTTTTTTGTTTGTTTGTTTTTTTGTTTTGTATATGTCTGTCTCTCTGTTAATCATTTTACCTACTTATTTATCTATCTATCTTTCTCTTTATATATATATATATATATATATATATATAAATATATATATATATGTATATATATATATATATATATATATATATATATATATATATATATATATATATATATATATATATATATATATATATATATATGCGTGGGTGAGTGTCTATATATTCACATATAGCTATATCCATATCTGTCTATCTATTTATCTATCTATATTTCTGTCTATCTATATATATATCTATCAACCTACTAATCTATCTATTTATGTATATGTATGAGTGTATATCTATGTGTGTGTGTGTGTGTGTGAATATGTATGTGTGTATGTGTGTGTGTGTGTGTGTGTGTGTGTGTGTGTGTTTTTTTTAATGTTGTTCACTTTTCTTGCATTGTGAATTTTCCACCTATATAGATAAACGAATTCCATCATCGTTTTCATTCTTACGTTGATTTCTACTCCCCTTGTACATATATCACCCACTATCAAAAAAAAAAAAATATAATTAAAAACTAAAACATAAACATAACCAATAGAGTGATGATAAGATGAGTGTGATGACTTCAAGAAGATGAATTATAAAGATATCACAACATGACCGCGATGATTTATGATGATGAATTATGATGATGATGATGATGATGATGATGATGATGATGATGACATGTCTTTGTGGAGGAGGATGAAGAATGATGATGGTGTGGTGATGATGACTAAGAGACAAGTGCATCTTAATTATCTATCTATCTATCTATGTATTTATCTATCTATCTATCTATCTATCTATCTATCTATCTATCTATGTATTTATCTATCTATCTATCTATCTATCTATGTATTTATTCATCTATCTATCTATGTATTTATCTATCTATCTATCTATCTATCTATCTATCTATCTATCTATCTATATATATACATATATATATATATATATATATATATATATATATATATATATATATATATATATATATACATACACACACACACATATTCAAATATACACATGAACAAACGTTAACATGCACAGAAAAAAAACGCACTAACATACAAATATAAACAAATATGTATACACAAAGACAGACGTACACGCAAACAAACAAAAACACCCAAGTACATAACAGGATACTGACTTTTATTTTTTTATTTTTTTATTTTTTTCTCATAAACAAAGACAGAAACATCTGGTTAATGCAATATCATTAAAGTCATCTAAGCACATACATGTTTCTGAATATGATTATGATTACCATAGATCATCCTTAACAAACATTTATTTACCTAAAAGACATGTGAAAATGACATGTTTTTAACACAATACCCATTAACCAAAAAAAAGAAAAAAAAAAAGAAGAAAAAATAATTAAATCACCATACAGGACGAACAAAAATCACTTTTTTCCTTCACAAAGACAAAAAAAAAAAAAGCAAAGTAACACAGAGAAAGAACCTGTAGGGGGGAGGGTAGGGGGGGAGGGTGTGTGTCCGGAGGTTGTGACAGCCTAACCCCGGGTGTTCCGACCAGCGGCCCCCCTCCCTCCCTGCCCCCCTGCCCCCCTCCGTCCCTGCACCCCCCCCCCCTGCCTACCCGCGGCGCTCACGACACTGGGTTTATCTGGACAGATCAACGGGTGGAATATGTCACGCTTTTTCGCCCACGCTGGACCCCCGCCCGCCCGAAAGCCCGCCCGCCCGAAGCCCGCTCGCCCGCCCGCCGCCCATACCCACGTTCGACCCACACCATTATTCCTCCGGGTCTGTCTGATAGCATGTCCGGCGCCCACTATTGATGGTGGGTGGGTTGTTTGTTGTTTTATTAGAGGGTGATGTTTTTTTGTTTGTTTTTTTGAGGGGGGGGGGGGGTTGTAGTTGTGATGTTTTGTGTGTGTTTGTGTGTGTGTGTGTGTGT
>NW_028234418.1:355056-363522 GCF_977035675.1 Penaeus japonicus
GAGGGTGGAGGTAGGGTGGAGGAAGAGGGTGTAGGTGAGAGGAGGGTGGAGGTAAGGAGGTAGGGGTAGAGGAAGCTAGGGGTGGAGGTGGGAGGGAGCAGGGGAGGAAAGGAAGGTTCGAAGGAGGGAAAGAGAGAGAGAGAAGGAAGGAGGGAGGCTTTGAGAGAGGGAGGGAGGGAGGGGGGAAGGAGCGAGGGAAGGAAGGAAGGAGGGAGGGAAGAAGAGATAGAGAAAGAGAGCGATAGAGAGAGAGAGAGAACGAGAAGAAAAAAAATTACGAAGATAAATATGAGGATGAAGATGCTGATGATAAAATGATGATGATGGGGAAAAAAAAGAGGAAGAGGAGGAAGGAAATGGTGAGACTGAAAGAACGGGATAGATGAAAAATATAAAAAGGAGAATGTAGAACAGAACAAGGAATAAAGAAGAATGATATAGATAATAATCTTATCATTTATAAATAAAATAGATTTCTTCATAACTATTTCTTATGCTCTGTATACAATTTTGTCTTAGTAAATAACAGTAGATGAATGTTGATGATAATGATAAAAATAGTGATAATAAAAATGATAATAATGATAATGATAATACTAATGATATTGATGATAACGATATTAATAATACATTGATAATGACAATAACGTAAAAACCATGATAATGATAAGATTAATAATAAACACAACGATATCAAAAATAACAACAAACCACAACCCACCCACAGACAAAACCACATCTAAAAAATAAAAAAATAAATAAAAAATAAATAAATAAAAAATAAACGAAAAAAATCCCCAAAAAAAGGAATAACGAAAAAACGGAATAACGAAAAAACGGAATAACGAAAAAACGGAATAACGAAAATACGCTAACAGAAGAAAAACGCTAACAGAAGAAGAACAAAGCGCGTTATGGCAAGGGAGGTCAAGTGAATTATGTGGGAAACCGGGGGTACCTAAAGGGTCTTTCCTGCGCCCACCGCTAATTGCCGTTCTGAAGAGACCGCCGCATTTACAGGGCGGGGGGGGGGGGGGGGGGCACACAAATTGGCAAACGGGGAGGCGGTTCTTAAGGTCAAGGAGGTGGAGGTGTTATTGAGACTGTCCATCGGGTCATCTGTTTTATTATTGTTATTATTTTGATTTTTTTTTCTTTATTGTTATTACTAGTTTTGTCATTATCATTATTGTTATTATCATTAGTTTTTTTTTTCTTTGTTGTTATTAGTTTTGTCATTATTATCGTTATTGTTATTATTGTCATTAGTTTTTTTTTCTCTTTGTTGTTATTTGTTTTGTCATTATTATCGTTATTGTTATTATTATCATTAGTTTTTTCGTTATCATTAACTGTATCTTATCATTATTATCATTAGTTTTATCACTGTGGTCATTAATTAATTCTATGACTATTATCATCAATTTTATCAGCATTATCATTGGTTTTATCATTATTATCATTATTGCATTCTCATTAGTAGTAATAGTATTAGTTATCATCATCATAATTATTACATCATTATTATCCTTTTCATAATTATCGTTGTTATCATTTTCATTATTGTTATTATCCTTTATAACCTTTATATTTTTTTCTTTCTTTCTTTCTTTCTCTTGATTTCTTTCTTCCCCTTTCTTTCTTTCTTTTCTTTAAATGTTTTTCTTGATTGGATAATTCAGGTGTTGTTTGTTTGTGTGTTTGTTTGTCCATCCGGACTTCCTATTACTTCCTCTGCTTTCCCCTCTTTCTTCTTTGCTCCCTTTCCCACTCTTCTAGATTCCCTATATTCTTCATTTTTTCCTTTTTCCTCTCATTCTCTTCCATCTTTCCCTTTCTTTTATTCTCCGTTCCCCACTTGTCTTATTTTTCTCCCTTCCTTCCCCTCTTCTTCTGCCCCTTTAATATTTCCTTACTCCCTTCTCTTTTTTTCAAATTTACCCTCCCCTTTCCTCTAATTCCCCTATCCTTCCCCTCTTCTCTCCCTCTTTTCCCTTCTCCCTTCCCCTCTCCTCTCCTCTAATTCCCCTATCTTTCCCCTCTTCTCTCCCTCTCCTCATTTCTCCCTTCCTCTCTTCTCTCCTCTAATTCCCCTATCTTTCCCCTTTTCTTACCCTCTTCTCCCTTCCCCTCTTCTCTCCTCTAAGTCCCCAATCTTTCCCCTCTTCTTACCCTCTTCTCCCTTCCCCTCTTCTCCCTTCCCCTCCCCTCTCCTCTTTCTTTTCCCCTCTATCCTCCCTCCCCCTCCCTCATTTCCCCTAATTCCCCTCTTCTCTCCCTCTCCTCCCTTCTCCCTTCCCCTCTCCTCTTTCTTTTCCCCTCTATCCTCCCTCCCCTCTCCTCTAATTCCCCTATCCTTCCCCTCTTCTCCCTTCCCCTCTCTTCTTTCTTTCCCCCTCTATCCTCCCTCCCCCTCCCTCATTTCCCTTCCCTCTCCTCTCCTCTAATTCCCCTCTATCCTCCCTCTCCCTCCCTCATTTCCCTTCTCCCTTCCCCTCTCCTCTTTCTTTTCCCCTCTATCCTCCCTCCCCCTCCCTCATTTCCCTCCCCCTCCCCTCTCCTTTAATTCCCTTAATTCCCCTCTCCTCTTTCCTTTCCCCTCTATCCTCCCTCCCCCTCCCTCATTTCCCCTAATTCCCCTCTTCTCTCCCTCGTCTCCCTTCTCCCTTCCCCTCTCCTCTTTCTTTTCCTCTCTATCCTCCCTCCCCCTCCCTCATTTCCCCTAATTCCCCTATCCTTCCCCTCTTCTCCCTTCTCCCTTCCCCTCTCCTCTAATTCCCCTATTTTTTCCCTCTATCCTCCCTCCCCCTCCCTTCTCCCTTCCCCTCTCCTCTTTCCTTTCCCCTCTATCCCCCCTCCCCCTCCCTCCCTCCCCCTCTTGCATCAGAGAGGTTGATGGAGCTGCAATACAGCGTCAATATTTGATCTCCCTGCAGCCTTTTGCTCACTGGTTATCAGGGCGCGAAAGGAGATACGGAAAAACGGAATGGAATAAAAGAGAAGAAAAAAGATGGCTGAGATTAAGAGGGGAGAAAGTGAGATAGGAATAGAAGAAAGAAAGGTAGAGAAGAACGAGTAAAGGAAAAATAATAAAAATGGAAAAGAGAATCCATAATACTCATTTTCTTTTTACGGGATTGGAAATTCGTTTCCGCTTCTCTCTCTCTCTCTCTCTCTCTATCTATCTATCTATTTATCTATCTATATATTTATCAATCTATCTATTTATCTATCTATCTATCAATCTCTCTCTCTCTCTATCTATTTATCTATCTATCTATCTATCTATCTCTTTCTCTCTCTCTCTCTCTCTCTCTCTCTCTCTCTCTCTCTCTCTCTCTCTCTATCTATCTTTCTATCTATCTATCTATTTATCTATCTATCTATCTCTTTCACTCTCTCTCTCTCTCTCTCTCTCTCTCTCTCTCTCTCTCTCTCTCTCTCTCTCTCTCTCTCTCTCTCTCTCTCTCTCTCTCTCTCTCTCTCTTGCCACCCCTCCCCCTCTCTCTATCTCTCTCTTTCTCTGTCTTTCTCTCTCTCTCTCTCTCTCTCTCTCTCTCTCTCTCTCTCTCTCTATCTATCTATCTATCTATCTATCTATTTGTCTATCTATTTGTCTATCTGTCTATCTATCTATCTATATATCTATCTAATTATCTATCTATCTCTTTCTCTCTCTATCTATCTATTTATCTCTTTCTCTCTCTCTCTCTCTCTTTCTCTCTCTCTCTCTCTCTCTCTCTCTCTCTCGCACTCATATATATATATATATATAGAGAGATAGATATAGATATAAATATATAGATATAGATATATAGTGCGTGCGTGTGTGTGTGTGTGTCTATCGGTGTGTGTGTCTGTGTCTGTGTCTGTGTCTGTGTGTTTGTGTGTGTGTCTGTGTTTGTGTTTATGGATGTCTCTATTAGTACGCGTGCGTATATATCTATACTTTCCTCAAAGAACGGATATCCAAAGCTCAGATTAATACCAAATGCTAACTGGATAGTTTTATTTTTTCTCCCCAAAAGGGGTATAGCCGGAAGAGTAAAAAGGGGGTAGAGAGGAGGGGGTAGAGAGGAGGGGGAGTGGGGTTCTTCTATCTTCAGTCAAAGGGGTTTGTTTGGGGGGCTATTGGCAATCGTGCATTTAATCAATCAAAAACACTTTTTATATATATTTCTTATTCTCAGCGGTAGGTAAGATGAGGTACAAACATCGAGGTGTGTTTGGTGCTATAACACTTAACATGCAGGGTTCCTTAACACAGGCAGTTTGGGGTTCATACCGTAGTGAGGTTACATGAAGTTGCAGTGATATTAGGTTAGAATGTTTTGTTATTCTTATAGTTTGTGTTTAGTGATGATGGTAATTGTTTGATTAGGATGATGATAGATAGAAATATATTGATGGTACTAATAATGATGATGATTATGATGATAAGAATGGTAGTATTAATATTGATGGCAATTATGATAATGATGATTAGATAATAAGAACGATGATGATGATTTTTGAAATGATACCGCTGGCAATAATTATAATAATAATAATAATAATGATGATAACAATGATTACACAAACAGTAACAATGATAATGACAATAATGATGATAATGATACCAGCAACATTAACAAAAACAATAGCAACAACAATGATAAGGATAATAACAACAACAACGATAATGATAATAATAAAAATAACAATAACGATAATACCAATAACGATATCAAAAATAATGAAGATGCTGATGATAGTAAAAAAAAAAAAAAAAAAAAAAAAAACAGCACCAAACAACAACAACTACAATAATCTCCATAATTTCCACTGGTCACCATCTTCCCAATCCCTCTAACCTCATCTCCGGGAAAAGCGGAAAGGTTACAGAATCTTCCCGACACTCGACACGCCCAAAAACAAACACATAGATCAACTCGTGGGCGGCAGGAAACTATAACTTTCAGGAGGTCATCACTCATCATGTGGGGTATGCCTGGATGACCCTTATGAAGGTCCTTTCCGGATGCCTGTATGGTTAAGATGGATGTGTATGGATGTTGTGTGTAAAAAAATGGAATTATGTGTAGATAGAGTGTAAGAAAAAGGACGTTTTTATAGATAAAGTGTAAGAAAAAAGTCGTTTTTATAGAAAAGGTGTAAAACAAAAATCCTGTGTATGATTAAAATGCCAAATAAAGCCTTGTATATGAATATAGTGTAAAAAAAAATTGTGTATAGATATACGACCAATTCAGAATTGTTTATTCAAATCAAGTTTACAAAACGAGAATATAGCAGTGCAACTATAGTAAGAATGATCAGATAACCATGATAAATTAATGAAATAAAAAGAAAGATAATTTAAGTGTCGCAAAGAAATGGCAGATAATACGATCAAGTTGCACAAAAGGTTTACAACGTTTCGGAATCTTTTTTATACGTTCATACCGTCTTCAGGTGCAGGGAGTGAGTCTTCATATCTATTTTTCTTCATGTGTCTCTCTCTTTCTCTATCTATCTATCTATCTATGTATCTATCTATTTCTCTCTCTCTATCTATCTATCTTTCTCTCTCTCTCTCTCTCTATCTCTCTCTCTTTCTCTCTCTCTCTTTCTCTATCTATCTATCTATCTATATCTATATATATATATCTTTCTATCTTTCTCTATCTATCTATCTATCTATCTATCTATCTATCTCATTATCTCTCTATCTATCTATCTATTTGTCTATCTCTTCAATCTAAGTACAGTGATATTATTTTTTTCCTTTTACGGATATGCGACTGACATTGACAACACAGTAATCTGTAGAAACTATCTATATGCACTTTGTTATTATGATTAAAATTCCCTTTTCTTATGATAATCGAAGAAGAGTTTAGAGTATAACAACAGAAATGGCTGAATTAATGTTAATGATTATAATACTAATGTTAATAACGTTAAAAAGGATAATTACAATAGTTAATGATGATAATAATATTGGTAATGATGATAATCACAATGATACCGTTATAATTCATAATGATAATGATAATAAAAACACTAAATATACCAACCCTCTTCAAGACAATAATAAGGAAAAGAGGAAGACGAAGAAACAAACAACAAAACATACTAATTAAAAGTCCAACCAGTAAACTACCACAGAATTTCACATTTTCCGTGTGAGGTATATGTGGCCATGATGGGCGTGGGCATGTTTCCCATGGGCGGCTTTGGATAAACAAGAAGGAAGCCATGTGGACAGGGCGAGGATGGGAGGATAAGGGGGTGGGGTTAATGGGAGGGGGAGGTGGAGGGGGGGAAGGGAGGGGGGTTTGGGAAGTTAGAAGGATGGGAGGGGGGAGGATGATGGAGATGGGGAAAGAAGAGGAGGGGAAGGGAGGGAGTAGGAGAGAGGGAAGAGGGTGGGGAAGGAGGAGGAGAGAAGGGATGAGATAGGAAGGAAGGGGAAGGAAGGAAGGAGGAGATGGGGAGGGGAGAAGAAAGAGGGATGGGAGGGAAGAGGGAGAGGAGAGTATGGAGGAGGAGTGGGGGAAGGGAGAGGAAGGAAGGGGAAGGAGGAGAAGAAAGAGGCATGGGAGGGAAGAGAGAGAGGAGAGTATGGAGGAGGAGTGGGGGAAAGGGAGGGGGAGGAAGGGAAGAGAGGGAGAGAGAAAGAAAGAGGAAGGATGGAATTCTAAAAGGACAGAAGAGCGAGGGGGGAGGGGGAGGAGGGAGGAGGAGAGGAATGTAGGCGGGCAAGCGACAGTATGACGTATTATGACCTCCTCGCATTCCACGCTCGGACCTCTTGACCCCTCCCAACCTGACCCCTCGTGGACGGCGGTGAGGCGTGAGGGGCGTAACCCTCATTCCTCTCTCTGTGTTGATCCCTGTGCGAGAGAGAAAGAGAAGAGAGAGAGAGAGAAGAGAGAGAGAAGAGAGAGAGAAGAGAACAGTCAGAGGAGAGAAAGAGAGAAAAAAAGGACAGAGGAGAGAAGAGAGAGAGAGAGAGGAGACAAGACACAGAGAGAGAGAAGAGAGAGAGAGCAGAGACCGATACAGAAGAGAGAGAGAAAGATAATAACCAGACAGAAAACAGTAGGCTCGCACAGAATCACGAAGAAACAGGAAAGTTTTTTTTTTTCTAATCACACACAACGAAAAAAAAAAATCGGTACTTACGTCCCTTCTAGCTCAAAACCCTTCGTGAACCTGTTTTCCCATCGGGCAGTGTCCCCCGGGCGGTCGTTCTGACCCTGACCACCATCCCCTCCCCTCCCCCCAGCCGGCTGACCCTCACGTGACCTCTTATGACACAGACACCTCCCCACATGAAGGCGTAGGGTGCCAGGCGCCATCTTACTAAAAAGAAGGAAAAACGTGGGAGAATTTTTACTAAATTCAAACATATGCAAATGCATGGGGATTGAATAACAATTCTTGTATTTATGGTTATGCTTGAGTTTGACTTTATCAGTTTATCAAAGTATTTGATATATATTTCATGTCAGTTATTCATCAGTAAGCGTACATTTCTTCGATTTGTTTATACTGTATTTATGTATATATACATCTTTTTGTTTATCAGTCACGATGTATTATTTTCAAAGATACAAACAAATAAAAAAATGCATATTCAGTCCTTTCTTTACCAACTTTATTTTTGCATGGATATGTATATACATTTATATATGCATGTATATTATATATGCGTATATATGTATATTATGTATGCGTATATATGTGTATATATATGAATACATGTATGCGTATATATATGAATATATGTGTGTGTGTGTGTTTATGCGTATATATGTATGTATATATATATATATATATATATATATATATATATATATATATATATATATATATATATATCTTTGTTATATAAATAATATATATATATATATATATATATATACATATATACATATATTATCTAGATAGTGAAGTTACACGCACATACATAATAGATGTATACATAAATGCCATATAAATTTATATATTATATATATATAATATATATATATTATATTTAAATATATAATATATTTAGTACATATGTATATATGATATATATAGATATATATATATATATACATAATAATATATATATATATAATATATATATATATAGTATATATATATATATAATATATATTTGGTGTGGGTGTGTGTGTGTGTGAGTGTGGTGGTGTGTGTGTGTGAGTGTGTTGTGTGTGTGTGTGGGTTGTGTGTGTATATATATAATATATAATATTCAATCAACAATACATAATATATATATATATATATATATATATAACATATGTATATATAGAGTATATAAAATTTATATATATATTATATATACATATAATATATACATATATATTTATATATATATATATATATATATATTTAACTTTTGTATATAATAATATATATAATAAGATATATATATATATACACTATATATACATATATATATATATA
>NW_028234418.1:363622-371122 GCF_977035675.1 Penaeus japonicus
TATATATATATGAGAGATTAATAGATATAAACATGATATACTATATTAATATATTATATATATATATATATATATATATTGTAATAATTATACAATATATTACATATATAATATATATATATATATATATTATATAATATATATAGGATATAATATATTTATATATATATATATATATATATATATATATATATATATAGATATATATATATATATGATTAATTTCTAAAAGACAAAGACAAATAAAGACGTAAAATAGTCAACGCAGCCCCCCCCCCCCTCTCAACAAAAAAGATAAATAAAAAAATAATAATAACGAAAGAATGAAAGAGAAAGAGAGAGAGAGAGAGAGAGAGAGAGAGAGAGAGAGAGAGAGAGAGAGAGAGAGAGAGAGAGAGAGAGAGAGAGAGAGAGAGAGACAGACAGACAGAGAGAAAGAAAAACATGAACAAACATAGAAAAAAAAACACTAATAAACGGAAAAAGAGGAGATGAAACAGAAGGGAAGATTACCTCCTCCCACCGCCTATCCGTACTCACGCTCGCCCACTTCTTCTCCTCTTCTACTACTTCTCACGCCGGCCTCCCTCTCTAGCCCCCTGCCCACTCCCTGTCCCAGATATCCCGCGGGAACATACCCCAAAAGGAACACGTAAAAGTGGGTGTGCGGGGCACTTAACAGTCCCCTCACTTTGACTAATAAAAAACACCGGTAACATTCTCTCCAGTCCGTATGTAGAAAAATTTGAGAGCGTGAGAAAGAGAGGAGAGAGAGAGAGAGAGAGAGAAAGATCATGGGGACTATACGCTCTTTTTGGTGGTCGATGAGACGATTCAGTTCGCATTAGTCCGTCTGGGGGTTTTGGTCATAGGGGAACTGATTTAAGGTATGTCTTGGGAAATGTGCGGGTGTGTGTTTATGTTTTGTTGTATGAATTGTTCTCGTGTTCTCTCTCTCTCTCTCTCTCCTCTACTCTCTCGGCTCTCTTCATTCTCTCCTCATCTGCTTTCGTATCTTTCACTTCTCATCTCTCTTTCTCTCTTTGTTTTTTCTCACTTTCTTTTCTCTCATCTCCTCTACTCTCTCTCCATCCTCCTCTCTGTTCTCTTCATATCTCTCGTCTCCTTCCTCTCTCTCTCTTTCTCTCTCTCTATCTCTCTCTCTCTCTATCTATCTATCTATCTTCTCTCTCTTTCTCTCTTTCTTTGTATGTGTGTGTGTGTGCGTGTGTCCATCTAATTATCTGATTACCTCTGTCTAGCTATTTATCTATCCATATTTAGTATTATATTTATCTTCCAATTTACTTTTCTATCTTACTAGCTATTTTTCTATCTGCTTATCTGCCAATTTCATATCGTATCTTCCTATCTTCCTTCCGCTTTCTTTTTCTCCTTTGTTTTTCCTTTTTCTTTTTCCCTTTTCCTCTTCTCTTCGTTTCCCCTTTCTACTCCCTCCTTTCCCTCCCTCCTTCTTCTTCCCTCTCGTCCCACCTCTCCAAGCTCCCTCTCGCGTCTCCCTCCTCTTCCCTCATCCCCTCTGCTTCTCCCTCTCTCCCTCTCCCTACCCCCTCTCCCCCTCCTCGTAGGTCCCCCCCTCCTCTCGCTCCACGTATTAGGCCTTATTCCCCTCCGCTTCTCTCCCCCCAACTATATTCCCTTCCCCGAACCCTCACAATCCTTCTTCTTTCTGCTCCTTGTCGTACCGCTCTATTTTCTTCACTGTCACCTTCCCCACTTTCCCACCCTTCTCTCGCTACTACCGCCCCCCTTCCCCTCCATTCCCCTTCCTCCCTCTCCCCTCTTTCCTCCCTCCTCTCCCCCTACCCCCCCCTCTCTCCTCCCTCTCCCGCTACCACCACCTTCTGCCCTCCCTCCCCCCCTCTACGCATCTCCTCCTCTCTCCAGCACACACCCCCCTCACCACTCCTCTCACCATCTCCCAGCCCCCCCCCCCACGCTTCCGTTCCTCCTTTCTTTCCACTTCCTTAAAATAAACAAAAAGCACGTTACACAACAACTCCATTCCGTAGACACTAAATCAAGTGGAAAGAACTCATCCAATAAGCCCTGGTGTCGTTATGAGCGGAAAAGAAGAGGGGAACGAGGGGGCGATATGGGGGATGAGAAAGAAGAGGGAGGGCGAAAAGGAGGCGAGTCGGGAGATAGGAAAGGGTATGGGAGGGTAAGTAGAGGGGCATGGGCGATGGGAAGGGGTAGGGGGGAGGAAGAGGCTAGGAGAAGTGCTTTGCGCTTAAGGTTTATTTCTTTCCGGTGGTTTTTTAAGGAAGTCTCATCCTTTACTCTTCTTAACCCACCCCCCCCTCCTAACCCCCCTAACTCCCCCTCTACTCCCTCGTGTCCTCACGCCTCCTCTCTCCTTCTCCCCTTCTCCCCATCCCCCTTCATTTGCTCCCTCCCCAACTAGCTTCCTAGCTCCTCCACTAGCTCCCCTCCACCATAACCACAATCCCCACCCTCCCCTCTAGACTCTCCCTCCCACCCCACCGCCACACCCCACCAACGAACTCCCCTCCGATCACTTCCTACCTCAAGAAGTACAAACTCCTCCCAACTCACTACACCCCTCCTCTCAACCGGCCATCCACCACCCCATGTTCCAATTATTTTTGTTATCCTCTCTAATATTTCCTCCCCCTTCTTTATTTCGCTCCATTCTCTTCTCCCCTCTTTTCCCTTCTTCTTCACTCTCCTGGATGTTTGGTCAACCTGTGAGGTGTGTGAGTCAAAGAAGAAATGAGTAAGAGAGGGGAATTGTGAGGGGAAAATGAGGTAGAGAAAGAGGGAGGAGAGGGGAAATGTGAGGGGAAAATGAGGTAGAGAAAGAGGGGGGAGAGGGGGAATTGTGAGGGGAAAATGAGTAGAGAAAGAAGGGGAGGATGAGGGGAAATTGTGAGGGGAAATATGAGGTAGAGAAAGAGGGAGGAGAGGGAAATGTAGCGGAAAATAGGGAGCAGAAAGAGGGGGGAACGGGACATTGTGAGGGGAAAATGAGGGTAGAGAAACGAGGGAGGAGAGGGGAATGTGAGGGGAAAATGATTAGACGGAAAGAGGGAGGAGAGGGAAAATGAGTGAGGGGAAAATTGAGGTAGCAGAAAGAGGGAGGAGAGGGGAACAATGAGGGTAGCATGAAAGAGGGAAAGGAGACGGGGAAAATGTGTATGTGAGGGGAAAATGGGGTAGAGAAAGCAGGGAGGAAGAGGGGGAAATGTGAGGGGTAATGAGGGAGTAGAAAGAGGGAAGGAGAGGGGGAAATATACGATGGGTAAATGAGGTAGAGTGAAAGAGGGAGGGAATGAGGGGAAACTTTTTGGGGTGAGGGGGAAAATTGAGGTAGAGAAAGAGCGGGAGGTTTTGAGGCGTGGAAATGTGAGGGGCAAAATGTTTGGTAGAGAAAGAGGGAGGAGAGGGGGAAATGTGAGGGGAAAATGAGGTAGAGAAAGAGGTGGGGAGAGGGGCTAACTCTGGTGACCGAGGGAAAATAGTGATGAGTAATGATGATGATTGGAGTGTTGCGTATTAACATGATGATAGCAGAAATATGGTGTTGTATGACAGTGTCAGTAATAGTAGTAGTCTAGTAGTTTAGTGGTGGTTGGTTAATACACAATGGATTAAAATGATAATACCTAAGCTAATGGTATAATCTTTTTTTTTTTCTTGATAATGATAAGAGGAATGAAAAACAAGACGAAAAGTAAGAAGGCAGGAGATAAGGAAGGAGGAGGAGGAGGACGAAAAATCAAAAGGGCGAAAGAAGGATAAAAGGATAGACTAAAATTGTGACTCGTAAGCAGGATTAGGAGCAGGAAATATAATAAAAAACAGACATTAAACCACAGAAGAAATATCACGGTATATACCTTAGTTCTCCTTTCTTCCTTTTCTTCGGATCGTCAACAAACTCTCTATCTATCTATCTATTTATCTTTCTATCTATCTCTCCATCTCTCTCTCTCTCTCTCTCTCTCCCTATTTGTCTATCTATCTCTATCTCTATCTATCTATCTATCTATCTACCCATCTCTCTCTCTCTCTCTTTCTCTCTCTCTATATATATATATTTATCTATCTATCTATCTATCCATCTCTCTCTCTCCGCCCTCTCCGCCCACACTCTCTGCTTCTCTCAATCTCTCTCTCATTCAACTCCACCCTCTCTCCAATCAGCATATCTCCTCCGTCTCCTCTTGCTCTCTCTCTCTCTCTCTCTCTCTCTCTCTATCTATCTATCTATCTATCTATCTCTCTCTCTCTCTCTCTCTCTCTCTCTCTCTATCTATCTATATATCTATCCATCTCTCTCTCTCTCTCTCTCTCTATCTATCTATCTATCTATCTCTTTCTCTCACACTCTCTCCCTTTTTTATTTTATTTTTCTTCTCTCTCCGTCCCTCGCTCCCTTTTTTTTTTTTTTTTTTTTTTTTTTTTTTTTAGTAATGTCCTTCTTTCCCCAAGAACATGATCCTTTGGCGTTACTCCTTCACCTCTTGGCCCTCCGTGCCGCTTCCTTACGCCCGTTGGCAAAGAGGGTGGAAGGAGAGAGGGAGAAGGCACAGGGGGAAGGGTAGGAGAAGGACGAAGAGAAGGAAGAGGGGAAGGAGAAGGAGGGGGGACTGGAAAAAAGGGCGAAGGAGGGGGGGATATGGGGAAGGGAGAAGGGATAAAGGAGAGAGAGAGAGAGAGAGAGAGAGAGAGAGAGAGAGAGAGAGAGAGAGAGAGAGAGAGAGAGAGAGAGAGAGAGAGAGAGAGAGAGAGAGAGAGAGAGAGAGAGAGAGAGAGAGAGAGAGAGAGAGAGAGAGAGAGAGAGAGAGAGAGAGAGAGAGGAAGATGAGGTAAGGAGGAAGGATGATGAACAGGGGGAGAAATAGTAGGGAAAGGAGAGATGAGTAAAAAGAGATAGATAGATAGATAAAGGATATAGATTAGAGATACGAAATGATACGTAAATAGATAAAGATACGACTAATTGGATAGGTAAAGAGCATTAGAAATTATTCAATTAAATGGTAATAAATAGAAAAATACGAATATATAGATAAAGAAATAAAAGCCACAAACAGATTAAAATACATACACAAACACAAATACACACACACATACACACACGGACTACTAGCACACACACACACACACACACACACACACACACACACACACACACACACACACACACACACACACACACACACACACACACACACACACACACACACACACACACACACACACACGCCACGCACATCCCGTACACAAACAGACACCCCATTCCGTTCACCCACAAACACCTCATTCCATCTTTTCCCCACCCCCCACCCACACCCAACCTCTCCCCCTCCTACACCCTCTCCCCTCCTCCTACACACCCTACCCACCCGCCCACCCGCCCACCCATCCTTCCGTAATCCGCGGGCCATTGACAAGGATCAAGCTGAGGGTCGTTGCCATATGGTATCGTATTTTAGCGGGTCGTTTTCAAGAGGTTCATCTTGTACTGGGTCGTCCTCTCAAGAGTCGTGTTTTAGCTGGTCGTCCTCTCAAGAGTCGTGTCTTCTGGAGAGTTGTCTTCTAGAAGGTCGTATTTTGGCGGGTCGTCCTTTAGAGAGACAGAGAGATTGGGACTCTCTCTCTCTCTCTCTCTCAATCCTTCTCTGAGAGAGAGTAGAGTAAGTCGTCTTCAAGAGGGTCATAGTCAAAAGGGTCGTAGTCTAGAGGGTCGTAATCTAGGGGGTCGTCCTCCTTGTTTGCGGGCCTGACACAATCGCTGCTAACTGCTACCGCGCCTTGACACTTCTCCGCTCCGCTCTGACCGCACGGATTGTTTGAAACTCGAGAGATGAGTGGGCGTGTGGGCGTCGTGGGTGTCCTGTTCGCGGGCGTTATATCGTGGGCGTGTTGTCTTAGGCGTCGAAAAAGGGAGTGGATGTTGAAACTGCTTTCATGTGTGTGTGTGTGAGAGAGAGAGAGAGAGAGAGAGAGAGAGAGAGAGAGAGAGAGAGAGAGAGAGAGAGAGAGAGAGAGAGAGAGAAAAGAGAAAGACAAGAGAGACAGAGAGAGAAGAGAGAACCTTTCGAGCCACTGTATTCGGTTCCTCTATCCATCCTCTCTTCCTTCCTCCTCCTCCTCATCATCTCAATCATCACCCCACTTCCTCCTCTTCCTCTTCCCCCTCCCCCCCTCCTCCTCCTCCCGTTCTCCTTCTCCATCTCCTCCCCCTCCACCTCCTCCCCCACCTGCTCCCTTCCCCCTCCACCTCCTCCTCTTCCACCTCCACCCCCTCCCCCTCTCCCACCTCCACCTCCTCCTCACCCTCCTCTCCCTCCCCCTCTCCCCCCCCCCCCCTTCCAGAATCCGGTTACCGAACACCTCGCTCCAACGGACACACGGCGACCGGGCGAAGGAGGTCAGTGACACGTAGCCGGTAATCCGAAGAAGAAGAGACATCCTTGAAGGAGTTATTATTATTATCCTTCACTAATGAGTTCCTTTCTCCTTTGGCTTTTGTGTTTGTTTGTGTGTTTGTTTGTGTGTTTGTTTGGGTGTGTGTGTTTGGGTGTTTTTGGGTGTGTGTGTTTGTGTTTTTGGGTGTTTGGGTGTTTGTTTGTGTTTGTGTTTTTGGGTGTTTGGGTGTGTGTTTGTGTTTGGGTGCTTTATGTTTGTGTATGTGCTTGTGTGTGTGCTTGTATGTGTAAGTTTGTGTGTGTGTGTGTTTACGTGTATCTTTGGTTGTCTTTGGACTGTGCGGTCTCTCTCTCTCTTTCTCTCTCTCTCTCTCTCTCTCTCTCTCAATCTCTCTCTCTCTCTCTCTCTCTCCACCCCCCCTTTCTCTCTCTCTCTCTCCCTCTCTCCCTCTCTCTTTCTCTCTTTCTCTCTCTCCCTCTCTCCACCCCCCTCCCTCTCTCTCCCTCTCTCCCTCTCTCTCTCTCCCTCTCCCCCCCCCCCCCCCCCTTCTCTCTCTCTCTCTCTCTCCCCCCCCCCCCCCCTCTCTCTCTCTCTCTCTCATTCTTTCCCTCTTTCTTTCACCTTACATGTCCATAATTACATCTTTCATTCTTCCTCCTTTCGGTCTTTCAGAATGAATAAAAATATACGGTGTAAATTACGTCACAAACTTCCGGCTATTGATGTCTCCAGCTCGTTTTATTCCTTCGTTATATTCGTTCATTTAATGATACGTTTTACGTTTTCCTCTCGGTTTAAATGGCGGACATTGCACGTTATCGGATGCAAGGAGGGGGGAGGGGAGGGGGGGAAGGAAGGGGTAAGGGTAGGGGGGAGAGGAGGAAGGTGTAAGGGGAGAGGGGGGAGGAGGGGGGGAAGGAAGGTGTAAGGGTAGGGGGGAGAAGGGAAAGCAAGGGGTGGGGAGAGAGGAGGGGGTAGGGGGAGAGGGGAGAGGAGGGGGTGAAGGGGAGGGGGGATGGAAGGGGCAAGGGGAGGGGGGAGAGGAGTGGGTAAGGGGGGGAAGGTGTAAGGTTAGGG
>NW_028234418.1:381122-383622 GCF_977035675.1 Penaeus japonicus
GTTTTCCTCACCCCATCCTTCCTCCTTCCCTCCCCTCCCACTTCCATTCCTCCACATTCCCCCTCCCTTCCCTCCCCCCACATCCTTCCTCTCCTTCCTCCCCCACATCCTCCCTCCCCATCCTCCTTCCTTCCCTTCCTCCCCCACATGCCCCTCCCCTTTCTTCCCCCTAACATCCCCCCTCCCCTTCCCCTCCCCTTCCATCCCTCCACATTCCTCCTCCCCATCCTCCCCCCTACCCTTCCTCCCCCACATCCCTTTCCCCTTTCCTCCCCCCCCCCCACATCTCCCCTCCCTCCCTCCCTCCCACCCGCAACCAAAATATACAAAAACCTTTTAAAAAAGATACAAAACAACAACAAAAATACAAAAAATATATATATACTTGGTCAATATGCAAAATAGATTTTTTGAAACAGGAACTTGATCACTTTTTGACCTCTAGGGCTTCGTGGCGAATAAAGTGACCTTATAAGTGATTCTTCAATGCAAATGCAACAAATGATGCAGGTTGAGAGAGAAGAGATAAGCAGTAAATAACATGATAAGTGAATATAAATGATGAAGAGATATGTGATGAAAGTGGGGAGGATAGTGGGAGAGGAAGGGGGGGGGGCGGGGAGAAGATGAGGGAAAAAGCAAGAATGGTGATGACGAAAATGGGGATGATGGGGCTGATAATGATGATGAAAATGATGATAAGAAAAGCTATAATGATAGTGATGATAATGATAGATATGGTGATTATACTGAAACTGAAGATAGGGATAATGATTGATGATAGTTATAAAGAATATAATAATGCATATTATGATAATGACATAATAATGAAATAATAATTGTAATGAAATATTAATTGAAATTAGAAATATTTGTAAAATGATGATATTTATGATAAAGATGATAATGATGATGACAAAGACAAAAATAGATAGATAAATATATTGATATTGATAATTATCTTTATGACTATTATCTTTGTTATTATTTTTCATTCTTATGATAATCATTAATAATATCACTATCAACATATTTGTTATTGTTATTATTACTGTTAGTAGTAGTATTATCATCACTATCATAATCATTAATATTATAATTACTATCGTAATCGCTAATATTATCATTAATATCACAATCATTAATATCATCATTACTCTCATAATCATCAATATTATCATTACTATCATAATCATCAGTATTATCATTACTATCATAATCATTATCATTATCATCATTATTATTCCCTTTATTATTACTGTAGAAGAAAAGGGAGAAGAAAAAAAAAGAAAAAGCGCTGCTGAAAACGGTAACGTTCCGAGACAAGTGAAAGGGAATTGACGGGGGGGGGGGAGAGGGGGAAGGATGGGATGGTGGTGGGGAGGAGGGAGGGGGAACCAGTGATGAAGAGAAGCGGGAAAGACGATGAAGATTTAAGGGGGATAGGGGGGGGGGGGCAAGGGAAGGTTGGGGGAGAGAGGGGGAGATATAGAGAAGATGAAAGGGAGGGGAGATTGATAAAAGGGGGAATGCGATAGAAGTGGAGAGGGGGAGAAGAGGAGGAGACAAGAAAGGGCGAAAGAGGAGAGGGTAAGTAAGGCAAGGAAAGGGAAGAAAGGGTGGAAGAAGGTAGATACGGAGGTAAGAAAGAGGTATGACAGCGAGGGAGTGAAGGATAGTAAGAAGGAGGGAGGGGAAGGGGCAGGGGGAGGATGGGAAGGGAGTAGAAGGGAGGAATGAGGGAGTAGAAGAGAGAGGGTGGGTGTTTAAGGGAAGAGATGAGGAGTAGAAGGAAGTAGGGAGGGAGTAGAAAGAAGGGGGAGGGTAGAAAGAAGGGGACGGTGTGGTAAGGAGTAGAAGGGAGGGAGAGGGAGTAGAAGGGGTAGAGAATAGAGGAATAGAAGGAATAGAGAAGAGAGGGAGTAGAATGGAGGGAGGAAGAGGAGTAGAAGGATAAAGAAGAGAGGAGTAGTATGGATAGAGAAGATAAGAGTAGAAGGGATAGAGAAGAGAGGAGTAAAAGGGATAGAAAAGAGAGGAGTAGAAGGGATAGATAAGAGAGGAGTAGAAATGAGGGAAGAGAAGTAGTAGAAGGGATAGAGAAGTAGTAGAAGGGATAGAGAAGAGAGGAAGAAGAAGGGATAGAGAAGATAATAGAAGAAGGGATAGAGAAAATAGGAATAAAAGGGATAGAGAAGAGAGGGAGTAGAACGAAAAGGGAAGTACCGGAGTGGGGGTGGGGAGTAGAAGGGGGAGGGGGAGGGACGAGGGATGGAAAGTGTGCTAGAATATATTAAAACTGAATATGGATTGCCCGTTACTCTGAAGGCGCCAGGAATTTTTGTATCTGGTATCCGATCTCTCTCTGTTTGTTTGTTTCTTTCTTTCTCTTCTTTGACTTTGTTTTTTTTGTTTTCTGGTTATTCCTTGTATGATTTTGTTTGTTTGTTTGTTTGTATTTAAAGGTGATTCGCTTAATTATATTATCTTTGGTCTTGTT
>NW_028234418.1:385115-405115 GCF_977035675.1 Penaeus japonicus
ATCTCACTTCTTCTCATTTGCCCCTTCTTTCATCTCCATCTTAACCATTTCCTTTCTTTCCATCTCTTCCTCCTCCTTATCCTTCTTCCTCATTCCATCCCTCTCCCTCTCCCTTCTCCACATCCCCCGTTCTCTCTCTCTCTCTCTCTCTCTCTCTCTCTCTCTCTCTCTCCACCCCATTCCAAATCTCTCTTTCCCTCTTTCCTCCTTCCCACTTTTCCCACATTCCCCTCTCAACCCTCCCTCCCCATTCCCCCTCACCCCTCCCTCTCCACCCTCAACCCTCCCACCCCATTCCCCCTCACCCCTGCCTTCCCCCACACCCCTACCCTCCCCACCCCATTCCCCCTCACCCCTCCTTCCCCACCCTTAACCCTCCCACCCCATTCTCCCCCCCCCTCCCTCTCCACCCCTCCTTCCCTCTCCAACCTCACCCTTCCCTCTCCAACCTCACCCTTCCCTCCCCCTCACCCCTCCCCTCCCCACCCCTCCTCCCCAAGCTGTCTCACCTCACAATCTCCCTCATGTTCCCTCGGTGACGTCTCCCCTCGACACCTGTTCCAGCGCAAGCATGTTATCTCCCCGCCCTGTTCTGGGGAGACAAAAACCTCCCCTCGTCGTGGCCATTGGACTGACTGTCTGCCAGCGACTCTGTCCTCTCTCCCCTCTCCCCTCCCCTCATCTCCTCTCCCTTCCCTTCCCCGGATCTCCTCTCCTCTCCCCTCCTCTCCCCTCCCTTCCCCGGAACTCCTCTCCCCTCATCTCCTCTCCCTTCCCCGGAACTCCTCTCCCTTCCCCTTCCCCTCCCCTCCTCTCCCCTCCTCTCCCTGGAACTCCTCTCCTCTCCCCTTCCCTCTCCGCAACACACCTTCTCTCTTGTCCCCTCTCCTCCCCTTCCCTCCCCTTCCCTCTCCTCCCCTCCTCTCCCCTCCCCCCTTTCGTCACTGCTTGTCTTTCTTCTCTTTCTGCTTCAGAAATCTTTAAGACTTTTAATTGGGTATTCATATATTTTTTCTGGTATTCTCTTTCTTTCTTTTGTATTATTTTTATTAATCTTTCTCCCTTCCCCTTTTTCTCTCTTCCTCCCCTATCCCCCTACATGTATACTTGTATTCAAACTCATACAAACGCACACAAATAACATGAACACACACACACACACACACACACACACACACACACACACAAACACACACACACACACACAAACACACACACACACACACACACAAACACACACACAAACACACGAACATTAAAAAACAACAACATACAAAACAAACACGCGATTGAAAATAACAAAATAAAACACACATACACGATTATATAAGCAATCACACAAAAGAACATACGAACACACAAACAAACACACACACAGACATAGTCCACACGCAGACGTCATTAAGAAATAAATTAAGTAGCCTTTAATTGCACTCTTGCGAACACCAACGATCAACACTGATAAAAATAACCAACTCGGTAATAGGAAACCATACATGTACTTATATATGTATTTATATTTCATCTATTGCAGGTTGATAAAGCAATTCAAAGGTTTTGTATAAAGATTACATATAAAATCACCATGCAATATCACTAGAAAATAAAATACCATACTTGTCTCACCATCAACACCATAAAATCAAGAAATATCACATGAAAATCACCATAGAAAACCACCAAAAAAATACACAACACCATACTGACCACACCATTAACACCATAAAACCAACCCCCTCCCCCCCAAAAAAAAAAAATATATATATATACATCACATAAAAAATCACCATACAAAACCACCAGAAAAATACACAACACCATTCCGACCAACCACACCATCAACACCATAAAACCACAGACGTTGCAAGTGAAATTCCACGCACATTCCACTCTCCTTCCACGCCCATCTTGGACCCAGCAACCCACACCCGCCCACGTTGCTATGCCCTCTCACTAGGAACAAGCAATTGCAATAAGAAGGATGGGATATAGTGATGATGGAGGTGATGATGATGGTGGTAGTGGTGATGGTTAGATGCAGATAATGGTGGTGGTGGTAGTGATGATGATGATGAGGAGGAGGATGGTGGTGGTGATGAAGATGATGGTGATGATGATGATAATGATGATGATGATAACTATAATGATAATGATAATGATGATAACTATAATGATAATGATAATGATTAAGATGGCGGTGTTGATGATGGTGATGATGATAATGATGATAATGATGTAACCTTCGTGTGATAGGCATTCCAGCTTTAGTAATTTGAACTTTACATCACTTAGGAGTCTAAATTATCATTAGACGAGGCAAGGGGGGGAGGGGGGAGGGGGGGGAGGGGAGGGGGGGGGGGGAGGGAGGGGAAGGAGGGAGGGGGGGGGGGGGGGAGGGGGGGGGGGGGGGGGGGGGGGAGGGGGGAAGAGGGGGGGGGGGGGGGGGGGGAGTTTGGACCTGATTCGAGACTGATCTTGAGTCTGTCCGGTTAAAAAGGAACTTTAGAACTTCAAGGTTTTAGCCTCCGTGTCTCTCTGTCTCCGTTTCTATACGTTTTATTTTTCTTTCTATTTCTTTTTTTTTCTCCTGATCTTTTTTTTTATTTCTCTCTCTCTTCGGGACAGATAGAGGTAGATACGTTTATCTATCTTTATCTCTATTTATCCATCTACACACACACACACACACACACACACACACACACACATATATATATATGTATATATATATATATATATATATATATATATATTTATCTATTTATATATATATATCTATATATACACCACACACACACACACACACACACACACACACACACACACACACATATATATATATGTATATATATATATATATATATATATATATATATATATATACATATATATATATATATATATATATATATATATATATATATATATATATATATATATATATATACATATATGTAGATATACAAACATAAAATTACATAGATGTGTCTCTATCTATCTGTCCATCTACAACATTATAAAAGAGACGTAATAGGAGCACAATAAACCAGAAATATATATATCCCACACAGAACAAAACACACGACAGAAAAAAAGAAAAAAAAAAAGAATCTAATCCCCTTAGGAATCGACTGACCTCAATTAGCAATCGGTTCAAATTCCCCCTTCCCTTATTCCCTCGCAGACTCTATAAACGTTTCTGTCCGAAGAGAGAATGAAAGAAAGAGAGAGAGAAAGAGAGAAAGAGAAAAGGAAAGAGAGGGGGGTGGGGCGCAATGCGATTGAAAAACGAACAAACAACATCCAAAAGGGGCATCGTCATCATCATCATCCCACGACCCCTCGCATACCCAGGGCATAACTGGGCATTATATTTATCTGGCATATCAAATCTGCGTGCCCGTTACCGTATGAATTATTGTTATGACCGATTCACCTTTGCTTTTGTGTGGAACGTCCACCCTCGCCAAACCACCTTCTGGGAGAGGGGGGGAGGGCAGGGGGGGGGGGGTAGGGTTTTGGGGGTTTGGGTTATGGTGGCTGGTGGGGAGGGGGGAGGGGGGGGGTAGGAGGGGTTGAGTTGCGGGTGAGTCAATTATCTCTACGGATTTATCTAACTCGCTTACGAATTCCTACCTATCCTCCTATAAATACCTTCTATCAACACTATCAAATAATCAAAACAAGAACTAAAAACCCCCTCCCCTCCATAAAAAAGTAAAAAAAAAGCATAAATTACGATAAAAACTCAAAACAAAATTTCCAAAAAATGTCCGAGGGCGAAATCTCCCGCGTTGGCAACTCACCCGACGCGTGGGAAAGCGTAATCCGAAAGAACTTGTTCCGCCGAATGTCAAATAGTCCGGGCATTCAGGTGACCATTGTCCTTCGTGTTTTCCTTCGGGGGTCCTGTCCTACGGCCGCAGAAAGGGGGGGAGGGGGTGGATGAAGGGGGATGGGTAGGGGGGTGGAGGAAGTGGAATGATGGTGGTAGTGTAGGTGGGGGTGGGTATGGGGGGTGTAGGTGGATGGGGGAGGATGGGGGTAAGGTAGGTTGTGGGTAGGTATGGGTGGGGGGGATGGGAGAGGATTGGGGGGGAGGGGGTAGGTGGATAGGGTAAGGATGTAGGGAAAAACGGGGAGGGATGAGGAAGGAAGGAGATGGAGGGGCGGGGCGGGGCGGTGGGCTTATGGGACTAAACAACTATCTTTCCACTCTCTTTCACTCTTGCTTCTCTGCTTATAATTCTATCCTTCATCTTCCCCCTCCTCCCCTCCCTCACCCGCTTCCCTTTCACCCCCTTCCCTCTCCCCTTCCCCCCTTCTTCCCCTTCCTCTTCTCTCTCCTCTGCTCTCTCCTCCTCTTTTCTGTCCCTTTCTGCTCTCTCCTCCTCATCCTCCGTCCGTCTCTCTTCTCTCGCTCTTTTCTTTTTTTTCTTTTCTTTTCCCTCTCTCTGTCCTCTCCTGTTCTCTCTCTCTCTCTCTCTCGCCTCTTTCTCTCTCTCCTCTCTCCTCTTCCTATCCTCTCGTCGTTTTCCTCTCTTCCTCCTCTATCTCCCTCCCACTTACTCTCTCGCCTTCCGATCTTCTCTCGTCTCTCTTCCACTGCTCACTAAGTTCTTCCTACATCTCTCTCACCTATCTACTCTCATCCTCTCTCTCCCTCTCCTCTCCCTCCTCTCTTCTTCTCCTCAAAAACAACTCTCTCTCTCCTCTCTCTCATCTCTACTCTCTCTCCGCTTTTCCCTTCTCTCTGTCTCCTCCTTTCCTCGCTCCTCCCACCTTCACCCTCTCTCCCTCTCTCTCGTCTCTCCGCCTCCCCTCTCTTCTCTCTCTCTCTCTCCTCTCCGTCCTCTTCCCATCTCTCTCTCTTCCTCCTCTCTCTCTCTCTTCTCTCCTCTCTCTCGCTTACTCTTTCTCTCTCTCTCTCTCTCTCTCTCTCTCTCTCTCTCTCTCTCTCTCTCTCTCTCTCTTTCTCTCTCTCTCTCTCTCTCTCTCTCTCTCTTTCTCTTTCCCCATGTTTTTCTCCTCTCCCTCACTTTTCCTCTCTCACCCCCCCCCCTCTCTCTCTCTCTCTCTCTCTCTCTCTCTCTCTCTGGTATAGTGTTATCATTCTATAGTGCAAGGGATATTGACATTATTGTCCTCTGTCTCCGCCCCTCATTAATAACGACCCATGATCTAGCCTCATCGTTGTTTTACCTATTTCCTCATTCTTTGTTATTGAGAGAGAGAGAGAGGGGGGGGGGGCGAGAGAGAAAGAAAGAGAGAGAGTGAAAGTGAGAGAGAGACTTTTGTTTCGTAGTTATTATTTTATTTTCTTCTTTCTCTATTTCCTTTAACGATCTATTTCTTTTTGTTTGTTTGTTTCTATTACTTATCCTATCTCCCATTTGTGCGCTTGTTTATTTGTTTGCGCGTTTATTTGTATGACTTCATTTTATTTTATTGAAATTCATAGCGACAAATGTAGAAGATAGGGGGGAGGAGGGGGTGTAAAAGACGTACATATCAAAGAGAGAGAGAGAGAGAGAGAGAGAGAGAGAGAGAAAGGGATAGTGATAGAGAAAGAGATAGAGAGAGAGAGAGAGAAAAGCAGAGAAAGAGAAAGAAAAGAGAAAGAATGAGAGAGAAATACAGTTAGAAAGAGAGGAATAGAATTAAGAAGAAAGGTATGAATGAGACAATATCTAAACAACGCTAGGGATGTATTTGACGCGTTCCGACGGAGGTCTTCCTCGGAAATTTGTGTATATCCGAGGAGGACCTCCGCCGAAACGCGTCAAATACATCGCTTGCGTTGTTTAGATATTCAGTCTCATTCATACCTTTCTTCTTAATTATTTTTCTTTTTCTAACTGTATTTCTCTCTCATTCTTTCTCTTCTCTTCTCTCTTTCTTTCTCTTCACTTCTCTTCTCTCTTTCTTTCTCTTCACTTCTCTTCTGTCTTTCTCTTCTCTTCTCTTATCTTCTCTCTCTCTCTCTCTCTTTCTCTATCACTATCTCTCTCTCTCTCTCTCTCTCTCTCTTTCTCTCTCTCTTTCTCTATCACTATCTCTCTCTCTCTCTCTCTCTCTCTTTCTCTCTCTCTCTCTCTCTATCTATCTATCTCTTTCTCTATCACTATCTCTCACCTACTCTCTCACTCACTCCATCTCTCATCTCCCTCACATCTCATTCTCTCTCTCTCTCTCTCTTCCCGTCTCATCTCCTCTCCGCTCTCTCTCCTCATCGCTCTCTAACTCCACTCTCTCTCTCTCTCTCTCTCTCTCTCTCTCTCTCTCTTTGATATTTACGTCTTTTACACCCCCACCCCCATCCCCACTATTTCCCACGCTATTCATCTCGCTCCCCCTCTTCCCCCTGCTTCCCTTTTTTTCTTTCATCTCCTCCCCCTTACCTCCCTTGACCCCCCTCCCCCTGACCTCCCACACCCCCCTCCCCCGTCCTCCCACACCTCGTTACATGTATGATGACCATTCGGAAGGTAACAAACCTCTCCTCCCCTCCCTGCCTACCCCCTACCCCTAACCCCCCCTCCAACCCCCGATATCCCTCCTTTCCCTACCTATCTTACCTCCTCCTCCTTCTCTTCATTCCGCTGTTCATCTCTCTCCTCTTCCTTTTCTGTTCCTGACCAGCCCCCCTCCTCCTCCTCCTCCTTCTGTTCTTCCCCTCCCCCCCTCCTCATTCTGTTCTTTCTTTTTCCTCTACCCCCTTCTTCTCTCTCTCCTCCTTCTGGTCTTTTCTTTTCTTTTTCCCATCATCTTCATCCCCTCCCTCCCTCATCTCTCTCCTCCTTCTGTTCCTCTCTCCGTTCTTCTCGCTCTTAACGTTACTTCCTCCTTCCTATGTCTCTTTTCCGCTTTTAATTAGTTCTTCCTTCTCCTCTTCCCTCTTCCTCTTCCTAATCCTCTTCTTCCTTTCATTCTCCTCCTCCATCCCTCCCTTCCTCTTTCTATCCCTTCCTCCCTCCCTCTATGTATCTTCTCTTTCCTTTTTCCTCCTTCCTTCCATATTCCTCCTCTTCCTTCATTTCCTTCCCTCGCTACATCGGCTTCTCCTTTTCCTCTCTCTTTCTTGTGCCACGTGCTCTTCCTCTTCCTCCCCGCCACCTCCATCATCGCCCCTCCCTCTCTCCCCCTCCTTCTCCTCCTCTTCCTCCTTTCACTTCCCCCTCCTCCTGTTCTTCCCTCCCTCTCTCACTCCCCCCTCCCTCCCTCTCTCCTTCCCTTCCTCCCTTTCTCTCTTTCCTCACTCCCTCCCTTTCCTCTCTCTCTCCCTCCCTCCCTTTCCTATCTATCTCCCTCTCCTCCCTTCCACCCACCCTCCCTCCCTTCCTCCCTTTCCTCACTCTCTCACTCCCTCCCTCCCTCCCCTCTTCCCCTCATCCTCCTCATCCTCCCACGCTCTTAACTCTTCTTCCTCCTCCATCCTTTTCACCCCCTCCCCCTTCCCCCCTTCAACCTCCCCCCCTTCCTCCCACGCGATGCTGGCCTTCGGGTGATTATTAATGAATATATTCCGCACACTTCGCTTACGCTTTTCACTAATATCATCACACCGTTTTGCTTGTACTTCTTCTTCTTCTTCCTCTTCCCATTTCCTCTCTCCATCTTTTCTGTATCTTCTTTTCTTTTTTCTTTCGTTTATTTATTTTCTTTGTTCCCTTTTTCCTTTCTTTTCGTTTCGTTCATTTTATCTCATCGGTTTTATCTCTTTTATTTTGTTTTAGTTTTTTTGTTTATTTTGTTGTATTCTTCTTTTCTTTGATTTTGTTTCTTCTTCTTCGTCCATTTTATTTTCCTTTTCTTTCTTTTCTCTTCTTATTTCTTGTTTCCTTTGTTTCTGAATCTTCCTTTTCTTCGTCTTCTTATTTTCTTTTCTTCGACTTTCTCTTTTCTTCTCTCTTTTCTTTTCTCTTACTTCGTCTTCTTCCTTCTCCTTTTCCTTCCTCTCTTCACTTCCTGCTCTCTCTCTTTTTTCGTCTTCTTACTTTCTTCGTTTTCTTTCTACTCTTTTCTTCTTCTTCTTCTTCTTTTCCTTCTTCTTCTTCTTTTCCTTCTCTTCTTTTTTCCTTCTTCTTCTTCTTCTTGTCTTTGCCTCCTTCTCTGCCCACCCTTCTCTCTCTTCTCCCTTTATTTCTCCCTTATTCTTATCTCTTCCAGTTCCTCTTCTTCTCCCTCATTTCTTCTTTTCCTCTTTTCCTCCCCTGTTTCTTCGGCTCTAACTCCGTCTCTGCCCCCTCCCCCTCCTTCCCCTTTTCCTCTCCTCCACCCCTCTTCCCCATCCTACCCCCTTCCCTCCTACCCCCTCCCTCCCCCTTCTCCTCCTTCTACCCCTCTCCTCTTCTCCCTTTCCCTCCCCCTCCTTCTTCTTATCCCCTTTCCTCTTGTCTGTTCCCTCCATTCCTTCCCATCTGTATATTCCATCGACTTTCCTTCTTCCCTCTTTTCATCTCTGTCCCTCCTACCCCTTTTCTCCTCTTCCCTCTATTCCCCTTTCCTTCCTCCTATCCCTGCCTCTTCTTCCTCCCTTTCCCTCTCCCTCCCCTGTCTTCCCTTCTCCCTCCTACTCTCCGCCTCCTTACATCTCCTTTTTCTTCCCTTCCCCCATCCTACTTTCTCCTCCCTTCTCTCTTTTCCTCCGCCCCCTCCCCCCTTCCCCTCTTCCCCTCTCCCTCCCTCCTTTATTCTGCCCCCTTCCCTCCTTCCCCTCCTCCCTTCTATCCCCTTCCCCTCCCATTCTGCCCTCTTCCCCTCCTTCCCCCCTTTCCCTCCTCCCTTCCCTCCCCTCCTCCCTTCCTCCCTCCTTCCCCCTTCCCCTCCTCCCTTCCCTCCCTCTTTCCCTCCCCCTCTATTCTGCCCCCTTCCTCCTTTCCCCCTTCCCCTCCACCCTTTCCTCCTCCTTTCCCTCCCTCCTATATTCAGCCCCCTTCCCCTCCTCCCTTCCCTCCTCCCTTCCCTCCCCCTTCCTTCCCTTCCTCCCCTTTCCCTCCCCTCTACCTCCCCTGCCCCCCCTTTATTCTGCCCCCATCGGCCTACACGTTGATGGATCGCATCCCCATCAGCGTGAAGGCATTGATGTGTCGGCTTGTTTATTAGTCACGGAATGGCGGGCGCTGGGTCGCCATCTTGTTTCTCTTTCTCGTTCTCTTATTCTCTCTTTCTCTCTCTCTTTTTTTCTCTTTCTTTCTTTCTCTGTCTGTCTGTCTGTATGTATGTATGCATGTATGTATGTATGTATGTCTGTCTCTCTCTGTGTCTCTTATTCTCTCTGTCTCTCTCTCTTTCTCTCTCTCTCTTTCTTTCTTTCTCTCTCTCTCTCTCTCTCTCTCTCTCTCTCTCTCTCTCTCTCTCTCTCTCTCTCTCTCTCTTTCTCTCTTTCTCTCTTTCTTTCTCTTTCTTTCTCTCTCTCTCTCATTATTATTCTATCTCTCTCCTACAAACAAACAGACACACACACACACACACACACAAACACACACACACACAAACACAACACCCAAGCACACAAACACAAACACACACACACAAACACAACACACACACAAGCACACACACACACACGAACGCACAAAACATCGCTCCACCAGAGACAAAAAATGTTATCGCGAGATGGATCAGTGTTACCAGATCATCGGGACCTTTTACTGACCTCCCTCAGTGTTGCCAGAAGGATTGATTGATAAGCCTTACATAATCAGAAATCCTGTGGACAAACAGCCGACCGTAAACAGCGTTACAGACAACAACAACAATAATGACAACAACAACAAAAAATGGTCGTTACGGAAGTAGAATGATTAGATTAGAGGATTATTTAATTAAGAAATGAAATATTTAGATAAGGGAATAAATAAGTAAATAACTAAATAAGAAAAGAAGTGTAATGGAAATCTTAGACATAAATCAGGAGAAATATATAAGGAAAACGAAACGAAAATAAAGAGAACGGAAGTCAGACAAAGAGGAAAAAAAAGAAAGGAAAAAAATCAAGAATACAACGAAACAAAGTAAAAAGTAAAAAAAAAAAAAAAAAAAAAAGGGAGAATAATATAATAAACAAGATAAAAAACACACAACAACACGAGAATAATGATAATAGTAATAATAATAAAAAAAAAAAAAAAAAAAAAAAAAAAAAGAAAAGCAATAACCCCCATCCTCTACCCACCTCCCCCTCCCCTCCACCCTCTACCCACCTCCCTCCCCCCTTCCACCCACCCACTACCCCCCTCCCTTCCACCCTCTACCCACCTCCCGTCTACACCTTCTCCCCCCTCCCCCACCCTTCCCACCCCCCCAATACCCCCACCTCCCCACCCACTATTCCACCCCCCCACCCCCTTTCCACCCTTATCCACCCCACCTTTCCCACCCACATCAAGTTCCCAAAAATAAACAGCGTTAAGATTCTCACTCGAGAAACTTCTGAAAAATAAACCCTTTCTCGCGTGCTTCAACTTCAAGCAAAAAAAAAAAAAAAACGTGCTTGCTTGCTTGATCGAGGGAAAGGGGTGTTGTTGTTTGATTTTGTTTTATTTGCTTGTATGTGATTGTCATTTTTTTTTTCTCGTGTATGTGTTTTTCGTTCGTGTGTTTGTGTGTGTATTTGTGTGTGTGTGTGTATATATATATATATATATATATATTATATTATAATATATATATATATATATTATATATATATTATATATAGTTAGGAATATATATAATATACATATATACACATATATGTCTATATATTCATATGTAAAATAATATGTATTTGTATATGTAAACGTAAGTATTTCAATAACAAGACGCAACCAAAGAAGAAAGATTAATATAATTAAGCGAATCACCTTTAAATACAAACAAACAAACAAACAAAATCATACAAGGAATAACCTGGGGGGGAAAACAAAAAAAGCAAAAAGAACAAAGTCAAAGAAGGGGGGGAGAGGAGGAAAGAACAAAAGAAAAAAAGAAAGAAAGAAAGAAACAAACAGAGAGAGATCGGATACCAGATACAAAAATTCCTGGCGCCTTCAGAGTAACGGGCAATCCATATTCAGTTTTAATATATTCTAGCACACTTTCCATTCCTCCCCCCCCCGCCCCTCCCCCTCCCCCTTTCTCCGCTACACCTTCTGGACTGTCCCCACCCCCACTCCGGTACTTCCCTTTTCGTTCTACTCCCTCTCTTCTCTATCCCTTTTATTCCTATTTTCTCTATTCCTTCTTCTATTATCTTCTCTATCCCTTCTTCTCCCTCTCTTCTCTATCCCTTCTACTGTTATCTTCTCTATTCCTTCTACTCCTCTCTACCCTCATTTTACTCCTCTCACATCACTCCCCTTCTACTCCTCTCTTTTCTATCCCATTTTCTCCTCTGCTTCCTATCCCTTTACTCTTATTTCTCTATCCATACTATCCTCTTTCTAGATCCTTCTTATTCCGCTTTTTGCGACTCCTATCTTCTCTATCCCTTCTACTCCCTCTCATCTCTCAATTCTACTCCTCTCTTCTCTACCCCTTCTACTCCCTTTCCCTCCCTTCTACTCCTTACCACACCGTTCTACTCCCCCCCCCCCCCTTTCCTTCTACTCCGTCCCTACTATCTTCTACTCCTCATCTCTTCCCTTAAACACCCACCCTCTCTCTTCTACTCCCTTCCTCCCCCTTCCCCTCCCTTCTTCTTACTATCCTTCACTCCCTCGCTGTCATACCTCTTTCTTACCTCCGTATCTACCTTCTTCCACCTTTTCTTCCCTTTCCTTGCCTCCTTTACCCTCTCCTCTTTCGTCCCTTCTTCTCTTCTCCTCCTCTTCCCACCCTCCCACCCTTTCCTCCCTTTCCTTGCCTCACTTACCCTCTCCTCTTTCGTCCCTTTTTCTCTCCTCTTCTTCCCCCCCCCCCCTCTCCACCCACTTCTATCGTATTCCCCCTTCTATCAATCTCCCCTCCCTTTCATCTTCTCTATATCTCCCCCTCTCTCCCCCAACCTCCCCTCCTCCTCCCCCCCACCCCCTTTAAATCTTCATCGTCTCTCCCGCTTCTCTTCATCACTGGTTCCCCCTCCCTCCTCCCCACCACCATCCCATCCTTCCCCCTCTCCCCCCCCCTTCCCCCTTCCCCCGTCAATTCCCTTTCACTTGTCTCGGAACGTTACCGTTTTCAGCAGCGCTTTTTCTTTTTTTTTCTTTTTCTTCTCCCTTTTCTTCTACAGTAATAATAAATAGAATAATAATGATGATTATGATGATAATAATGATTATGAGAGTAATGATAATATTAATGATTATGATAGTAATGATGATATTAATGATTGTGATAATAATGATAATATTAGCGATTATGATAATAATTATAATATTAATGATTATGATAGTGATGATAATACTACTACTAATAGTAATAACAACAATAACGAATATGTTGATAATGATATTATTAATGATTATCATAAGAATGAAAAGTAATAACAAAGATAATAGTCATAATGATAATTATCAACATCATTATATTTATCTATATATTTTTTTTTGTCTTTGTCATCATCATTATCATCTTTATCATAGATATCATCATTTTACAAATATTTCTAATTTCAATTAATATTTCATTACAATTATTATTTCATTATTATGTCATTATCATAATATGCATTATTATATTCTTTATAACTATCATCAATCATGTATCCCTTAGTCCTTCAGTTTTCAGTAGTTTTGTATAGATATTACGTACCATATCTATTTTCATTCTCATCCCTACTTGATCATTATGAGTTTATTCTTATCATATTGGCATTTGTTCAGTCGCCTCATTGTGATATCTAGCAACCGATTATTCCCCACTTCTTCAGTTATCACCATTCTTGCTTTTTTTCCCTCATCTTGGTCCCTCCCCGCCCCGCCCGACATCCTGCCTCGTGTCCTTCCCCCTCCTCTCCCCCGCCCTCCCACCCTAGCGCCCCCATCCACCAGAATAAACCCGCAAAGCCCGACCCTAGCCTCCCCTCTTGATCATATTCACTATCTCAGTCCTGTTCTATCATTTATTATTCATTCTTATCAGTTTCGTGTTAATTTTCTTTACTGCTTAATTCTCGTTCTCTCTCCAGACCGTGAGCGATCATTTGTTGCATTATGTGTGGCATTGGTGAAGGATATCACTTTTTTTGTATAAGGTCACTTTATCCCCGCCACGAAGCTTCCCCCTCTTAGAGGTCCAAACTAAAAAAGTGATCAAGTTCCTGTTTCAAAAAATCTATTTTGCATATTGACCAAGTATATATATATATTTTTTGTATTTTTGTTGTTGTTGTTTTGTATTTTTTTTTTTTTAAGGTTTTTGTTTATTTTGGTTGCGGGTGGGTCGGGAGCGGAGGAGGAGAAGTCGGAGGAGAGGGGGAGGGAGTTGGGGTAGGTGAGGTTGGTAATAGAGTGAGATGTGGGGGTGGGAAGAAGGGGGGAAGGGGGATGTGGAGGGAAAGGAAGGGAAGTGAGGGGAGAGGTGATGATATGGGTGGAGGGAAGGGTAAGAATGACAAGTGAGAGAGGATGAAAGTGGGGATGACAGGAAAGAGTAAAAGAGAGGTAAGTGGGGGAAGGGAGGAATAGGGAGGAGGGAGAAAGAAGGAATAGAAAGGACTGGGGGTGATGGGGGTGGGTGAGTATGTGAGTTTGGTGGGTGACGGGGTTGGGGGTGAGGGAACAAGAACGAGGTTTAAGTAATAAGAGAGGAGAGGAGAGGCGAGAGAGGCAAGTCGAGAGGCGATGGAGGAGGGAGAGAGAAGAAAAATAATGCGATGAGATGAATTAGAGATAGGAGGAAAAACCGTAGGGAAGAAAAATATGGAAGAGAAGAAAGAGTGACAGATAGGGGAGTGTGGGGGCCGAGGATGTGGAGAGGGAGAAGAGGAGGGGGGGGAGGAGAGAGGGGGAGAAAGGGGGAGAGGGGGAAAGACGAGGGGAAGTGATGGGATATAAGGGGGGGGGGGAAGATGTGGGGCGTGGACGGGAGTAAGGGTGAGTGGGAGAACAGGAGACAGGAGGTTAGTAGGGAGGAGAGATCGGCGGATTGATTGAGAACGGTAGAGGAAGAGAGGATAAGAGAGGGGAGAGGAGGGAAATGAGAAGGGGGACCCAGCAAGAGAGGATGGTGAAGGGGAAAACGAGGGATGGAGGAGGAGGGACGGAGAGGTAGATTATGGGAGGAGAATGAGATGGAGCAGAGAGGTGGTAGAAAAAGTTGGAGGAGGATGCTGGTGTGAGAAGGAGGGGGAGAGGGGGAGGAAGAGAGGGGAGGAGAGGAGAAGAGAGGAGAGGTGAGAGGAGGAAGCGGGAACGAGGAGAATGAGAGGAAGGGGAGAGAGAAGAGAGAGGAGAGGAGAGAGATAATGTAAGAGAGGCGAGAAATTTGAATGGGGAGAGAGAGAGGAGGAGAGAGTGAGAGGGGGAAGAGAAAGTGGGTTGTGGGAAGAAGAGAAGGGTGGGAGTGTGAGAGAGGTTGAAGTTGAGAAGGGTAAAGGAAATTGAAAAGGTATAATATAAGGAGAGAAATAGGAGGATAATGGGGCAGAGGAGAAGAGAAAGAAAATTTATAAGGAAAGAGAAGGGTGGTGGAAGGAGGGGAAAGTGGGGGTGGAAGGAGAATGGGGGAAAGGGGCAAGGAGCAGAAGAGAGTAGAGGGGGGAGGAGGCGGAGGAGAATAGTCGAGAGAAGAGAGAAGGGGGAGGAGAGGTAGATGAGGGGGAGGAGAGCACATGAGAGAAGGGAGCGGGTTAAGGGATAGGGGATGATGGGGAGGTGGTGATATGAGAGAACGAGAGGATTGAGAGAGGGAGGGGGGAGGGGAGAATGTTGGGAGGAAGGGAAAAAGATGGAAGAAAGTCGGGATGGAGAAGGGCGTGGAGGGAGGGGGAAACTAGGGGAAGGGGGGGAAGAGGAGGGGGGAACGGGGGGACAGGGGATGGGGGTCGGGGGGAGGGGAGAGGGAGGAGAAGAGGGGAGAGGGAAAAGAAAGGGAAGGGAAAAGTGGAGGAGGGAGGAAAGTTCGGAATGGGGATGAGTAGAACTAGTAGAAATAAGGGTTAAGGTGAGGCGGGGGAAGTAGAAAAGTAGAATCAGAGTTAGCTAGTGATGGATAGAGAAAATAGGGAAAAGAGTGTAGATTAGAAAAAGAGTAGGAAAAGGGGCGTAGGAAAAGTAGTTAATAAAAACTAGAAAGTTAGGATGGAGAGTGAGGGGATGTTTTTGAGAGAAAAGAGGGAGGGGGGAGGAGAAAGTAGATTAGAGTAGAGAGAATAGAGAGTGGGTGAGGGGGAAAAAAAGAGGTAAAGATAGAAAATGAAAGGGAGGGTGGGAAGGGGAAGAGAGGCGACGAGGAGAATGTGTAGAGAGAAGAGAAGGGAGTAAGGAGAAGAGGGGAGGAAGAAGTAAGAAGGAAAAGAGCAGAGAGCGGCGTTAGTGTATTATCCTCCGATTCTAGAGTGGCTGTGACTGTGTTCGTTTGTTGTGGTTAAGTTGGTGGAGTTAGGTCGGGGTGACCAGAACGAGCCAAAAGAAGGGAAGGGGAATGGGGGGTGGTATACCAAGAGGGTGGGGGATGGGGGAGGAGGGTGGAGAGAGGAGGAGGAGTGGGTAGAGGGAAGGAGGAGGGGACAGAGCTCACAAGGAACTGTCCCAACTCCTGACAAGTTCGTGATGGGGAAATATTAGTGATATAAATTAAATAAATCCTTGTTTACCAACCTAGTGGGTGGCGGCGCCCAAACGCCCGACAGCTCCCTGCAGACACCTATCCTGCCGGCGCCCACAACACGGTCGCGACCTAGCGCCCTCCCTGTCGGCTCCTCGCGCCCTCCGTTCGGTTAATCGCTCTGCCGGGGCATGTGCTTGTGGGGGAAAAGGGCTCGTGTGAGTGTGTGTGTGTGTGTGGTATATAGCTATATATGAGTGATATATACACACACAACACACACACACACACACACACTCCGACACACACAACACACATCACATCACCACACACTACACACACACACACGATGATATTATACAGCACACACACACACACACACAACACTAACACCACACACACACACACACACACACACACACACACTAAACACACACCCACACGACACAACACACACACACACACCACACACAATTCACACACAATCACACACACACACACACACACGAAAGACACACACACACACACACACATAGTGATATATATAATATATATATATGTGATATATATAGTTTATATATAATGTATATATATTATATATATATATACATAGAGAGAGAGAGTAGAAGAGAGAGAGAGAGGGGGGGGAGGGGGGGGGGAGGGGGGGGAGAGAGAGAGAGGAGAGAGGATGGAAGGAGGGAAAGAGAGAGAGAGAGAGAGAGAGAGAGAGAGGTGTAGGTAGATAAATTGATACGTAGACAGAGACATATAGATCGATAGATAGATAGATAGATAGACATTTACTTAGACATGGATAAATAGTGTTTCTGTTTCTGTATTTCAATCTCCCCCTCCATCTCTCCCCCTCTCCCCCTCTCCCCATTCTCCCACTCCTTCTCTCCTCCTCTCCCACTTTTATATTCCCCCACTCACCTCTCCCGTTTCCACCTTTCCATCTCTCCTCTCCTCTACTCCCCCTTCTCTTTCTCTCCCCCTTTCTCCTCTCCTCCTCCCCCTACCTCTCCTTTTCCTCTTCTCCTCCTCTCCATATCCCCCTCTCTTCCCCTCTCCTCTTCCTTTTCTCTCCCTACCTTCACCCTCTTCCCCTCTCCCTACCTCTCCCTGTCCCCTATCCCCCCCTACTCTTCCTCTCCTCTACCCCTCTCCCTGTCTACCCCCTTCTTTTCCTCTCCTCCTCTCCCCCTTACACCATCTCCCCCTCCTCTCCCTCCCCCCCCCCCTCTCCTCATATCTTCCTCTCCTCTCCCTACCTCTCCTTATCTCTTCCTCTCCTCTGCCTACCTCCCCCTCTCCTCCCTACCTCCCCCACTTCCCCTCCCTCCTCTTCCTACCTCCCCCTCTCCTCCTCTCCCCTACTACTCCTCTCCCTACCTACCCCTCTCCCCCTCTTCCCCTCTCCTCCTCTCCCTACCTACCCCTCTCCCCCTCTTCCTCTCTCCTCCTCTCCCTACCTCCCCACTCCCCCTCCTCTCCCCACCTCCCCCATCCTCTCCCCTACTCCCCACTCACCCCATCTCCCCACCTCCCCCGTCCTCTCCCCTTGTCCCCATCGGAAAATCTGTTTCTGTAAACAACGAAATATGAACAAAATCAGTTAATCCGAGAAATCCTGGAGCTGGAATACCACGTAAATCCAATAGGAAATCTGAAATCTGATTGTGATTATTCTGTGTTTTGCTCGTTATTATGAAATAAGGAATGGAAAGGAAAGTAGAAGAGATAGATATGAGAATTTCGTTATCTATTGTATAGTATTTTTGTTCAATTTTTCTCTCTGTTTCTCTCTCTCTCTCTCTCTCTCTCTCTCTCTCTCTCTCTCTCTCTCTCTCTCTCTCTCTCTCTCTCTCTCTCTCTCTCTCTCTCTCTCTCCTCCTTATGCTCTTTCTCTTTCTTTCTCTTCTCTCCTCCTTTCTCTTCCCCTCATCTCTTCTTTCCTTCTTTCTCTTCCTTGTTTTTCTATCGACTTTTGTCTTCCCCTCTTCCCCCTTCTCTCCCCTTTTTTCTCCCCTTTCTCTTTTCACATCTCCCTTCCTCTCATTTCGTCTATCTTTCTCCTCCTCTCATCCCCTCTCTCCTTCTCTTCCCCTCGTCCTCTCATTCCCCTTTCTCTTCCCTTTTCTCTTCCCCCTATTATCTCTCCCAATTCCTCACCCCTTATCCTTCTATTTCTCTCTTTTGTCTCCGTTAGTGCATATGTGAATATCTTTAGTTCTTGGTTGTTTCCCTTCCTTTTCATTTCTTTTTTATCATGTTCTGTCTTTTGCTTTTATTTTCCTTCCTTTACCTACTTGCACTTTCTTCCTTTCGATTTTTCTTGACTTTAGTTTCTTTTTTTCTCGATTATGATCTTCCGGTCTTCTAAATTACGTTAATGTTGATGTGGACATTCTGTCTGTCTGCTTGTCTACATACCTGTCCGTCCGTCTGTCTGTCTGTCTTTATATGCCTGTCTCTCCGTTTGTCTGTTTTCTGTCTATATACCTGTCTGTCCGTCTGTCTGTCTGTCTGTCTGTCTGTCTTTATATGCCTGTCTTTCCGTCGGTCTGTCTGGTATGTCTGTCTGTCTATATGCCTATCTGTCTGTCTGTCTGTCTGTCTGTCTGTCTGTCTGTCTTTATATGCCTGTCTTTCCGTCGGTGTGTCTGTCTGTCTGTCTCTCTCTCTCTCTCTCTCTCTCTCTCTCTCTCTCTCTCTCTCTCTCTCTCTCTCTCTCTCTCTCTCTCTCTCTCTCTCTCTCTCTCTTTCTCTCTCTCTCTCTCTCTCCTCTCTTTTTTTTCTCTCTCTCTCTCTCTCTCTCTCTCTCTCTCTCTTCCTCTACCCTTCTGCCTCCTCTCTCTCTCTCTCTCTCTCTCTCTCTCTCTCTCTCTCTCCTCTCTTCTCGCTCCTCCAGTCTCTCCCCCCCTCCCCCTTCTCTCTCTTTCTCCCCATCTCTCTCTTTTTTACTCTCTTTCTCTTTCTCCCTTCCTTCCTCTCCTTTATCCGACATACACCTGTCTACCGCCTTTTGCACATCTCATGCTTCTCCTTCTCCTCCTTCTTCTCATCTTTCATCCCTCCATCGCCCCCCCTCCCCCCTCCCCCCTTTCTCTGGCTTTCTATTTAATCATGTGGTTATCACTATCTTACTTTTTCTATTTTTTTCCTTCTTCTTCTTCTTTTTCTTCTTTTCTCTTCCTCTTTCGTTCATTTATTCAGTCATGTATCTCTAGGTCGGATCTAGTTTCAAAAGTTTTCGCTTTTTTTTTTTTCTCTCTCTCTCTCTCTTCTGTTTTGTTTATCTGGTGCTTTTGTTTACGTTTTTTGGTGTGTTTGTGTTATTTTATTTATTATGTTTCTCTGCTTTCTACCTTACTTTTTTATTTCCCTTTTATCTACCTCAATTATCCTAGTCTCCCTGTCTCTCTCGCTTCTTTGTTATTCCATATGTCCACCTGTTATCTTATTCCTCCTCCTTCTCCCTCACTTCTCCTTCTCCCTCACCTCTCCCTCTCCCTCACCTCCCCCTCTCCCTCTCCCTCACCTCACGCCTCCCACCCCATCATCCTACCCCCCTTCTTTTTACACTTTCCCCCTCCCCCCCCCCCCTTCCATCCCCCTTATTCCTCTCATTCCTCTTTCCTTCTCCCCTACTTCATTTCTTAACACCCCCCCCACATCCGCCTCATTTCCTTCTCCATTCCCCCCATCCCCCTCAATTCCCCCCCACACCCATTCACTACCCCCATCCCCCATCCCCCTCACTTTCCCCCCACCCCTTCACTCCCCCCATCCCCCTCCCTTTTTAAAATCCCCCTACCCCACCTACCCCGAATTCACCCCCCAACCCCCCTCCCCCACCTCCTTCCCTCCCCCATAAGAGGTCATATCAACTCGCCATGTTGACTCTGGCGGCGGAGCAACACGGTGCAATGTGTCAGTTATCACTCAGGTGTGCCAAGGATTGACCAAAGGACCCGCCAGGACCTTTCTGTCTTTCTTGCTTCCCTCCTTCTCCTTTTTTTTCTTTCTCCCATTCTTTCTCTTTTTCTTTTTTCTCTAATTATGTTGTTGTTTTTGCTATATTTTTCTTGGTGTTTTATTTCTATTTATCTATCTGTTTATTATTATTATTTTTTATTTCTGTCGATTTTTCTCTTTTTTTTTATCCGTATTTTTATTTTTTATGTCTCGTCTCTGTGTCTGTATGTCTCTGTATCTCTCTCTCTCTCTCTCTCTCTCTCTCTCTCTCTCTCTCTCTCTCTCTCTCTCTCTCTCTCTGTCTCTCTCTCTGTCTCTGTCTCTCTCTCTCT
>NW_028234418.1:422615-427615 GCF_977035675.1 Penaeus japonicus
TTATTATTATTATTATTATTATAATTATTATTATTATTGTTATTATTATGATTATTATTATTATCATTATCATTATTATTCATTATCATTTACTTATTATTCAACATTATCATTATTATTATCATTTATCATCATTATCTATTATTCCATATGTAGTTTATCATCTCTCCTCGACCTACGACCGAGTACCCTTTTTACAATAAAAGTGATAATAACAATCATAATTATGATAGTAGTTAATCAATAAAAGTATCCATCGTTTTCTCGACGTGTTTAGTGTATCTGATAGTCCATTCATACACATAGGTGCGTGCACGCGCGTGTGTATGTGTATAATGTACGTACATAGCTCCGTGTGCGGCCCAGAACAGTATCACAAAACCCATCAAACTCACCTTTACCCACCTTTACCCCTCCCCCCCACTCCCTTCCCTTCCCCTCTCCACCTACCCTCTCTCTCTCTCTTCCCCTCCTCCCCCTCCCCTCTCCCCACCTACCCCCACTACTCCCCCAGAAGTCAGACACTTCTAGTCTTTACGGATAGTTTATAAGTCTTTTTGGGTGAGGACCCTTCTTACAAAGTAACCAACAGCTCTTTCAAGATTTGTCTATACCCGTGTGAGTTGGAATTATTGTTATTATCATTGTTGTTATTATTATTATCATTGTTATTATTATTATTATCATTATTATTATTATTATTATTATTATTATCATTATTATTATAACTATTGTTATCATTGTTATTATTATTATTATTATTATTATTATTATTATTATCATCATTATTATTGTTTTTATTATTATCATTATTATCATTATTATTATCATTATCTTTTTTGGGTGGGTGGGGGGTGGGGAGGGGTTTGGCATGTGTGGATTATGTGTATCATTTCTGTTCTTATGTTTGTTTGTTTTTTTACTGTTATTGTTATCATTATATTTGCATTCATTATTACTATTATCATTACCAATATGGATATTATAATAATTATTAAGATTATCAATGTTATCATCATTATCATTACCATTATAATCATCATCATTGCTATTGTTATTATTATTATCATCAACATTTTTATCATTATTATCATCATTATCATCGTTGTTATTAATGTTTCCACAATATTACCACTGTCGTTATTGTATGTATTATATGTTTAAATTTACATTTTAATTGTATTGTTTGGTAACTATAATGATAATAATAGTAATAACAACAATAGCAATAATGATGATATCAATAATAATAATAATTATGATGATAGCAATAACAATACATATGGTAATACTACTTGTACTACTACTATTATTGTTAATAATATCAACATTAAAAATAATGTTGATAATGATAATGACATTGATAATGATAGTAATGATGATAATACTGACAATAATATTGATGGTAATAGTAATCATTATGCTAATAATTATAACGATAATAGTGATAATAACAATGATAATGATAAAACTAATAACAACAATCCCAACAATAATAATAACAAAGACAAAAATAGTGATGATAATGAACAAGACGAACAAGAACAAGAACAAAAACAACACAAACAACAACAAGTAACGAGAACTGATAAAACCCCACAATTTCCTATACTCTGAAACAAGTTAATACGACTTGCTATCAACACGTAACATTGATAACCACAACGACAGAAAATGCTATAATCATTTTGTTAATACTCTCTCGCTCATAAACATCTGGCGTATGCAGCACACTTGTCAAGGCGAGGAAGAGGGGGGTGAGGGGGGTAAGGGAGGGGGGAGGGAGGGGGAGAAGGAGGGAGGGAGAGGGGAGGGAGGGGAGGGAGGGAGGGAGGGAGGGAGAGAGAGAGAGAGAGAGAAAGAGAGAGAGAAAGTAAGAAATATTAAGTAAGAGAAAGAAAGGGAGAGAGAGAAAGTCAAAGAGAGAAAAAAGAGAGACAGAGAGAGAAAAACAAAGAAAAAAAAAGAAAGACCGAAAGAGAGAAGAGAAGAGAAGCGAAAAGAGAAAATCAAAAGTAGAGATAAACCCAGATAAAAGAAAGAAAGAAAGAAAGAAAAAAAAAGGAAACACGAAAGAGTCCTGTGTGTGGCTGAGCGCAGGACAGGACTATTGTCAGAGTATGTCTGTGGTCCACTTGACACAAAAGCCCATCGCTTGTCAGTGATATAATCCTCGAAGTCAAACGTCTGCGCTGTCAGGGGTCTAACGGGGGTCTATCGGGGGTCTATCCTTCGCTCCTCGGCCAGTCATACCCCCTCCCCTGCCCCTGCCCCCTCCTCCCTCTCCCCCTCTCTATGTATTTCCCTCTTTCGGATTTTCATTTTGATTATTCTTCTCTCTGCCTCTGTCACAGTCTGTCTGTCTGTTTGTTTGTCTGTTAATAATCCCCCCCCCCTCTCTCTCTATGTATTTCCCTCTTTCGGATTTTGATTTTGATTATTCTTCTTTCTGCCTCTGTCACTGTCTGTCTGTTTGTTTGTTTGTTGGCTTGTCTGTCTGTCTGTCAATAATACTTCCCTCTCTCTCTCTATGTTATTTCCCTCTTTCGGATTTTCATTTTGATTATTCTTCTCTCTGCCTCTGTTACTCTCTGTCTGTCTGTCTGTCTGTTTGTCTGTTTGATTGTCTGTTTATTTTGTTAGAAGTACATTACGAAAAAGAAAATGCATATATGTCGATGTGTACCGATGAGGGAATAATATTCCTCGTGGATATAAAGATGAGCGAGAGAGAGAGAGAGAGAGAGAGAGAGAGAGAGAGAGAGAGAGAGAGAGAGAGAGAGAGAGAGAGAGAGAGAGAGAGAGAGAGAGAGAGAGAGAGAGAGAGAGAGAGAGAGAGATACAGAGATACAGAAAGAGAAAGAGAGACAGAGACAGAAAGACACACACACACATAGAGAGAGAGAGAGAAATACAAATACAGAGATACAGAGAGAGAAAGAGAAATACAGAGAGACAGAAACAGAGACAGCGAGAGAGAGAGGAATAAAAACAAAAACAAATACAGAGATACAACAACAGAAATACAAAGAAACAAAGAATAAAAAGATGGAGAACCCACACACACACATACACACCCACACTCCCACACACACACACACACACTCACACATCCTTCATTTCTAACCTTATAACCCTGAGCTGTCTACCCTAACCTGACCAGCTTCAACTTCTCACGATCTCTCTCTCCCCAACGCTCACCCTTCACTTTATCTCACGATTATTCACGTTATAATTTAAGATAACTTGATATGTAAGTTATTATTGATAATAATGTAGTTCGTAATTGATTTGTTTTACAAAAATTTAGTCGGTAAATGATTCTATTTATATGTATATATAGATATATAAATAATTTAACTGATGACTTGTATTAACACATACTTCACCAGAATACAGATATATATGATATGTTAATTTATAATGTTTAAGTCTTTTTAGTTCTAAGTATTTCAAATTCCCGAATCATTTAATCAATATTGGTCAAAGATTTATGTCAATTAATGATAACTATGATAACACGCGTGGATAGAGAAGTAATAATGATAGTGATAATTGTTATGATAATAATGATATTATTTCTACTAGTATGATAGTATTAATGACAATAGTAATGACGATGATTACTTCAATGATCGTAATGATAGTTATAATAATGATAATAGTGATGATAATAATAATAATAATCATAATTGTAATGATAATATTGAAATTAATAACAACAAGAACAATAATGATGATAATGACACTGATAATGATGACACCAATAGTGATTATAATGATGATAATCTACTTCAGAATAATTAGTCCTTATTTAATTAAAGTCGTCTTATGAATGAATGTAATTCCATTCATTAATGTCTTGAGTTATTTCTTTTCTTCCTCTTATCTGCCTCCTCTTGCTCTCGCCATCTCCTCTTCTTTTCCTTCCTCCTCTTTCTTCGTCTCCTCCTCCTCCTTCCTCTTCTCCTCCTCCTCCTCCTTCCTCTTCTTCTCCTCCTCCTCCTCCTTCCTCTTCTCCTCCTCCTCCTCCTTCCTCCTTGCATTCTCTTCCACCTCCATTGTTCGTCCGGAGATCTTATTCCTGACTGTTGTTTTCATTCATTTTCTCTCGTCACTTTATACGTTGTTGTATTCTTATCTCACCTACATTCAGCTTTTGTTGCAATTTGCATATTCAGTGAACATTTTGCAGCGCCTAAAAGTGAAGCACAACTAACAGCTGTTTTTATAAATGCTTCCCTTTTGATTGTATAAGTATCTTTCTATCACACAATACAATATTTCTTCTTAAGTTGGGGGAAAAAAGTATTGCAGTGTCATCTCTCCATCTTGTTGCACTGTTGATAATTGTGATGATGATGATGATGGTGGTGATGGTGGTGATGGTGATGATTATGGTGGTGATGATGATGGTGGTGGTGGTGATGATGATGATGGTGGTGGTGATGGTGAAGATGATGATGATAATGGCATTACTAATAATTATTGTATTAAAAACAACAGGAAATTGAGTAATGATGCTGAATATACGGATGAAAATAGTTATAGTAATTGTGATAATGATACTGGTGATGTTAAATACGATAATGATAATGATGATGTTCTTATTAGTAGTAATAATGAAGATGATAATGATGGGACATAGTAATCATTATCATTATCATGATTGTAGGAGTGATAATGATTATAACAATTTTGGAGAATGAAAACTTTTATAATAATAGTGATAACCAGAAATATTATAGTAACAAGAATAATGATTATGGTAAAGATAATAATAATAATAATAATGCTATTGTTAGTAATAATGATAATATTAAAGATAATAATGATAATGATATTAATGATATGATAATAATAATGATGATTATACTAATAATTATAAGGATAATGGTAATTGTAATAGTGATAATAATATTGATAATAATGATGATGATAACGATAATAATAACAACGACAATAATACTAATTATATTAATGACGATAATAATAACGAT
>NW_028234418.1:432615-445115 GCF_977035675.1 Penaeus japonicus
TAGACACACGCGCATGTGTATATGTATATATATGTATGTATGTATATATATATATATATATATATATATATATATATATATATATATACATACATATATACGTAGATAGATAGATAGATAGTTAGATAAATATAAACAAATATACATTTATAAACATATCTAAATAGAATAGGCAAGTCCTCAGTAGTACAAGATAAATATCATTCTCAATGTTATTTTATATAAAACATAAAAATACAATATTTTTTATCATACCTATAAATGAGGGAGAAAGGAAACATTAACTACAAGAGAAAATGAAAAAGAAATGATAGAAAAAAAACATTATCTTATCTACGACCATAGCAAAATATGAATAAAATAAAAATTGCCTTTAAAGGAGAGATGGCGAAATGTGATTAAAGTAGATATTTATTTCGATGATGATGATGATTTGTGATAATAATAGAAATAATAATGATGATATTATTGCTGCTATTACTAATAATATATACATACCCATACATACATATTTGTAAAATCGGAAATTAACCAAACACCATTGCGAAAGAAAGAAAATATACGTCCCCAACTAAAGAAAATAAGAAAAAGGGAGAAGAAAGAAAAGAAAGAACAGAAATTATGATAAAACTAACGAAGAAGAAGAAGAAGAAAAAAAAAAAAACAACAACACCAGAGAATCGACCCAGAATATGAAGTCTAAAAAATCCGAGAGATAGTGCGAGCGAGGCGTGTCTCTTAATGACTCAAGGTATTTCGCTCCGTAATGGCGGCTGCCTGGCTGTGCATGTCTCCCTCACCTACACACATTAACTCTCGACTGTGTGACCCGCCGCAAGAGGTCGCGCAGATAATTACGGGTCGCGGAGCCGAGAATTTCGACATCCGCTCTTCAATCGCCGGTGTCGGAACATGCAGAGAAATGAATAACGCGGGATTTAGATGCAATATTGAAGTTTCTTTTCTTTCTTTCTCCTCTCCTTCTTTACTTCTTCCCTCTTCTTCTCTCTCCTAATTCTTCCTTTCTCTTTATGTATCTTTTCTATGTCTTTTCATCTTCCCCTCTTCTCTTCTTTAATCCAAAATGGAAAACATCTAATCCAAAAACGAAGCAAATCAGTAACATTATCACGCCCCCCCCCCCAAAAAAAAAAAAAAAATGTAGCAGACACATTTAACTCCCCCCCCTCCCCCACCCACTCCCCCCCTCACCACCCACCCCCCATCGCTATGAATGAAACACCGAGAGAGATACACAACGGTAGCATTCACGTTAGCTGTCATGCAATCTAATGAGTCATAAAAAAAATCATTCTCATGCATTCTTTCGGTCTCACGGGATAGGTAGCTAGTGTACCCTCATGTCTGCTCTGGCGGAGATACCAAAATGCCGGACATTCTTCCTGTCATTCTGACTTAGGGTGAAGGACATATGTGCTTTTGGTGGTGTTGTTTTCTGGTTAATGCTTGAGGTTGCTTTTTATTTGTAAGTGGGAGGTTGTGTTGTTGTTGTTGTTATTGTTGTTGTTATTGATGGTAGTTGTAGTATCGTTTTCATTGTTTTTTTGCATGGTTGTTATCAATGTTATTGTTGTTTTTTGTCGTTTTTATAGTTGTCATTGTTGTTGTTACTGTTCGTCTTACCTGTTCTTCTTATCATTATTGTCATTCTTCATCTTCTTATTCATCTTATTGTTATCATTATCATTATTATTATAATTGTCATTATCATCTTCATCTTTATCATTATTATTATAATCATCACTTTTGTCATTATCATCACCATCACCATCACACAAGCATTATCATCATAGTTATAATCATCAACATAATTACCTTCTTAAAAAAATAAATTACATATAATCAATCTCGATTTGTTGCCGTTAGAGTTACAATTTTTTTTTCAAAGGAAACAATCGACAGCCTTGGAGATGCCGTGTTGAGCGTGCAACATTTCAACCCCATGATATTTAGAAACGAGAATGACAGGAAAGTTGCTTGTAGTTGCCAAGGTATTATGACGAGGTTGATGGTCGTATTGAAACTATTTTTGTTGTTGTTTTCTCTGTTGTTTTGTATTTGGTTGGGCTTTTTAGGAGGATCGTGTGTGTGTGTGTGTGTGTGTGTGTGTGTGTGTGAGAGGGAGAAGGAGAGAGGGAGAGAGAGAGAGAGAGAGAGAGAGAGAGAGAGAGAGAGAGAGAGAGAGAGAGGGGGGGGAGAGAGACAGACAGACGGAGATAGAGACAGAAACAGACGTAGCGACAGACAGACAAACAAACTGACAGAGAATGAGAGAGAGAGAGAGAGAGAGACAGACAGACAGACAGAGAGAGAGAGAGAGACAGAGAACCACAATAAAAAAACAAATCAAAGTAATAAAACCAAAGACATCACGACATAAAACCTGACATTAGTCATAAAAGCAGCAACTATTTCATACCGGTGGCACTTGTACATTTTGTCTCTATAACTGGCATTCGTACTGTCATCAGGGAATAGCATATGACAGAGAGCTGCATATAAAATTAGTGTGTGAGTTAAGAGGTAAACGGGGGGATATTGGGGAGAGGAGGGGATGGTAGGAAAAAGAGTAGGCGGGTGGGGGGGGGGGGGAAGAGAGAGATAGAGAGAGAGGGGAGAGAGAGATGGGGGGGGGGGGAGAGAGGAAAAGAGAAAGAGAAAGAGAGACAGAGAGAGATAAAAAGAGAAAGATAGAGAAAGAGAGAGAGGGAGAGGAAATAAAAGAGAGAAAAAGAGAAAGAAAGAGAGAGTGAGATAGAATGATATATATATATATAAAGAGAGAGAGAGAGAGAAAAAAAAAAAGACCTACAGAAGAGAAGGAAAGAGAAACAATAGAGTTGAAAAGAAATAAACCGACAGAGGTCACCTAAAGGTCAAACGATATCAGAAAAAAAATAAATAAAAAGAAAGTGAAATACGGAATCACGAGATACTTAAGACGAAGAAAATCGAAAAAAAAATAAAAATACCATAAAAGGAGATGGAGAAGAAGGGGAAGGAGGGCGGGGAGGTACGTGGGGGTGAATTGAGGGGGGGGGGAAGGGGGAGTGAAGGGGTGAAGGGGTGAAGGGGTGGAGAGGGAAAGCGGAGGGAAAGTTCACTTGCATATCGTCTCCTTAAAAGATATTTATAGAGAGGAAAACACGGCGAAGGAAACGCGGGAGGGGGATGGGGGGGAGGGAGAAAGAGAGGAGGGGAGGGAGAAGGGAGGAAGGGAGGAAGGGAGGAGGGATGGAAGGAATGAGTAGGGAGACATGTAGGGGAATAGAGGGTGGAGAGAGGGAAAGAGAAGGGGGAGGAGGTGGAGAGGGAGAAGGAGAAGGAAATAGAGAGGGGGAAGGACAGGGAAACAGAGAGGGAGAAGGAGAGGGAAAGGGAAGGGGTAGGAGTTGGAGGTGGAGAGGGAGAGAGAAAGGGAGGTAATATTGGAAGAGTGTGTGGAGGAGAGAGGGAGAAGGGGGGGAAGGGGATTTAGGGGAGAGGGAGGGAGAGTGGTATGTGACGCGAAAAAAAGAAGAAAGAGAAAATGCAATGATGAGAATCTCTCGTGTGAACTGAAGCCAAGGCAAAAGGAAGGAAAATGAAGCGAGGAAAGAAACTATGAATAGATACATAATGTAATGAATGAGATGGAGTAAGAGGTCGCAAGAAGGGGATGAGGAGGGGGGGGGGGGGGAGGAGGGTGGAAGGAAAGGAGGAAGGGAGGGGGAAGGGGGTGAGGGGGTAGAAGGAAAGGAGGAAGGGAGGGGGTAGGGGGTGAGGGGGGTAAAAGGGAGGGAGGAGGGGAGGGGAGGGGGAAGTGAAGGGGACATGGGTCGGACGGGGGAAACTAGGAGGAGGTAGAAGGAATAGCGAGAAAAGAGGATAAAGAAGAAAAGTGGGAAGAGGGATAGTGGGAGAAAAAGAAGAAGGAGAAGTAAAGAAGAAGAAAGCCAAAAGGGGGGGGGGGGAGGGGGAAGAGAGAGGGAAAGAAAGAGGAAGAGGGGATGGAGGGGGGAGGGGGATATAAAAAAAAATATGGGGGATAAGGGAGAAGGAAAGAGGAAGGAAGATGAAGAAGGGGAGGGGCAAGGGGAGAAGGAGAAGGGGGAAAGAGGAAGAGAGGAGGGAGAAGAAGGGGTGAGGAAAAAAAGTGAGAAAAAAAACAAATATAGGAGGCAAGGCAAAATGACGAAGAAAGAGAAAGAAAAAAAAATAAGAGGGAAAAAGAGGGAAGGAAAGAGTAAAGAAATAAGGAATGGGAAAGGAAGGAAAAGGGGTCTAGGAGGGGAGGAAAAAATGGAATAGAGGAAGGGGGAGGAAAAGAGTGGGGGGTGGGGGTGGCAGGAGTGAAAGTATAGCTGCCACATGATGGGCGTCAGCACAAGTCATGATGGTGATGACACTTGCAACACACAGTGGACCCTCTGATAACGAAAGGATGAAAATGTTGAAATGACGCAGAATGCAACGATAAGAAGGGAAGGAAATGATTCCAATCGATAACAGAGATAGAGACGTTATAACTCGCCTGATAAGGTTGAAGGAAGGAGGAGGTGATGTAATTGGTGCGAATGGGCAAACGTAGAGAGGAAAGACGTGGTGGAGGAAGAGGGAAGATCGGTAATCGAAAGAGGAAGGGAGAAGCGGAGGAAGAGGAATGGGGAAAAGGGAGGGAGAAGAGGAAGGGGGGGAAAGAGGAAGAGGGAGAAAAGGAAGGGGAGAAGGGGAGAAAGAGGAGGAAACGGAAGAGGAAGGAGAAAATTGAGAAGGAAGGAAGAGGAGGAACCGAAAGAGGAATGGAAAAGGAAGGGAAGGAGAAGAGGAGGAAGGGAATAAGAATAGAAAGGAGAAAGAGAAGGAGAGGAGGAAAAGAAAGGAGAATCGGAGGAAGAGGAAGAAGGGGGAAAGGAGACGAAAATATAAAAAAGAAAGAGCGAGGAAAAAGAGGAGGAAATAGATAAAAGAGAAGAGCACAAATATAAAAAAAGGGGAAAAGGAAAACGGCGGTGAGAGGTGGGCGTGGGCGGCGAGGAAGACCGACAGCAGTACCGAAGGAGACAAGGAAATCTCGGGTGGCGGCAGGACTCGGGCGGCACCGCCTCAAAAGTCCTCCGCAGCGATAATTAGTCCCCAATTTCGCGTCCCCGCCCCTCACGCCCCTCCCATCCCTCCCCCCAACCAACCCCCTACCCCTCCCGCCCCTCGAGTCCCCCCTTCTCTCTCTCTCTCTCTCTGTGTCTCTCTCTCTCCCACCGGCCTATATTGTGATTTAAATGACGGATGGAGCGCAGGATGGATAGCAGGACGCGGTAGACGCGACGCCCCTGTAGGTCACGCCGGAGGTTGGGCTGGGTCGGTCGCCGCCCCCTGCACGCCCTCCCCCCCACCCCCACCCCTCTTGTCTCTTCTCCCCCTAACTTCCTCCTACTACCCCACTCATCTCCTCATCTTGCCTGTGACCTGCTCCTGCACCCTTTGCCCCCTGTGCTAGATTACCCAACCTTGCCCCACTACTATGACTAGTATACGATCGATGGATTGATGGGTGGAAGGTGAAGAGAGATTCTTTGTTGTAGATAGATACTATAGATAGAGAGAGAAGAGAAGAAAGAGAGAGAGAGGCGAATTGAGATGAGAGAGATGGAGATAAGAGTTAGATCGATAAGAGAGAGAGAGAAAGAGCGAGAGAGGAGAACAAAGAGGAGAGAGAGATGTAGAGAGAGAGAGAGCAGAGAGTAGAGAGAAATGGAGACAGATAGCCCTAGAGAATTTCGAGAGCTCATGAGAGAGAGAAAGAGAGAACGAGAGAGAGAGAGGGATGCAGAAGAAAGAGAGAGAGAGATTAGAGGAGAGAGAGAAGAGAGTGAGAGAGAAGACTCTTCGCTAGAGCGACGAGAAAGAGAGAGAGAGAGAGAGAGAGAGAGAGAGAGAGAGAGAGAGACAGAGAGGTTGCCGCCCCCTGCCCTCCGCCCACCGCAATCGTCCTGCGCCCATTTACGTTCCCGTCATTTAGAAAAGACTATCACATCTGTGACGCGTTTCTCCTGCGGTGTGTCTTTCGCCCCGAGAGAGAGGAGGAGGAGGAGGAGGAGGAGGAGGAGGAGGAGGAGGAGGGGAGGGGAGGGAGGGGAGGGAGGGAGGGGTTGGGAAGGAGGGGGGGGAGGGTGTGCTGGAGGGAGGGGGTGGGATGAGAGAGGGCGAGGGTGGGAGGGAGGGAGGGAGGGATGGGAGGGAGGGAGGGAGGGAGGGAGGGATGGGAGGGAGGGAGGGATGGGAGGGTGGGTGGGAGGGAGGGAGGGAGGGAGGGAGGGATGGGAGGGTGGGATGGGAGGGAGGGAGAAAGAGAGAGAGAGAGAGATAGAGAGAGAGGGAGAGAAATAGATAGATAGATAGAGAAAGAGAGAAATATATATACATATAGATAGATAGATAGATATATAGATAGATAGATATATAGAGAGAGAGATAGAGAGAGAGAAGAGAGAGAAATAGATAGATAGATAAAGAAAGAGAGAGAGAGAAATAGATAGATAGATAGATAGATAGAAAGAGATATAGATTAGATTAGAGAAAAAAAAAAGATAGAGATAGATAGACAAATAGAGAAAAAAGAAAACATAATCCATAAGATACTATAAGATACCATAAGACACCAACCAAATTCCCAACACACGGACACCCATCACAGACACAGTGAAGAGATGACGTCACCACAGCTACACCAGACAGGAATGCGGTCGGTAAAGGCGATATTCAATTGACGGGAATATTTGCATGGTGCTTAAAACCCATGAGCATTTGAGAATTCTGCATGGTAGCTTTTTTTTTTATTAGCTCTTTTGCAAGTGAAGTCTGTCTGGAAGAATTTGTTATTGTTACCTTTTGATGCTAGAGGTGAATGTTTGGGAATTAGTAGGATGGAGGATGGAGTAAATAAAGGATTCGAAGTGACAGATGGATGGAGTTGATTGTCGTTTGAGAGAGAACGAGAGAGAGAGAGAGAGAGAGAGAGAGAGGGAGAGAGAGAGAGAGAGAGAGAGAGAGAGAGAGAGAGGGTAGAGGAGAGGGGGAAGGAGAGAGAGAGAGGAGAGAGAGGTGAGAGAGAGAGGAGACGGAGGAGAGAGAGAGAGAGAGATGTCGAGAGAAAATAGAGGAGAAAGAGAGAGAAAGCGGAGAGAGAGGAGTGAGGAGAGAGAGGGAGAGAGCGGAGAGACGAGAGAGGAGTGGAGAGATAGAGAGGAGAAGAGAGAGAGAGAGAGTGAGGACGGGAGAGAAGATGGAGAGAGAGAGAGAGAGAAAGAGAGAGAGAGACAGAGAAAGAGAGAGAGGAAAAATAAATCCTGAAAATAGTACGACAAGCAGAAAACTTAGAAGGTGATGATAATTAAAAATGCAAAAAAAAAAAAAAACAAAAAAAAAAAACAAGAATAAGAGCCAAGGTCACCAGTGCACCATCCTTCGTCCTTCTCATGATCCTGGCGATCCTTCAAGAACTTAAGGAGGAGCATCCTTCGCCACGCACGCAAATGCACTCTTCCATGGCCATCCTTCACAACAGGAGTCTCTGCTTAGCTACACCTTGACCCTGGCACCCTTCTTTTCTTTTCTTTATTCTTCGTCTCTCATTTTTCTTCTTTTTTTCTTATTCTTCGTCTTCTTTTTCTCCTTTTTCTTTCTTCTTTTTCCTTATTCTTCGTCCTCTTTTTCTCCTTTTTCTTTTCTTTCTTCTTCTTCCTTACATACTATTCTCCCTCTTTACCAACCCCCCCTTGCCCACCTTCCTTACTTCTTCAATAACCCCCTCTCCCTCCCCCTTCCCCCTTAAACTCTTACCCCATTCCCCTCACCCCCCACTCCCCCTCCCACTTTCCCCCTTAAACTCTTACCCCATTCCCCCTATCCCCCCCTCCCCCTTCCCCTCACCCCCTCCCCCTCCCCCCCCTCCCCCTTCCCCCTTAAACTCTTACCCCATTCCCCTCACCCCCCCCTCCCCCTCCCACTTTCCCCCTTAAACTCTTACCCCATTCCCCCTATCCCCCCCTCCCCCTCCCACCTTCCCCTCCCCCCCCTCCCCCTCCCCCCCTCCCCCCTTCCCCTTTAAACTCTTGCCCCATTCCCCTCACCCCCCACTCCCCCTCCCCCCTTCCCCCTTAAACTCTTACCCCATTTCCCCTCTCCCCCTCCCCTCTCCCCCTCCCACCTTCCCCTCTCCCCCCTCCCCCTCCCCCACTCCCCCATTCCCCTCCTTTTCTACAGCTTACACAGGTCATAAGGCCTTTCTCTCACACAGGTCATGCCTCCTCGTGGGACTTATGTGACCTGGACGAAGCCCCGCCTACTACCTCTTCTCTCCCCCCCCCCCTCCTCATCCTCGACCTCTTCTCCCCTCCCCCCCTCCCCCCCTCCCCCTCTTACACCCTCCTCCAGTAGCCTTTGACCTCTTGATCTGTGAGTTTGTTTTTGCTTCGTCGCCTCAATTCACGCGCTCCTTAAATGAATTAAGTATCCTAAGGTCTTGGTTTGTCTATTAGGGGGGGCGGGGGGCGTGGGGGGGGTCCTTCATTCTTCTTTATTTTGTTTTTAGTTTCGTTTTTTTTATCTTATCTTATTTATTTTATTTTATTTTATTTTATTTTTATTTTTTTGAGCGTTTGTTCTTGGTTTAATGGAAATCATGTAGTTGTTGTTTTTTTTCAGTTTTTTCCTTTTTTTTTTATTCCGTTTCTTCTCCTTCCTTGTCTTCTTCATCTTCATCTCTTTATTTCCTCTTTCCTCTCCTCCTCCTTTCTCCACCTCCTTCCTCCTCCTCTTCCTCTTCCTCCTCCTCTTCTCCTTCCTTCTCCTCTTCTCCTTCCTCCTCCTCCACTTCCCCATCAAACCTCCTCCTCCTCTTCTCCTCCTTCCTCCACCCCCTCCATTCTCTACTTCTTCATCAAACCTCCTACTCCTCCACCTCCTCCACCTCATCCTCCACCTCTTCTCCTTCCTCCACCTCCACCTCCACCTCCACCTCCACCTCCACCTCCACTCCTCCACCAAACCTCCTCCTCCTCCACTTCTCAATCAAACCTCCTCCACCACCTCCTACACCTTCCTCCACCTCCTTCTCCTCCTCCTTCACGCCTCTCCACCAACCAAACTCCTCTTATCAAAATCGCCGCCACAGGAATGTTAGCACAACAAGAAGAGAACAATGATCTCAGAGGGAAATGCCCTTTATTTTACCACCGGAAAAAAGAAGAAAAAGAAAGAAGAAGAAAGAAAGAAAGAAGAAGAAGAAGAAAAGGAAGAAGAAGAAGAAGAAAAAGAAATGAAGAAGAAGATGTGAGAAGGAAGAAAAAGAGAGAAAAAGAAGAAAGAAAGAACAAGCAAGAAGAGAAAAAAGAAGAAGAAGAAAAGAGAAAGAGAGAAGAAGAAGAAGAAGGAATGAAAGAAGTAAGAAAAGAAGAAAGAAAAAAAAAAGAAGAAGAAGAAAGAAGAAAAAGAAGAAGAAGAAAAAGAAGAAGAAGAAGAAAAAGAAAAAGAAGAAGAAGAAGAAGAAAAAAAAAGAAAAAGAAAAAGAAGAAGAAGAAGAAGAAGAAGAAGAAGAAGAAAAAGGGGCTGGCTGGTTGGTTGGCCGAACGACCCAGACGACCGTCGGGGGAGGGAGGGAGGTAGGGGGGGAGGGGAGAAGGTTGTGGGGGGAGGGGTAGGGGTGGGGGGTAGGGGGCACGCTAAGCGACATAAACACCCTAACAATCGCATCCGCTTTGCTTTAATAGTGGCCGAAACAAAGACACACACACACATACACACACACACACACGCCCTCTTATTCCTCCCTCTTTTTCCTCCTTTTTCTCTTCTTCCTCCTCCTTCTATTCTTCTTCCTCCTCCTTCTATTCTTCTTCCTACTCCTCCTTCTCTTCCGCCTCCTCCTTCTCTTTTTCCTCCTCCTCCTTCTCTACTTCCTCCTCCTCCTTCTCTTCCTTCTCTTCTTCCTCCTCCTCCTTCTCTTTTTCCTCCTCTTCCTTCTCCTCCTCCTTCTCCTTCTCTTTTTCCTCCTCTTCCTTCTCTTCTTCCTCCTCCCCCTCCTTCCTTTCCTCCTTCTCTTCTTCTTCCTCTTCCTCCTCAGTCTCTTCTTCCTTCTCCTCCTCCTCCTTCTCTTCTTCATCCTACTCCTCCTTCTCTTCCTCCTACTTTTATTCTTTTTCTTCTTCTTCGTCTTATTCCTCCCCATCTTTCTCCTCTTCTTCTTCTTCTTCTTCTATTTTTCCTCCACCTCTGCGTCGTCGCTGTCGTCCTTCTTTTCTACTTCTTCCTCTTCCTCATCTTCTTAATCTTCGTACTTCTCTTCCTCCTCCTAATCGTCGACCTCTTCCTCTTCGTTCTCGTCTCTTCCACCTCTTCCTCTTCGTTCTCGTCTCTTTCTCCTCTTCCTCTTCGTTCTCTTCTCTTCTTCCTCTTCCTCTCCGTTCTCGTCTCTTCCACCTCTTCCTCCGTCTTCTCCTTCATAGTGCTCCTCTTCTTTTATCCTCCTATTTTTGCTATTTATTTCTTCGTCCTCTCCCTCTCCCTTCTCCTCTTTCTCTTCGTAGTCTTCGTCCTCAACCTCCTCTCTCTCTCTCTCTCTCTCTCTCTCTCTCTCTCTCTCTCTCTCTCTCTCTCTCTCTCTCTCTCTCTCTCCTTTTCCTTTCCGTCTCCCTTTCCTTACCTTTTTTTCTTCCCCGTTCCTACCTCCCTATCCTTAACATTTATCCCTCCCTTCTCCCTTTCTTCATCCATTCTCCTCCTCTCTCTTCACCCTTCCTCATTTCTTCCTTGGACCCTTCCCTTCTCATTCCTCCCTCTCCATTCCCTCTCCATCTATCCCTTCCATCCCCTATTCTCCCTTTCCTTCCCCTCCCCTTACCTTCCTTTTCCCTTACCTTCCTCTTCCCTTACCTTCCTCTCCCTTCCCCCTCCCCTACCCTTCTCCCCCTCCCCCGTCCCCCCTCGTTCCCTTCATTTTCCCTTTTCCCTGCATTCTCTCCCCTCTTTCTTGACTCCTTCCCCTCTTTTCTATCTTCTTATCTCTCTCTCTCCCCTCTTTCTTGACTCCTTCCCCTCTTTTCTCTCCCCTTTTCCCTGCATTCTCTCCCCTCTTTCTTGACTCCTTCCCCTCTTTTCTATCTTCTTATCTCTCTCTCTCTCCCCTCTTTCTTGACTCCTTCCCCTCTTTTCTCTCCCCTCTTTCTTGACTCCTTCCCCTGATTTCTATCTTCTTATCTCTCTCTCTTTTCCCCTCTTCCCCTTTCTGACTCCTTCCCCCTCTTTTCTCTCCTTTTCACTTTATTCTTCTTCCCTCTCTTCTTGACTCCTTCCCCTCTTTTCTATCTTTTCTTATCTCTCTCTCTCTCTCTCTCTCTCTCTCTCTCTCTCTCTCTCTCTCTCTCTCTCTCTCTCTCTCTCTCTCTCTCTCTCTCTCTCTCTCTCTCTCTCTCTCCTTTGACCCTATAACTCGTAATCAAGATATTTTTAAATATTATCTGATATTATTGTTATTATTGCTTTTATTACAATTATTATTCTTATCCTTATTATTATCATCTTTGTTATCATTGTTGCTTTTTAGCTAAATATTATGATCATCATTATTTTCAAAATTATTATTATCATTGTCATTATCATCATTATCAATATCATTATAATGATCGTTATCCCTATAATTGTTATTATTAGTACTGTTATTGTTATTATCATTATCATTAATATTAGGTTATCACTATTATCGTTATCATTGATAATAGTATATCATTATCGTAATTGTTATAATCATTAGTCATTATCTTTAATATCACTTGTATCCTTTATTCAGTTAAATATATAAAACGTTAAGTCATCAGACTAAATTATATAAATATTTTCATTTATAAAATCATTATGAAATTGATATCCGTGTAATTTTTGAGACAAATCTAAAAAAAAATAATAATAATAATCTTATTATCATTATTATTCTTATCATTAGTGGATGTCGCTGCTTCTGTTATCATCTTCGTTAATCCTATTATTATTATATTCTTTATCATTATCAACTTTTTTGTTACCATTATTATTAGTAGCAGTATTATTATTATTATTAACATCATTTTTATTGTTATTACTATTGTTCATAATACTTTTATCATTATATTTTTTATTATTACTATTATCATTAGAAATATAATTATAGTTATTATTATCATTATCATTATACCATTATCATTTTGTTGCTGTTATTATCATTATTGTTTTTTTGTTATTATCATCATCTTTATCATTATCATTGTTATTATCATTGTTATTATCATTGTTATTATCATTATTATTATTATTCATTGTTATTATCATTATTGTTGTTGTTATTATCATTATCATTATAGTTATTATTGTTATTATAGCTATTATCATTGTTATTAATCATGACTATTATCATTATCATCATCTCTATCTATTATTATCATTATCATTAGTATTATCAATATTATAATAAC
>NW_028234418.1:447615-452877 GCF_977035675.1 Penaeus japonicus
AAACGAGCGGTGCCGCAGGAAGAGAAGGGGGGGGATGGGGGGGGATGGGGGTTAATGGGGGAATTGGGGGGGGGGATAGGGGGTTACAAGTGGCATTCGAAGGTGCAGTACATCATAGGGGGGAGGGGGGAGGGGGTAGAGAGGGGTCACAGAATGGGAATGTCATTATCAGTTTGAATGCTTGTGGTTGAGTTCTTAATTTTGGAGACGGAGAGAGAGAGAGAGCGGAGAGGATGGGAGGGAGAGGAGAGAGGAAAGAGGGAGAGCAAGAGGAGCGGAGGTGAGAGAGAGAGAGAGAGAGGAGAATAAGGAGAGGGAGAAAGGAATAGGAGAACGATGGGGAAGGAAAGAGACAAAGAGAGGGAAGGGAATAAGGGAAGGGAGTAGAAGAGGGGAAGAATAGAGGAGGAGAGGGAGAGACAGGAGGGGGTGGGAAGAAGGATAGGGGAAGAGGAAGAGAGGAGAGAGAGGATGAGGGCGAGAGAGAGAGAGGCCTGAAGAGAGAGAGCGAACTACTCACCCGCAGAGAGAGAGGGTAGGAGAGAGGAGAGAGAGAGAGAGCGATGAGAAGAGGTGAAGGAGAAGCGAGGGGGAGGAGAGGAGAGAGGGAACCGAGTGGGAGTGGAGAAGAGGGAGATGAGAGTGAGGAGAAGGAGAAGAGATGGATTGAGAGAGGGAGAGAGAGGGAGTGCGGAGTGGAGGGGAGAGGGGAGAAGAGGATGATGAGAGAGAGAGAGAGAGAAAGAGAGAGGGGGAGAGAGAGACAGACAGAGAGAGAAAGAGAGACAGACAGTATGAAGAGAGTGCATGAGACAGAGAGAGAGAGAGAGAGAGAAAGAGAGTAAGAGAGAGAGAGACAAAGATAGATAGATAGATAGATAGATAGAACACATAGAGAGAGAGAAGGAAAGAGAGAGAGAGAAAGAGGGAAAGAGAAAGAGAAAGAGAAAGAAAGAGAGAGAGAGAGATGGAGAGAGAAAAAGAGAGAAAGAGAGAGAGAGAGAGAGAGAGAGAGAGAAAGAGAGAGGACAAAAGAAGAGAGCAAAAAAAAAAGAGAAAAAAAACAAAAACAAAACAATAACAGCACACTAATCTACATACGCAACAAGAAACAGGGTGGCATAAACTTTCAAAGGGAGCTACACAGGTGACACTCGGCCATGTGTCATAAGGTGCTTCCCTCTTTTCTCCTTCCCCCCCCCACCCCCCACCCCACCCTCCCACCCACCCTCCCCCCCTTCCCCTCTTCTCCTCCTCCTTTCTCCTTCTCTCTCTTCCCCTCTCCTCCCCCTCGCCCTATTCCCTCCCCTCCCCTTCTTTGCCACTTCTCTCCCCTCCCCCTTCTACCTCTTTCCTTCCCTCCCTCTATGTCTCTTCCTTTCCCTTCTCTCCCCCTCTCTCCTTCTCTCCCCTCCCCCTCTCCCCTTCTCTCTTCCCCCCCCTCTGCTTCTTCCTCCCCTCCTCTTCTCTTAACCCACCTTAAACCCCTTCCACCAACCCACCCACCACCCCTTTCCTCCAACACTAATCTAACCCACCTCTTAACCCAAACCCACCCTAAACATCCCTCTTCCTTCCCAACCCACTCTAACCCACCCTCTCCCCCAGGTCCACCAAACCCATAAAACCCACCAAACCCACCCACGCCCACTAAACCCACCCACATACACCAAACCCATCAAACCCACCAAACTCACCCATCCACGCCCACCAAACTCACCCACCAAACCCACCCATCAAACCCACCAAACTCACCCAGCCACCCTCACCCAACTCACCCATCCACCCAACCCACCCACCCACCCACCCACCCCGCTCAAAAGCCAAGTGTTGCGTGACCCCCTCACCCACCCCAAGCTTTCACCGCCCACAAGGATCCGATACTGTGTCGGCGGCGGCGGCGGCGGAGGTGGGTTTATGGTAAGTGGGCGCGGGGTGATGTGGGGAGGGATGCGTGGGGGGGGTGGGAGGGGGGGGTGGGGGGGTGCCGGGGGGCGTGGGGGGCCGAGGCGGGGGGGTAGGAGGTGGAGGGGGTGGGGGGGGGGGTCGGGGGGGGGGTGGGGGGGGGGGTTCGGGGGGGTGGGGGGGGTGGTGAAGGGGTGGGATGGGTGGTGGGGGGGGAGGGGGGATTTTGTGGGGGCGGGGGAGGGGGGGGAGGTGGGGTGAGAGGGGTGGGTGGGGGGGGGGGGGGGGGGGGGTGGGCGGGTGCGGGGTTGGGGGGTGGGAGGGGGGTGCCGGGGGGGGGGGGGGGGGGGGGGGGGGGGGGGGGGGGGGGGGGGGCGGGGGGGGGGGGGGGGGGGGGGGGGGGGGGTCAACTCAGTACTGTGTTATTACGGTGGGGGGGGTGGGTGCGGGGGGGGGGAGGGGGGGGGGGGGGCGGGGGGGGGGGGGGGGTGGGGGGGGGGGGGGGGTGGGGTGGGAGGGGGGGGGGGCGGGGGTGGGGGGGTTGGGACGGGGGGCCGCCCAACCCCGGCGGGGTGGGGGGGGGGGGGGGGGGGGGCGGGGAGGGGGGGGGGGGGGGGGGGGGGTGGGGGGTGGGGGGGGGGGGGGGGAGGGGGGGGGGCCGGGGGGGGGGTCAGGGGGGGGGGGGAGGGGGGGGGGGGGGGGGGGGTGCCGGGTAGGTGAGGGGGGGTCCCGGGTAGGTGAGTGAGGGGGGTGAGTGGGATGGAGGGGTGGAGGGGTGGAGTGAGTGGGGTTGAGGGATGGAATGAGTGAGGGGGTGGAGGGGTGGAGTGAGTGGGGTGGAGGGGTGGAGTGAGGGGGTGGAGGGGTGGAGTGAGGAGGTGGAGGGGTGGAGTGAGTGGGGTTTGAGGAGTGAGTGGAGTGGAGGTGGAGTGAGTGGAGGGGGGTGGAAGGGTGGAGTGAATGGATTGGGGGTGGAGTAAGTGAGGTGGAGATGGGGGTTAGGCCAAATGGGGCTTCAACAGAGGTTAAGGCAAGAAGAAAGTAGGGGCAGAACACAATGGGGGGATGGCACTGGGAGAAGAGAAATGAGGGGAAATGAGGGGAAAAGAGCAATGGGTATCATGGGGGAAATAAGACACGAATGAGGCACAACCAAGAAGAAGCAGGGTCCATGAGGGAATGGGGGGCGCAGGGGGGGGTCATGAGGAAGAGGATTGTAGGGGGGGGTGCAGGGGGGGGTATCATGGGGAAAGGAGAAGGCAAGTCTTCTTAGGAGTCGTGGGCGTCTACCTATCACGCCCGTGTGCTCTTGTTGTGGCTGCTGAGCGTGGAGAAAAGAAAGGTCGGGTATAGAGAGTATGAAGAGAGTGCATGAGAGAGCCGAGGAGCGAGGAGATGGATTGAGTGAAGATGATGGGGGAGAGAGAGAGAGAGAGAGAGAGAGAGAAAAGAGAGAGAGAGGAGAAGAGATGAGGATGGGAGAGAAGAGAGGAGAAGAGGAGAGGAGAGAGAGGGAGAGAGAGAGAGAGAGAGAGAGAGAGAGAGAGAGAGAGAGAGAGAGAGAGAGAGTGTGTGTGTGAGAGAGAGAGAGAGAGAGAGAGGTGGAAAAGTAGACAACTGAAAATAACAAAGAAAGAAAGAGAAATGAAAACAGAAAATTATTGCTCTCTATAGTACACAAATACACATACGCACATAGTCATAGACACTTACACAAACATATTTGTGTGCATATCTACATCTATCTATCTATCTATTTATCTATCTATCTATCTATCTATATATATATATATATATATATATATATGTATTTATATATATGTATATATATGTATATGATATATATACATATGTATATAGATATATACATTCTATCCATTTGTTAATTTACATATTCAAGTAACGGAACCACCCCCATCTCTAACCCTTTACATAATTCCTATTCAAAAATCGAATTCGCTTATGATGAACGAAACCTAAAGAAATTAAGGAGAGAGAGAGAGAGAGAGAGAGAGAGAGAGAGAGAGAGAGAGAGGAGATGATGGAGAGAGGACGGAGAGAGAAGAGAGAGAGATGAGTGTGATGAGAGAGAGAGAGAGAGTGAGAGAGGAGAGGAGAGAGAGAGGTTGGAAGGAGAGGGAGAGAGAGAGAGAGTAGGAGGAGAGAAGTGAGAGAGAAGAGAGAGAGAGAGAGAGACGAGGGAGGAGGAGAGAAACGAGATGAGAGAGAGAGAGAGAGAGAGAGAGAGTGAGAGGAGAGAGAGAGAGTAGGAGAGATGAGAGGAGATGCGAGAGAGAGGAGAGAGAGAGAGAGAGAGAGAGACGTGGAGATGAGAGATGGAGAGAGAGGTGAGGCTGAGAGAGAGAAGAGAGTGAGAGAGAGGGGGGAGAGGAGGAGATAGAGATGAACGGAGAGAGTGATGAAGATTTTGAGAGAAGAGTTGAATGGAGAGAGAGAGAGAGAGAGAGAGAGAGAGAGAGAGAGAGAGAGAGAGAGAGAGAGAGAGAGAGAGAGAGAGAGAGAGATTTAAAAAAAAATAATAATCATTATTATTCCCGGACTATATTTGAGAAAGAACAATTATCATAACGGGAATTATACACTTTCTCCTTTCAAAGACCTTAGCAATTTAAACAGATTGCTTATTACTGGAAGGCATAAGCTCGTCTGCGCATACATTTGTTTTATAATGAAAGTATATCTTTGTTGATTATTCATTTATTTATTCATTTCGTTTCATTTTTTTAACTAGATAGAAAGATTTCTAGAATATTGCTTTGTTACTTTAACGGTGAATATCATTTCAAGATGGACGGTTTTGCCTCAGAAAATAATGGGATTACGTAACTGTGGATTTAGAATATAGTTTTTAAATGGTTTATTTGTTTATTTTTCTTGTTCTGGATTGATAAGCGGATAGATTGATGTATAGATAATGAGATGGATAACTAGATACATATATACATACATACATAAGTACATACACATACATATACGCACATATTAATGGCAAAAAACACTCTACCGTGTTGTTAATATGGCAGAAAAAAAACAAATAGATTTATTTGAAAATGAGACAACAGTTTCGAAATTCACCTGGATTTCATCTTTAGGTCTGAGAAGAAAGGGGAGAAGAAAGAATATATTTTTCTGCCATATACGCATACATACATACTTACCAACACACATACGTACACTAAATCGAAACTTTATAGAATAAACACAAGAAAACATCGCAACCGCGGTTAATTCAAAGAATGATGAAGACCAGAAAACGAAAGACAATAACAACACCAACAAAAACAACCCCTACCCCTACTCCCCTACTCCCCCCCCTCCCCCCCCCCCCCCCCCCCC
>NW_028234418.1:457977-460477 GCF_977035675.1 Penaeus japonicus
CCTAAAAAACATCACTTCACCCCCTCCTCCAAATGCTATCACGAAGGTATAGCATGATATATTGCGCAATATATCAATCTCTGAAGTGACCAAGAGAGTGAGTGGAGGGGAGAGGGGATAGGGGATGGGTAGGGGGCACAGATGGGTACGAGGGGGAGGTGTGGGGGTGGGAGGGAGGGGTGTCGAGGTGACTCACGCAAGGGTACTAATTCGTGTGCGTGTGTGGTTACTGTGTACCTGTTCGTTTGTTTGTGTTCGTGTGAGTACCTACAAGTATGTGAGCTTGTACGTACGGTATGTGTGTCGTGAGAGAGAGAGAGAGAGAGAGAGAGAGAGAGAGAGAGAGGAGCCAGAGGGGAGGAGAGAGAAAGTGAAAGAGAGAGGATAGGGAAGGATGACGGGACGAGAGAGGTGAGATGAGACGAGAGAGAGAGATGAGAGAGAGAGAGAGAGAGAGAGAGAGAAAAAGAGAGAGAGAAAGAGAGAGAGAGAGATAGATAGATAGAGAGAGAGGGAGGGAGGGAGGGAGAGATAGATAGATAGCTAGAGAGAGAGAGGAGGAGAGAATGAGAGAGAGGAGAGATAGGAGAGAGAGAGAGAGGAGTGAGAGAGAGAGAGAGAGAGAGAGTGGGAGGAGAGGGAGGGCGGAGAGGAGAGAGGACGAGGAGAGAGAGGTAGAGAGGGGGGGGGGAGGTTGGGGGGGGGAGGTGGGAGGTGGTAGGTAGATAGGGGGGGGGTGGAGGTTAGGGAGGGGGGGAGGGTAGATTAGTAGATGGGAGGTTAGTAGGGGACGGTTTAGTTTTAGGGAGAGGGAGGGGGGGGGGGAGAGGGTGAGGGGGAGAGGGGGAGTGGGGGGGAGGGGGTGAGGGAGGGGGAGGTAGGATGGTCAGGGAGGGGGGTGAGGGGGGGAGGGTAGATAGAGGGGGGAGGTAGGGGGGAGGGGGGGGGAGGGGGAGTCCGAGAGATGGGGGGGGGGGGAGGTTAGGGGGAAGGGGAGGGGAGGGGGAGTGTAGTAGGGGGGGGGTGTGGGGGGGGGAGGGGGGGAGGTAGTAAGGGGAGGGGGAGTGGGGGAGAGGTTATGATTGGTGGTAGATTGGAGGTTTGCGCGGGGGAGGAGGGGGGAGGTGATAGTAGGTTAGGGGTGGGGAGGTAGGGAGGTATGGATTAGATGGGAGGTTAGATGGGAGCGGTAGGATAGAGGGGCGTGGGAGGTAGAGGGGGGGAGGTAGATGGGGGGATGGTTAGGGTAGGGGAGGATAGTCGGGGGGAGGTTGGGGGTAGGGAGGTTAGATAGAGGTTTAGGATTGGGGGGGGATGGGGGAGGTTAGGGAGGTAGATAGTAGATATCGGGACGGGAGAGGGCGGGAGGCGGGGGGGGGGGGAGGTAGCGGAGAAGAGATGTGGAGAGGTAGTAGGAGGGGAGGTAGGAGGAGGTAGTTTTTTTTCCGGTGGGCGAGAGGGGGGGGAGGGGAGGGGGCGCGGGGGGGAGGGGCGGGAGGTGGGGGAGGGTAGGGGTGGTGGGGGGAGGGGGAGGGGGAGGTAGATTAGAGGCGCGGGGGGGGAGGGGGAGGTGGGATTCGGTTAGATAGGTTTAGGATTAGTTTGAGATTAGGGATTTAGATAGGTAGATAGATAGATCCTGACCAGAGTGAGAGGGGGGGGGCCGGGGAGGAGCGGGTAGGGGGCGGGAGGGGTGGGATGCTGGGGGGTGGTAGATAGATAGAATAGCTCTAGACGAGTGAGACGATGGAGAGAGAGAGGTGATAGATAGCTAAATAGCTAGAGAGAGAGAGGAGAGAGAGCGAGAGAGAGAGAGAGGAGGAGGGGGAGAGAGGAGGCAGACGAGAGATGAAGAGGATAGATAGCTTAAATAGCTAGAGAGGTAGATGATGAGAGAGCAGAGCGAGAGAGCGAGAAGAGAGAGAGAAAGATGAGGGATAGAGAGAGGAGACGGAGAGAGAAGGAGAGAGAGAGGAAGAGAGGGATAGTATATAGATAGCTCTAAATAGCTAGAGAGAGAGAGAGAATGAGAGCTAATGAAGGAACCAAGAATAGAAGAGGAGAGAGAGAGAGATGAGAGAGAGGAAAAAAGGGAGGGAGGGATGAATGGAGACGAGGAGCGAAGGGAGAGAGCGAGAAAGAGGGAGTGGAGGTAGAGTAAGGGGAGGAGGCCGAGGATCGGACGAGAAGAGGAGGGAGAGGGAGAGAGAGACGGAGAGAGAGAGAGGGGGGATTAGAGGGATTAGATATAGTAGAAGCTAAATAGCTCGGGGAGGGAGAGAGAGAGAGAGAGAGAGAGAGAGAGAGAGAGAGAGAGAGAGAGAGAAGCAGAAAGATTGATGTTTACGCCTTATTGTGTATGAAATATTAGACGTTTTCGTGTGAGAGTCTTTAGCTGTTATTTGTCAAAGAGAGAGGAATGCAGAATCGCATTTTTCTAATATATTTTCTCTCTTGATCTCGGTACTGAATTTAGAGAGAGAAAAAAGAGATGGTAAAA
>NW_028234418.1:465145-467645 GCF_977035675.1 Penaeus japonicus
AGCTTCAATAACCGTCTTTGAGTTCAAATCCATTGACGTGTTGGTTTCACTGCCCTTGTCTTGAGCTTTGACCATTGGCTTGGGAGTGAAGAGGGGTCAAGGCGTATTACTCTCTACGTTCTCTTTCCCCCCCTTTTTTCCCCTCCCTTTCTCTCTCTCTCTCTGCCTTTCTCTTCTTCTTCGTTTCGTAATTTCATGATTTCGTGAAATCTTTGTTTATTTTCGTTTTTTTTTTTGTTATGCTTGTTTCTCCTTATTGCCATTTTTCTGTTTCATTCGTATGATTCTGTCCTTTTCTTTCTTTCTCTTTCTCTCTCTTTCTCTTGTTTTCTCTCTCTCTCGCTTTCTCTCTGTCTCTCTCTCTCTCTCTTTCTCTCTCATTCTCTCTCTCTCTCTCTCTCATTCTCTCTCTCTCTCTCTCTCTCTCTCTCTCTCTCTCTCTCTCTCTCTCTCTCTCTCTCTCTCTCTCTCTCTTTCTCTTCCATCTCTCCCTCTAGATTGCCATCTCCCTCCCTCCCTCCCTTCCCCCATCCCCCTGAACCGAAGACAAACAAAAGATTCATCGTGCCCTTATCATCATTATTGTTGTTTTTATTGTTTTTTATTTGATTTTTGAGAGAGACGAGAACAATTACAAAATAAGAAGAAATAACCTAAGAAATGACTGTTTCTTAATTCCTTAAAAGCAAAGAAGAGGAAACAAATCCGAAAAAAAGAAAGAGGAAGAAGAAGAAGAAAGAGAATAAAAGACAGAAAGCGAAGACTCATACCATTTACCCGGAAGAAGAAAAAAGAAGAAAAAAAAAGGAAAAGAAAGGAAGAAGAAGAAAATAAACGAAGAAGAAGAAAAAGAAAAGAAGAAGAAAAGAAGAAGAAGAAGAAGAAGAAAAAAAAAAACACGTTAATCCGACATCTAATCACATGTTAATGATAAACAGACGTCGCATGGAAGTCGTATCATTCCCCCCCCCCCCCCTCTCACTTTTCCCTCCTCTTTTATTCTTTCTCTCTCTCTCTCTCTCTCTCTCTCCTTCTCTCTCTCTCTCTCCCTCTCTCTCCCTCTCTCTTTACACCACCCAGACTCTCGACAAGGCCCACCTTTATTATTCTCTCTCTCTCTCTCCTCCCCCCTCTCTCTCTCTCCCTCTCTATCTCTCCCTCTCCCTCTCTCTCTTTACACCACCCATCACTTTTATTCTTTCTCTCTCTCTCTCTCTCTCTCTCTCCATCTCTCCCCCCTCCCCCCCCTCTCTCCCTCTCTCTCTCCCCTATCCCTCTCTCTCTCTCCCTCCCTCACTCTCCCTCTCTCTCTCTCTCCCCCTCTCCCTCTCTCTCTCTCTCTCTCCACCACCCAGCCTCTCGACCGGGCCCAGCAGACGCCACGGAAAATGAATGGCCACTTAAGATGCTGCAATGGTGGCTCGGGTCACGCGGGGGCTTCGGGCAGACCGTGATGGCTGAGACTTGCCGGTGGTGCTCACGGTCCAAAGAAGCTTCCAGGGCCGGCTCAAGCCTCCTCTTCGTGGCGGCGGTGCCTATCTTCTTCTTCTTCTTCTTCTTCTTGTGGGTCTTCGTGAACTCTTCCTCTTTTTTTTTTTTTTTTTTTTTGTTTTTTTTTTTTTTTGGGGGGGGGGTGATTATTTGGTTGCTACTGTTTTTCTCTTTGTTTGGTGGTTTCTCTGTCTGTCTATTTCGATCTGTTTTTTTCTCTTTCTGTCTCTTTCTGTCTGTCTGTCTGTTTTCTTCTTTCTTCTCTTCACTCTCTCTTCTCTCTCGCGCTCTCTCTCTATCCTCTCCTCCTCTCTCTTCTCTCCTCTCTACAGCGGCTCTATAATCTCGATCTCTCTTTCTCTCTCTCGCTCTCGGTCTCGTTTGTTTGTCATTCCTTTTTTTTTATTTATTTTTTTCTATTCCGCATGTACCTCAAACCCACGTACCTATCTTTTTCCTTCGTGCCCCCTCTCCAATTCTCTTCCCCCCCCCTCCTCCCTTCCCCCCCCCTCCACATTCCCTTTCTCTTCTCCCTTCTTCTTGTCTTCCTCCAATCGCCTCCTCTTCCCTCCCCCCCTCCCCCCCACCGAATCTTCCGAGACCTAAGGGCGTCAACAAAATAATTCCAGGGAGTGAGAAACACTTACCTTCTTTCGCCTTAAGGGTGTCTATCCCCCCCTCTCCCCTTCCCCCCTCCATCCTTGCTCCCCTTCTCTTTACCCTCTTCTTCCCTCTTCTTCTTCGTTTCTATTCTCTCCCTCTCTCTTCTTCCTTTCCCTTTCTCTTTCCGTTTCACTTTCACTCCTTTTTTTCTCCTGAGTCTTTCTCTGTTTCTTTTCTTTGTCTTCTCTCTATTTTTTCCCTTCCCTCTCTTATTCCTCTCTCCTTCCCTTTCGTTTCGTTTCGTCTTTCTCATTCCTTCTTCTCCTCTTCTAATTCTTCTCTCAATCTTCCTTTCATTTACTCCTCTCCCTCTCCATTCCGTCTCTCATCCTTCTCCTTCCTCCCC
>NW_028234418.1:472645-480145 GCF_977035675.1 Penaeus japonicus
TATTGAAATTATGATCTGTCTGTCTGTCTCTCTCTCTCTCTCTCTCTCTCTCTCTCTCTCTCTCTGTCTCTGTCTCTCTCTCTCTCTCCCTATTTTTCTTCTTCTTGTCTTTAATCGGAGAGGCAGCTACAAACACACAGATGTTGATTGCTACAACTTGTCATTCTCTCATCCTTGTGGTGTTGATGATGCCTTGCATGTGGAAGGTGTTGCCGGTGTGACGGGTTCAGTTGCAAGGTGATGTGATTGATTTTCATGGGCGATTAAATTTGCTTTACTGATTCAGAATTTATTTTACGTGGTTATCTTTTTTTCTTGGGGGGGGGGGGTTGGGGGGAGGTTGACAGACTTGGATCATTGGAGAAAAGTTTTGTTAACTTTCTTTTAGGATCTTTATATTTCTAAATTGGTCATAGACGTTTTTTTTTTTTTTTCTTTAAGGATAGTTTTGTTTCAATTGTTTACACTATTATCAGCCCAAATCATATATTACGAAATTGATAAATCATAATTATCAAATTACTATACTCATAAAGTATTGATAGACATGGATAATTTCATAGAAAAGATTGGCTTCATAAAGATTAAATTCTTATTAAACCACTGACTAAATTTTTTAGCAATTGCTTCATGTTATTATTGTTAGCTAAAATCACATCCATTATGACAAGCACTTCGATCTCCCCCTCTCCCTCCCTCCCCTCTCCCCCCTCCCTGTCTAGCCAACCCTTGGAACATGACTGGCACGAAGCAGTGACACTATCGCCCTCACTATAATCACCATCCCCATTCCCATAACCGGATAAAAAAGAGGCTTTGTCAAAAAACTAACAGGAAATTTAAACCTTGGTTACAGAGAGAGAGAGAGAGAGAGAGAGAGAGAGGGAGAGAGAGAGAGAGAGAGAGAGAGAGAGAGAGAGAGAGAGAGAGAGAGAGAGAGAGAGAGAGAGAGAGAGAGAGAGAGAGAGAGAGAGAGAGAGAGAGAGAGAGGAGAGAGAGAGAGAGAGAGAGAGAGAGAGAGAGAGAGAGAGAGAGAGAGAGAGAGGAAGAGAGAGAGGGAAAGAGAGAGAGAAAGGGAGAGAGATAGATAGCAAGATAGAGAGATAGATAGAGAGAAAGAGAGAGAGAGAGAGAGAGAGAGAGAGAGAGAGAGAGAGAGAGAGAGAGGGGAGAGGAAGAGAGAGAGGGAAAGAAAGAGAGAAAGGGAAAGAGATAGATAGATAGATAGATAGAAAGAGAGAGATAGATAGAGAGAAAGAGAGAGAGAGAGAAAGATAGAAAGGTGAGGGAGGACGGGGGTGAGGGGTGAGGGTTAGTAGGAAGGAGAGGGAGAGAGAGTTCCAGATTAAAAAAAAAAGAAAACAAAAAAAGTAAAAAAGAAAAATCTTCCAACACACCTTCAATCTCAGCGTCCGTGGCCATACCTCTTTCAGCCCAATGTTGACATCCATGGTGTTGAATGACAGCACTATCATCACCATCAAAGACCAACCCCATCATCACCATAAGCCGCCACGGTCAAGTTCTCTTCACCATTAACTCTTTCACCCCAACCATCACCACCACAGTCTCACACGGTTATTATCTGTCCATCTACCTCTCCCTCTCCCTCTCCCTCTCCCTCTCCCTCTCTCCTCCCTCCCCCTCTTTCCCTCTCTCACTCTCCTCCTCTCCCTCTCCCTCTCCTTCTCGTTCTCCCTCTCCCTCACCCCTCTCCCTTCTCCTTCCCTCACACCCTCTCGCTCACTCCCTCCCTCTCCTCCTCCCTCCCCCTCTCCCCCTCCTCTCCTCCTCTCCTCCTCCTTTCCTCCTCCCCCTCCCTCCCCCCCTCCCCCTCCTCCCCCCCTCTCCTCCTCCCCATCACCCTCCCTCTCCTCCTCCTCCCCCTCTCCTCCTCTCCCTCTCCTGCGACCCTTAGGTACTGACCACGACCGGCCAGCCAGCTTCACGGTTTTGCCAAAGGTAATTATCTAGTCACGCCTCCTTCTTCTTCTTCTTCTTCTTCTTCTTTTGCTTCGTCTTCGTCTTCGTCTTTTTCTTCTTCTTTATTGTGTTTCTTGCTTCCCTCGGTTCTTTGACGAAGGTAATTATCTGGTCACGCCTTCTTTTTATTCTCTTCCTTCTTCTTTTCTTTCTTGTTTTTTGTTTTTTTTTTTGTTTTGTTTCTTTTCCTTTCTTTCATTTCATTCTTTTCTTTTCTTTGATATTTTTTTTTCTTCGTTTCCTTTCTCTCATTTTTTTTCTTTTCCTCTTTTGTCTTTTATCTTCTTTTTCTTCGTATCGTCTCTCTCCTCCTTCTTCTTTATCTTCTTCTTCTTCTTCATTTCGTTTCTCTCCTCCTTCTTCTTTTTCTTCCTCTTTTTTCTTCTACTTTTTTTCTTATTCTTCTTCATTTTTGTTTCTCTTCTTCTTTCGTTTTCTTTTTTTTAAATCCTTGTATTCTTCTTCTATCTTTTCTGATTTGTTTTTCTCTCGATTTTGTTTGTTTATCTGTTCGTTTGATTCTTTTCTTTCATCTATTTTCTTTGTTCATTTCCTCCAAAGTTTATTTCTGTGACTTTTTTGTTTTTTTATTTTGTTTCTTACTGTATTTTATTTTTATTTTATTTTCTCTTTTTCCTTTTCTCTAATCTCCCTTTCTTCCTTTTTCCCTTTTTGCGTTTCTTTAGTCTATCTCTCCTTTGTTCTCCTTCTCTCCCTTCTACATCTTCCGCGCTCTCTTCTCCCTTTTTCGTATTTATCTTTTATCATCTATCTCCTCCCACTTCTTCCTCCACCTCCACCCTCCCCCCTCCTATAGGTCATCCCCAGGACTCATATTCCCCCACTCCACTTCCACCTCTTTCCTCCTCTTCCACTTCCACCTCTTTCTTCCTCTTCCACTCCCACCACTTCCCCCACCATCCGTCTGGTCTTCATCATCCACCTTTCTCTTTCACCTCCCCTTCTCTCCTCCAATTCCATTTCTCCCCACCTCCTCTTCTTCCCCCCACCTCCTCTTCATCCCCCTTCCCTCCCTCCCTCCCTCCCCACCATTCCCCCGTCCCATCTTCCCCAACTTATCTCAGGGACCTCCTCTTACTCTGTCTTTCTCTTCCCCCCACCCCCTCCCCCTCCCCCTCCCCCTCCCCTCCCCCTCCCCCTCCCCCCTCCCCTGTCTACCCATCTTCCCCAATGTCTCTCTCTCTCTCCTGGGGGGGGAAGGGAGAAGGGGATAGGGAGAAGGGGGGAAGGGGGGAAGGGGGAAGGGTTAAGGGGGGAAGGGGGGAAGGGGGAGGGATGAGAAGGGGGAAGGGTTAAGGAGGGAAGGGGAAGGCGATAGGGGGAAGGGTTAAGGGGGAAGGGGGAAGGGTTAAGGAGGGAAGGGGGAAGGCGATAGGGAGGAGGGTTAAGGGGGAAGGGGGGAAAGGGGGGGGGGTTAGGGATGAGAACCGAGTGGCCTCCCTCGGCTAATTTGAACAAGGGCCAGTTCCTCCTCACGAAGATGCCCGGTGCCTCTCACGACGTCGGCCCTCGAGATGCCCTCAGTCAAATCTTGGTCCTTTTCATCCACCGCTTCCTAAGTTCCTAGGTTTCTTCTTTTTTTTTTTTTCTTTTTTTGAAGTTTTACTTAATCTTGGTGGTCATACTTTTTTTTGTGGGGTGGGGGGGCGGGGGTGGGGAGAGGTTTTCTCTCTCGATCTATCTGCCTATCAGTGTAACTGTATCACTCTCTCTCTCTCTCTCTAACTGTGTATCTCTCTCTCTCTCTCTCTCTCTCTCTCTCTCTCTCTCTCTCTCTGTATATATATATATATATATATATATATATATATATTTATCTATATATATATATATATATAAATATATATATATATATATATATATATATATATAATATATATATATATATATATATATAATATATATATATATAATATATATATATATGTATGTATGTATGTATACATATATCTATATCAAAATACATATATGTATATCTATCTATCTATCTACATCTACATATATATATATATATATATATATATATATATATATATATATATATATATATATATATATATATATATATATATATATATATATATATATGTATGTATGTATGTATGTATAACTGTATATCTGTCTCTGTCTATCGATCTATGTGTTCATCTATTTATCAATTTTCTTTCTCTCTCTCCCGTTTTCTTTTCTTTATCTCTTCCTCGCATCTATTCACCATGTACTTGACAGTGACAAAGATAATAATGATAATGATGACGATCAGGATAGAAATAGTGATTATAATAAACTTAATAATGTTAATGACAACAACTACAACAACACAAAAACAATAATGTTGTGAAAATGATGATGATGATGATGATGATAATGATAAAGATAAAGCAAAAAACAACAACAACAACAACAACTCCCCTTACTTTCTCTCTTCTTATCCCATCTTCCTTCTTTATCACCACATTCCCTGTTTCTTCTTTCCTTCCCTCCTCCTTTCCCTCTACCATGCCACTCTACCTGTCACTCATTTTCCCCTTCCTTCGTTTCTCCTTATCTCTTATCCCCTCCTCCTCCTCCTACTTCATCACTTGTCTCCCTTACCCTCCTTCCTCCCCTCCCTCATTCCTCATTCTTCTTTCCCTCTCTCCTGTCCCCCTCTCTCCCTCCCTCTCCATCTATTCGTCCCTCCCTTACCCTCCTATCTCCTTATCTCACCCCCTATCTCCCCCTCACCCCTCCCTCCAACCCCATCCTATCCTGGCCCATCTTCCCTTCCCCCATCCCAACCCACCTCTCACCCTCCCCCACCCCAATCCCATCCCCCTCACCCTCCCCTTATCCCAACCCAACACCCCTCCCATTCCCTCCACCCCAACCCAACACCCCTCCCCCATCCCACCCCAACACCCCTCCACCCTCCACCCCCCCCCCCATCCCCCACCAACCAACCCACCACCCTCCACCCATCCCTCCCCCCATCCCAACACCCCACCCCTCCACCCATCCCAACCCACCCTCCCCCTCCTCCTCCCCCACCCCATCCCCCATCAGAAACAACCTCGAGTTAAATCCATCATGCTGTAAACGTCGGGCTAAAGTGGTGCAGCGGAGACTCATTGCCACGAGAGAACCCATTGGCCGACAACCCCATGATTAGACAGCTTCGGTAGCAGAGGTATCATTTGGCTTGACTCTTCCTCTCTCTCTCTCTCTCTCTCTCTCTCTCTCTCTCTCTCTCTCTCTCTCTCTCTCTCTCTCTCTCTCTCTCTCTCTCTCTCTCTCTCTCTCTCTCTCTCTCTCTCTCTCTCTCTCTCTCTCTTTCGGTCTGTCTGTCTGTTTGTCTGTCTATGTGTCTCGTCTTGTCTGTCTGTGTGTCTTTCTGTCTGTTTGTTTGTCTGTTTGTCTGTTTGTCTGTCTGTCAGTCTGTCTGTTTGTCTTTCTGTGTGTCTGTCTTGCTGTCTGTCTTTCTGTGTGTCTGTCTTTCTGTCTGTCAGTCTGTCTGTCTTGTCTGTCTGTCTGTCTTTCTGTCTTTCTTTCTGTCTATCTGTCTGTCTGTTTGTCTTTCTGTCTGTCTGTCTGTCTTTCTGTCTTTCTTTCTGTCTATCTGTCTGTCTGTTTGTCTTTCTGTCTGTTTGTCTGTCTTTCTGTCTTTCTTTCTGTCTATCTGTCTGTCTGTTTGTCTTTCTGTCTGTCTGTCTGTCTTTCTGTCTTTCTTTCTGTCTATCTGTCTGTCTGTTTGTCTTTCTGTCTGTCTGTCTGTCTTTCTGTCTTTCTTTCTGTCTATCTGTCTGTCTGTTTGTCTTTCTGTCTGTCTGTCTGTCTGTATGTCTTGTCTGTCTGTCTTTCTGTCTGTTTGTCTATGTGTCTATCTGTCTGACTTTCTGTCTGTCTGTCTGTCTCTCTGTCTCTGTCTCTGTCTCTGTCTCTGTATCTCTGTATATCTTCTCTTGGAAAGGAAAAGTAAGAGAAAAGAGGTAGATATAACGAAATAAAAAAGAGAGAAAGGAAGAAAAAAGAAAAGATTCGATTAAAAAAAAAATCATGATATTGATGCTTCTACGTGTCATCCTTCAGGTGTTTCGCTCTTTCTTCGGGGTAGCAATTCAGGGATGGAGATTCTCCCATCCCTCTCTCTCTCTCACTCTAACTTCGTCTCTCTTTCTGTCTGTCTGCCTCTCTCTCTCTCTCTCTTTCTTTCTCTCTCTCTTTCTCCCTCTCTCTCTGTCTCTCTCTCTTATTTATCTCCCTTTCTCTCTCTCCTTCTTTCTTTATCTCTCTCTCTCTCTCTTTCTCTCTCTCTCTCTCTCTCTCTATCTATCTATCTATCTATCTATCTCTCTCTCACTCTCTCTCTCTATGTATCTCTCTCTCTCTCTTTCTCTCTCTCTCTTTCTTTATCTCTCTCCCTCCCTCCCTCCCTTCTTTTCTATCATCTTATGTTATGTCATTTCCTTTTCTTCGTCAATTTTCCTATCCTGACCAGTTTCCTCCTTTATCTATGTTTCTCTTTCTTCCGGGTCTTAGAGAAAGAGAAAGAGGGAGGGAGAGATAGCGAAAGAGAAGGAGAGAGAGAGATAAAGATATATATAGAAAGAGAGAGACAGAGAGAGAGGGGAGGAGAGTGAAAGAGAAGGAGAGAGAGAAAGAAAGAGAGAGAAAGAGAGAAAGAGAGAGAGAGAGAGAGAGAGAGAGAGAGAGAGAGAGAGAGAGAGAGAGAGAGAGAGAGAGAGAGAGAGAGACAGAGACGAAGAAATAATAGCATTGGAAAAGGGCGCAACAGTGTTATAATTACAAAGATCTCCAAACTACTATTAACGTTCCTCTTGTATTTAACCCTCGTTCACTCGCTCCTCTTGACCCCCTCCCCCTCCTCCCTTTCTCTCTCTTGCTTCTCTTGAATTTCTTCCTCTCTTATTCCTCTTGCTTCCCTCCCCCATTCACTCGCATTTGCCCCCCCCCCCCACCCTCCCTCTTTCTCATGTTCCTCTTGAATGAACCCCTCGTTCGGTCGCTGCTTACTCCCCCCCCCATTTTCTTAATTTCCCCTTCCTCTAATTCCTCTTGAATTTACCAATCGTTCCTCTTACACACCCCCACCCCCCCTTAACTCTCTCTTACTCCTCTTGAATCAACCCCTCGCTTACTCGCTCCTCTCTCCCTTAAACTTCCTTCAATTCCTTCTCATTTCCTCTTAACCCCTCGTTCCTCTTACCCCCCCCCCCTTACACCTCCCTCTTATTCCTCTTGAATTAACCCCTCGCTCCTCTTAACCCCCCCTCCCCTGCACCTCCCTCTTATTCCTCTTGAATTAACCCCTCTCTCCTCTTAACCACCCCCCCCTCCGCACCTCCCTCTTATTCCTCTTGAATTTACCTCTTGCTCTTTCCTCTGACAACGCTGCAGCCATCACCCATGACATCACTAAGAGGGACTTTCATCACAAATTATTGTTATTGGTGTTTGTATGTGCGTGTTTGTGTACGTGTGTGTGGGTGTTCGTGT
>NW_028234418.1:487773-493666 GCF_977035675.1 Penaeus japonicus
TATACATGTGTGTGTGTGTGTGTGCGATGCGTGTGTTTGTATAAAAAGCAAGACCGACTTAAAGCATGTATCGATTCTCACCTTTTTTTTATTTTTTTCCTTACTTCACGTTTTTTCTCCTCCCTCTCCCTTCCTTCCCCCTTCCTCCCCCCTTCCTTCCCCCTTCCTTCCCCCATCCTTTCCCCATCCCCCGCCCCCCTACACACCCCTACACCCCCACTCACTCTTCGTGTTGTTGTCGCGTCTCACACGTTCTCGAGATATTGTCCAAGAAGGTTATATTGCCAATGTGTCGTCTTTAACCCCGTTATAGCGAACACGAGACGACTACCTTCGATATAGTGAACACGTGGAGCTTGTGTGAGGTGCGTGTTCTGTGTTTGTGTGTGTGTTTGTGTTTGTGTGTGTGTGTTTATGTGTATGTGTGTGTGTTTGTGTTTGTGTGTTTATGTGTGTGTGTGTGTGTGTGTTTGTGCGTTTGTGGGTGAGTGTTTGTGTGTGAGTTTTAGAATGTTTGTACTATTAACATTCTGGTGTTAATTTTTTTGTTTGATCTAATACTGATGTTTAGAAAAAATAGGAAAGGATGTGGTGAAAACATTCGTTGAGTTGCGTAGAGTTTTATTTATCTTATCATTCTCTTCATTCATTTATTGTCTATTAATTTTTATGTGTGTGTGTATGTGTGTGTGTGTGTGTATGTGTGTGTGTGTGTATGTGTGTGTGTATGCGTGCGTATGTGTATGTGTGTGTGTGTGTGTGTGTATACAGAAGTATACACTGACCCGTACACACATTATCCAACGAAGAAAATTAATCATAAATAAATGATAGAAAAAAAGGTAGGGGCAGAACCGAGAACCAAGAATCTCCAATTTCCGGTCCAAGTGAGAACCACAGTGCTATGCCATTATAACAACAATGGCTTGAAGTCTCTGTTGCCTCGAATCCTGGGTAAGAGGGGAGGGGATAAAGAGGGAGGTGGAGAAGATAGAGAGAGAGAAGGAGGAAGAGAGAGAGAGAGAGAGGGAGAGAAGATAGAGAGAGAGCGAAGGAGAGGAAGAGAGAAATTGATAGAGAGAGAGGGGGGGGAGGGAGAGATAAAGAGAGAGAGAGAAAGAAGGAGGGAAGGAGAGGAAGAGAGAGGGAGAGAGAGAGAGAGAGAAAGAGAGAGAAATAGAAAGGGAGAGGCAAAAAGATAGATAAATAGAGAGAGAGAGAGACAGAGAGAGAGAGAGAGAAGGATATAAAAAAGAGAGAGAGAAGGAGAGAAGGATCGGAAGAGAGAGAGAGAGTAGATCAAACGAACGAGAAAAACACAGAAACATTCGAGAAAAAAAAAATATGAACAAATGAACAAATTTACACCTTAGAAAAAAAATCAAAATACCAAAGCATTTACCAAACTTGAATAAACTCCTCTCGAACTATGCTCTTATTAGCATGTTTATCAATAACTTAATTACCGTAGAATGTTGCATTTGAACATCCACAATGCAACATGAATCTTTGTGAACTCTTCAGCTAATTCCTTTTGGCGTAAAATGATATCCTAACACGAGTGACTATGGACTGAAGTGACGTCAGAGTAACATGTCTTGCAAAGTTGAGAATATGCAATTGCGAGAAGAGCTATTGCTAGAGATCAAGATAATTGAAGATTGAAAGATGTTATAGTATAGAGTGAATGTCGGATTAGCGTGGTACATCTTCCTCGCATTTTGTTGTTGTTGTTACTGTTGTTTTTGTTGGTTTTTTTTATAAGATTCTGTTTTGCTTAAATATATAGACTTTTAATAATTGGTTAGATATCGAAATCGCGTTCTATGTTTAGCTTTAGATGATCTAATAACAAAAAATGAATAAAAAACAAGTAAAATGAATTTGTTTGCCAACATGTACAAAAGAGCCCATAAAAACAGAAAGTTCATTGCGACAAATACAGGAAAGATTTTTTAAAATGTATATTTCTAATTTCAAGGTCTTTCAAATAGTGTACCATGACATGTGGTTTAACGGACGGGTTGAGAGAGAGAGAGAGAGAGAGAGAGAGAGAGAGAGAGAGAGAGAGAGAGAGAGAGAGAGAGAGAGAGAGAGAGAGAGAGAGAGAGAGAGAGAGAGAGAGAGAGAGAGAGAGAGGTGAAAGTAGATGAAAAAAAGAACACATACAGACACAAACAAACAAACAATAAAGACACACGAAAGAAACAGACACACAAAACACGAAAAAAAACTTCAAAATTCTCCATACATTGTTAAAGAAACACACACACATACAAAAACAGACAACACATCCCAACACCAACAAACAAACAAACAAACAAACACAGATACAAACAAACAAACACAGACACAAACAAACAAACACACACACAGACACAAACAAACAAACACAGACACAAACAAACAAACACAGACACAAACAAACAAACACAGACACAAACAAACAAACAAACACAGACACAAACAAACAATTAAACAAACACAGACAAAACAAACAAACACAGACACAAACAAACAAAAAACAAACAAACACAAAAACAAACAAACAAACACAGACACAAACAAACAAACAAACACAACTACCTCAACCCATACCCCAAACCTCCATTCACTGAACGGAGAGAGGCGAAGGTAAAATGGGGAAAACAGATAACCACATAAGAACGACCACCGCAATAACGAATGAAAACGGAAGGACTAATGATCGTGTGAAAGATAGAGAGATGTAGAGGGAGAGGGAAGGAGAGATAGATAGATAGAGATAGATAGAGAGATAGATAGATGTAGAGAGGGAGAGGGAAGGAAAGATAGATAGAGAGAGCGACAGATGGAGAGAGGGAGAGGGAAGGAGAGATAGATAGATAGATAGATAGATAGAGAGATGTAGAGAGGGAGATGGAAGGAGAGATAGATAGAAAGAGAGAGAGATGTAGAGAGGGAGAGGGAAGGAGAGATAGATAGATAGAGAGAGAGATGTAGAGAGGGAGAGGGAAGGAGAGATAGATAGATAGATAGAGATATGTAGAGAAGGAGAGGGAAGGAAAGATAGATAGAGAGAGAGACAGATGGAGAGAGGGAGAGGGAAAGAGAGATAGATAGATAGATAGATAGAGAGAGAGATGTAGAGAGGGAGAGGGAAGGAGAGATAGATAGATAGAAAGAGAGATGTAGAGAGGGAGAGGGAAGGAGAGATAGATAGATGGATAGATAGATAGAGAGAGAGAGATGTAGAGAGGGAGATAGGAGGAGAGATAGATAGATAGATATATAGAGAGATGTAGAGACGGAGAGGGAAAGAGAGATAGATAGATAGAGAGAGAGATGTAGAGAGGGAGAGGGAAGGAGAGATAGATAGATAGAGAGAGAGAGATGTAGAGAGGGAAGGAGGGAGGGAGGGAGGGAAAGAGAGAGAGAGAGAGAGAGAGAGAGAGAGAGAGAGAAAGAGGGATGGAAGGAGGGAGGGAGGTACGAGAGACAACTGAACAGAGAAAGAGAGATAATGAAGGAGGGAGGGAGAGATAGATAGACAGAGAGAGAGAGAGAGAGAGAGAGAGAGAGAGAGAGAGAGAAAGAGAGAGAGAGAGATGGACGGATGGATGGATGGATAGATGGAGGTAGGGAGAGACGGAGGGAGGGAGGGAGGGAGGGAGGGAAGAAGGGAGAGAGAGAGAGGTGCGAGAAGGAGGGAGAGAGGTGCGAGAACCCACTGAAAAGAGAAAGAGAAAAACAATGAATAAGAGAGAGAAGGAGACTCAAGGACATAAAGATTCACAGAAAACGAAATACAGAAAATAAAAAAAAGGTGGAGGAAAAATAATAAAGAAAACTGAAGATAGAATGACAATAATTATGATGACATCCTGGAAATAAAAAAAAATAAAAAAAGTATAGAAAGACAAACCTTATTTCTTCCAATTCATTATAACAAGGACAGGAAACGAAGCTAACGTGATCCCCTCATCCCCCTACCAATCCTCTGCCTCTCCTCCTCCTCCTCCTCCTCCCCCCATCCCTACCCCCCCCTCCCCCTCCCCTTTATCCCAATGTCTTCACCTGCCCGAACCAAGAGGGACTCTCTGGGTAATCCAGTCCCATGGGGAAACAGCCCTTAAGACCTAAGGAACATAAGGGTCAGAATCACGTGCCCAAGCCTCTGGGAACAGTGGATTACGGTTACAATTAGCAGAACGGTATCTTGTTGCATTCGGTTTGACGTGCAAATAGGTTGGAGTCTCCAATTGTGTTATTGCAATGTCTTGGCCAATATTGATCACGAAAAAGGGGTAACGGCAGAGGGGGAGAGGAGAAGGGAAAGGAGAGGAAGGGAGGGGAGGGGAGGGGAGAGGAAGGGAGGGAGGGAAGGGGAGGAAGGGAGGGGAGGGGAGGAGAGGGGAGGGGAGGGGAGGGGAGGGAAGGGGAGGGGGGTAGAGAGATTGCAATGGACTCTGTGTTTTGATTGTCTTTTTTTGGGGGAAAGGATGAAGATGGAAGAGGGGAGAGGGACGAAGGGAGAGAAACAAGGTAAGAGGGGAGAGGGACGAAGGACGAAGGGATGAGGGGAGAGGGACGAAGGGAGAGGGGAGAAGGAAAAGGGAAAAGGGGAGAGGAACAAGGGAAGAGGGGAGAGGGTATGGGACGGGGGTGAGGGGGGGAGAAGGAGATTTGAGAAAGGGGAAAGCATGGTAGAGAATGAGAGAGGAGGAAGGCAAGAGTAAACGGAGGAGGATGAGAGGGGAGGAGGTGAAAGGAAAGGGAAAGTAAAGGGAGAAAAAGGAGGGTTAAAGGGAACAGCGCGAGGGGTAATGAAGAGAAAGAAGAAGATGGATTGGAAGAAAGGGGGAAAGAGTCTAAAGGGAGAAGGGAGAGGGGAAATTCAAGGAAAAAGGGGAGGGGGAAGGTTCAAAAGGAAAGGGAGAGGGGAAATTCAAGGAAAAAGGGGAGAGGGGAAAGAGGGGAAAGAGGTGATGGAGGGAGGGAGAAATTCAAGGAAAAAAGAAGAGGGGAAGAGGTGATGGAGGGAGTGGGAAATCCAAGGAAAAGGGAGAGGGGGGAGGGGAGGGGAAGGGAGGAAGAGGGGAAACGAGGTTTGTGAAAGGACAGAAGGTCAGACATCCTTCGTGGTGGTGCAGATTTTAAAATTAGATTTTTGATTTTTTTTTTTTTTCAACAGAAAGGAAAGATAAAAAAAAAAGATTAAAAAAAATAGTGAGAAGATATGTATTAAAATAGAGATTGAAATTACACGCTACTCTCCTTCGTCTTCTTCCTCTTCTTCTTCTTTTCTTTTACTTGTGTGTGTGTGTTCATACTGTATATATATATGTGTGTGTGTGTATATATATATATATATATATATATATATATATATATATATACATATATATATATTCAATACAATATATATATATATACAAATTATATATAATATATATATATATATATATATATATTATATATATAATATTCATTTACATATATATATATATACATATATATATATCTATCTATCTATCTATCTATATATATATATATATATATATATATATATATATTCATTTACATATATATATATATATATATATATATATATTGATATATATATTGATATTTCTTTTGCTTTTGATTCGTAATGCATATAATCAGATTATATACGAATAAAAACAAATGATTACAAAGAAAACGGTACTGAATAGAAATATACTAAAAAATGAAGAAGAAAAATGCCAACAAAGAATCAAAGGTCAAAATAACCCATTGTACCTATTCGTTTTGACCCTTATGCACGAAAAATTCCGATCTGCATTTTCCTTCCCTTTCCATGCCCTGCACCTCAATGTATTTTCTTTCCTTCTTTTCCATTTTCTTTCACATATTCTTTCTTCCTTTATTT
>NW_028234418.1:502171-504671 GCF_977035675.1 Penaeus japonicus
CCCGCACACGCACACAATCAGGCCAAGGATATCGCTCTCGGTTGGTTCGTATCTTTTATTGTGTGACTTATTGTGTTTTAGCCATCTGCGCGGCCCGGCCAATAGTCATCCATCACACGCTATTAGTGAGAGTGCTCGGACCCCCTTGAGTGAGTGATGCGTCGGCTCACTCGCTCACTAGCTCGCTTGCGCGCACGCATTCACTCACGTTACGTTTCGGGTGGGTTGGGAGGTCTGATTTCTGTTTGCTGTTTTTTTTTTTTTTTTTTTTTTTTTTTTTGAGGGGGGTGGAGGGTGGGGGTGGGGTGAGGTGGGGTGTTTGGGAGATTGTTTTTTTTTAATGATGTGTTGATTTATTATTTTTACCTGTGTCTTATAGGTGTAATGATCGTTCTATAATGCTAATATTTATGATTAATGATATTGATAATGATGAAGATAAGAATGGTTATGATTATACAACTACAAATACTATTACCATTGCTAATAATAAGGATAAAAAGAAAAAAAAGGACAAAAACAATAATGAAAATAATAATAGTAATAATAATAATAATAATAATGATAATAATAAAGGTAATAATAATAATTACACTAAAAATAATAATAATGATAGTCCTAAAGATAATGATAATAATAATAATGATAATAATAATACCAATGATAATAAAAACAATAATAATAATATTGATAACAACAATACCAATAACAGCGATAAAACAAAAAGAAGAATGCTAGCAAGATAATCGTATCAAAACCTTAACAACAAGAATCCAAAATATTAAAAATTCAACGATATAAATTTTCCTCTTTTCCTCATAAATTCAAGGCTCCTGTCCGGCTAACCAGGACCCACTCACTTCCTCCCTGGTGTCCTATAAGTGAGTTACGCTGAGGATTAAGGAGGCCTAAATACCCCTACCCCCCCTCCCCTCCCTCCTTCCTCCTCCTCCTCCCCCTACTAACCTCCTCCTCTCCCCCTTCTAACCTCCCTCCTTCTATCTCTTTCTCATCCGATCTTCCACCCCCATACTCCCTTCCATCTACTTATTTATCTCTCCCTCTCTCACTATCTCTCTTTTTTTTCTTTTTTTCCTCTTTTTTTCCTTCGTTTCATGTTTTTTTTTTTCTTTCTTTCTTTCTTTCTTTTGTTCTCTCTCTCGCTCCTCCCCCTTTATCATATCTTTCTTTCCTACCTTCTTCTCTTCTTTTGCTCTCCTTTTCACCCCTTCCCTTTCCTTACCTTCCTCCCTACTTCTCCTTTCCTCCTTCTACCTCTCTTCCCTTTCCATCCCTCATTCCTCTCTTTCTCTCTCCTTCCTCCCTCCCCTTCCCCACCCCCTCCTTGTACTCTCTTTTCCACACCCTCCCTTTCCTCTTTTATCCACACCTTCTTCTCTCCCCCCCCCCCACCCCCCGCCCCCCCCCCCCCCCCCCCCCCCCCCCCCCCCCCCCCCCCCCACCCCCCCCCCCCCCCTCTCCCTGCCCTTCCTCCTTTTCTCTTTTTACTCCCCTCACACCCTCCCTCCCCTCATCATCTCCCCCCCCCCCTTCTCCTTTCATTTTTGCTGGTTTTCCGATAGGCCTAAATGCAGCTTAGCCTTGACCCCTCGTGTGTATATCTGTGTGAAAGACAGATAGGTAGAGAGAGAAAGAAAAGGGGAGAGAGAGAGAGAGAGAGAGAGAGAGAGAGAGAGAGAGAAAGAGAGAGAGAGAGAAAGAGAGAGAGAGAGTGACAGAGACAGAGACAGACACAGAGAGAGAGACAGACAGACAGAGAGACAGAGACTGAGATAGAGACAGAGACAGAGACAGAGATGGATAGAGACAGAGAGAAAGAAAGACGTGTCTGTGTGTACGTACTCACATATAGCTGTGCATTTGTGAATGTGCATTGTATACAAACATCAGAGTGAATGCAGCATTTATACACACACACACACACACACACACACACACACACACGTCTCCGCTTACGCAACCAAGCCGCGAAAACCAAGAAAGAAAAATCGGAAAGAAAGCAGACAAGTTCATTCACAGGGCTTCGGATCTTTATCGAGTCGAAGTCCTGAAAAGGTTACAAGACGGATCGAATCGCCGTGCGATCCAACACACGCCCTTCCAGTCACTGATGAATCACCTTTTGACAAGCAGGCTTCTTGGACAGTCACTGTGAGGCAGATTCGATTTTTTTTTTTCTTCCTTGTCTTCTTCTTTCATTTTTTTCGCTTCTTCTTCCTCTTTTTCCTCTTCCTCGTCCTCTTCTTTCATGTTATTTTTTTTCTTCTTCTTCTTCTTGGAGAGTCACTGTGAGTCAGTTTTTTTTTTTTTTTTTTTTTTTTTTTTCTTCCTCTTCCTCGTCCTCTTCTTTCATGTTTTTCTTCTTCTTCTTCTTCTTCTTCTTCTTCTTGGATAGTCACTGTGAGTCAGATTCGATTTTTTCTCCTCTTCCTCTTTCTCTTCTTTCATGTTTTTCTTCTTCTTCTTCTTCTTCTTAGAC
>NW_028234418.1:509671-517171 GCF_977035675.1 Penaeus japonicus
AGTGAAGGTGGGGAGTGGGGGTGTTGGGTGAAGGAGGGGTAGGGGGTGGGGGGTGAAGGAGGGGAGTGGTGGGGTGTGGTGGTGAAGGAGGGGAGGGGTAGGGGAGGTGGGGATGAAGGTGAGGAGGGGGGGAGGGTATGGGTTAGAGAGAAGACCGATATCGTAATCATTATTATCATCATTATTGTTATCATTATTACTATCATCATCATCATCATTTTTATGATTATTATTGTTATCATTATTACTATTGTCATAATCGTCATTTTTATCATTATTACTATTCTCATTATCATTACATCATCACCATCATCAGCATTGTCATTATCATTATCATTATCATTATTTGTTTTTATAATCTCAATTGTTATCCTTAATTTAGATATGTTATGAAATGATTTGATTGATGATAATTATTAGTTGAGGATCATAATGATAACAAAATGTTGATGATTATGATATGATGATAACAAAGGGGTGATGATGATAACAAAACATTGATGATTATGATATAATGATAACAAAGGGGTGATGATGATAACAAAACATTGATGATAATTTGATGATAACGAAGTTGTGATGATGATGATAATGATGATGATAATGATAACATCATTATGACGATGATTATGACAAAATCGATATGGTAATGAAGACAAAATAATGGCGAGAACCAGATATAATAACAGTAATGATGATAATGATAACATGTTTTACAAGAGTGATGATACCGAAATAGTAATGATAATGATGATGACGATGATGATGATGATGATAACAGAGCCATCATGTTGCTAATGACCAAAGAGGGGTATGATAAAACATCTCCACCCCCCTCCTCCCCAACCACCCTAGCCCCTCCAAACCCCCTCTACCCTACCCCCTCCACCTCCCCAACCGCCCTCCCCTCCTCCCCTCCCCCTCTTTTTTTTTTTTTTTTTTTCTATCCCCGTCCCATTTTCTGGGCAAAATTCTTGATCGGGGACGTAGCGGTACTTATTGGCTGAAGAGGGGAGAGGGAGAGGGAGGGGGGGTTAGGGTGGAGGGAGAGGGGGTTAGGGTGAGGGAGAGGGAGGGAATGGGGGTTAGGGTGGAGGGAAGGGGGGGAGTGGGGGTTAGGGTGGAGGGAGGGAGAGGGAGAGGGAGTGGGGGTTAGGGTGAGGGAGAAGGGAGATGGAGGTTAGGGTGGAGGGAGTGGGGGTTAGGGTGGAGGGAGAGGGAGGGAGTGGGGGTTAGGGTGAGGAAAAGGAAGGGAGTGGGAGGGAGGGGGAGGGAGAAGGGAGTGGGGGTTAGGGTGGAGGGAGGGAGAGGGAGAGGGAGTGAGGGTTAGGGTGAGGGAGAAGGGAGATGGAGGTTAGGGTGGAAGGAGTGGGGGTTAGGGTGGAGGGAGAGGGAGGGAATGGGGGTTAGGGTGGAGGGAAGGGGGGGGAGTAGGGGTTAGGGTAGAGGGAGAGGGAGGGAGAGGGGTTAGGATGGAGGGAGAGGAAGAGGGAGATGGAGGAGTAAAAGGGAGGGAGAAGGGGAAGGAGGAGGTACAAGGAGGAGGAAGAGATAGAGGGATAGGGGAAAGATGGAAGGGAGAGGGAAGGAGAGACGAAGAAGAAGGAGAAAGTGGCAAAGAGAGATGGAGGAGTAAAAAATCGAGGGATAACAGGAGGGATGAGAAAAAGGGGAAGGGAGACGTGGAGGGAGAAGGGAAAATGAAGTAACGAAGATCGGGAGGGAGGGAGAGGGAGAGGGAGAGGGAGAGGGAGAGGGAGAGGGAGAGGGAGAGGGAGAGGGAGAGGGAGAGGGAGAGGGAGATGGAGAGGGAGAGGAAGAGGGAGAGGGAGAGGGAGAGGGAGAGGGAGAGGGAGAAAGAGAAGGGAAAGGAAGAAACAAAGATCGGGGGGGAGTGAAGGAAGAGCAGGAGGGAGAGGGAAAGCGGAAAATGGACGTGAGGCGAAGAGCAGGGAGGGAGAGGACGAAAGCTGCGAGGAAATGCGAAACGGAAGTAACGAAGATCGGGAGGGAGGGAGAGGTTGGAGGATAGCGGAGAGGCTTGAAGAAGAATAATGGGAGTGAAGGAAGAGCAAAAAGGAGAGGGAGAGAGGGGGGGTGAAGGAAGAGAAGGAGGGAGAGGGAGAGGGGAAAAGGAAGTAACGAAGATCGGGAGGGAGGGAGAGGTAGCGGGGGAGAGGGGGAGAGGGGGAGTGAAGGAAGAGCAGGAGGGAGAGGGACAAGCCGTTTGTCGTTATTAGCAGGACTTATTTTGCGGCCGGACGAGGGAAATCCATCACTCATCATCACCATCAAGACAGAGGGGAAAGGGGAGGAGGGGAGGATGGGGGAGAGAAAGAGAGAAAGAAAAAAAGAGGACGAAGGGGGGAGAAAAAATGATAAAAATGTTGGTTGAATAATTTGTGTCGCGTGGCGCTTGGTCGCACGCTTTTCTCTGCGTCTCTGTTTTCCCTCTTTCCCGCCTTTTTTTTTTTCCCGCCGTTTTCGTCCTTTTTCCCGGTCACTTTTTTGGTGGGGAGGGGGGAGAGGGAGGAGGGGATGGGGATGTAGCGTTTATGATTATTTGTATACATTGGCGTCCTGGTGTTGGGAATGATTGTTGGATTTCCTTTTCATTTGTGGAATACCGATTTTTGTCTTCTTTTTTTCTCTCCCTCTTTTTTCCACTTTTCTATGATAGATTTTTTTTATTATCATTATTTTATTTTTATTTTTTTTGGGGGGGAGGGAGGTGTTCTTGCATTGGCTGTTGTTATTTATTTTCTCTCACGATTATTCATTTTTTCTCCTCGTTTTTTTTCCCTTCATTCCGTTTCTCTCTCTCTCTCTCTCTCTCTCTCTCTCTCTCTCTCTCTCTCTCTCTCTCTCTCTATTTATCTATCTATCTATCTCTTTATTTATTTATCTACCTATCTATCTATTCAATTATTTCCTCTCTCTCTCTCTCTCTCTCTCTCTCTCTCTCTCTCTCTCTCTCTCTCTCTCTCTCTCTCTCTCTCTCTCTCTCTCTCTCTTCCACCCCCCTACCCACTTTCCCTCTAACTAGAAGGGGTAGGGGATAGGGGGGGGGGCGGAGAAAGACAAAAGCCAGAAAAGGCCAAACGCACTAATTAAACAAATTTCAAAACGTGTGGGGGGGAGGGGGGAGTAATGCCAAAATCTGTATGCACAATTTCCACAACTTTCCATATAATCACAGGTAACCCCAGCAACAATGAGTCAACAATCACAATAACCCACCTTGCCCAACCTTCACACTCCTATACCTCCTCCCCCCCCTTCCACAACCTCCTTTATACCTCCCCAACCCTCACACCTCTTTCCTCCCCAACCCCTTAAACAACCTCCTTACTCCTTATGCCTCTATCCTCCTCCTCATCCACACCCCTCTATCCTTCTCCACCCCCTCCAGTGTCCTTCTAATGCTGTGGAACGTGGGAATGCCGCACCCCCCACCCCCCCACCCCCAATTATCCCCTTCTCCTCTCCTTCCCCCTCCCTTTTCCCTCTCCCTTTCCTTTCCTCCTCTTCCTCCTCCTCCTCCCCTCCCCCTTCCTTTTCTCCTTACACTTTCCTCCCCCTCACTCCCTCCTTTTCCCTACCTAGCTCCCCCTCTCCATTTCCCTCACCCAAACCCCTCCTCTCCTATCCCCCTCCCCTTCCCCTCCTACTCCCCCTTTCCCCTTCCCTTCCTAACCCCCTCCTCTTCCCCTCCTAACTCCCTCCCCTTTCCACCTCCTCCCCCTCCCCTCCTCCTCCCTCCCCTTTCCACCTCTCCCTCTCCCCTTCCCCTCCCCTTTCCACCCCCCCTCCCCCTTCCCCTCCTAATCCCCTCCCCTTTCCACCTCCTCCCCCTCCCCTCCTCCTCCCTCCCCTTTCCACCTCTCCCTTTCCCCTTTCCCTCCCCTTTACCCCCTCCCACCCCCCTCCCTTCCACCCCTCCATCCATCCATCACTCGCAAAAACAAGGTAATTGACGTTCCGAGAGATGGCGCTTGTCTTGCCCATCTGCCTCGCGGGTGATGTAGCTTCGGGTGTGATGACGGTGATGCTGTGGTGGTGATGCTGTGGTGGGTTGGTGGTGATGTTGTTGTGGTGGTGGTGGTGATGCGATGGTGATTCTGTGGTGGTGATGTTGTGGTGGTGATGCTGTGGTGGGTTGATGGTATGGTGGTGGTGATTTGATGGTGATGTTGTTGTGGTGGTGATGTTGTGGTGGTGATGCTGTGGTGGGTTGATGGTATGGTGGTGGTGATTTGATGGTGATGTTGTTGTGGTGGTGATGTTGTGGTGGTGATGCTGTGGTGGTGGTCTGATGGTGATGCTGTGATGGTTTGATGGCGATGTTGTGATTGTTTGATGGTGATGTTGTGGTGGTTTGATGGTGATGTTGGTGATGCTATGATAGTGATACTGAGATAGTGATGGGGTGACGGTGATGCTGTGGTGGTGATGCTGTCATGATGATGCCATGATGCTGATGCTGTGATGCTGAAGCTGTGATGCTATTGCTGTGATTATGATGCTGTCATTATGATACTACAATGATAACACTTTGATGGTGATGCTGTGATAGTGATGAGTGTGCTGATGGGGACCAGTTGATGAAAATTTTAGTTATGTTACTATAATTAATATTGATATTGTAATTATGACCAACGATACATTAAAGATATTTGTAACTAATTTATTATGATTATATAACTGATGCATATGTGTCCAAGGTAACAATAAGCATCTTAGTGATATTTGAAACAGATAATTAGTTGATTAATAAATACTTATGCATAAGAAAAGGAATGAGATAAATAAAGGGTAGTTTATCAATATTATTCATTTATAATTGATGTGGAATATCAGGAATGCCAAAAAAGAGGGGGGGGGGGGGAGGGAGAGAGAGCCCGAGAGAGGATGAGACAGAGAGAAGGGAGGGAGAGAGAGAGAGAAGAAAATGAAAGAAAAAGAAAATAAAAAAGAAAAGGATAAAGAAAAAAATGAAAAGAAAGAAAAAAGAAAAGAGAAAGAAAGAAAAAAGAAAGAAAGAAAGAAAAGAAAAGAAAAAAAAGAAAAAGAAAAAAAGGAAAACAAAAAGAAAAAAAAAAAAAAGAAAAAAAAAAAAAAAAAAAAAAAAAAAAAAAAAAAAAAAATATATATATATATATATATATATATATATATATATATATATATATATCGTCTCCTGTCCGTTGCCTTTTTAACATTACGTATCAACCATCAGCTGTAACTACCGCCAACATCCCACTAACCACTACCATTAACACGCCATAACAACCATTACAAAAACCATTAGGATAACCCCCGTAACACCCCCCTACACCCCCACCCACCCCACCCCAATCCACCCTCTCGCCCCCCTCCCCCTCCCCTGCCCCCCTCTTTCCACCCACCATTTCTTCATAACCTTTGATTTTTTTTTCCCCCTTCTTTCTCCCCACTTCCCCTTCCTTTTCCCCGTCTGTCGGTGAGGGGACAAACGGGGAGAAAAAATTGTCCGGCCAAATGGGGATAAATATACATAAATATACATAAATGTAGACACACATACCCCTCACGCATATACGCACACATACACACACCATCGTATTTATAAACGCACACATACACACACTAGAACATACATGCATACATGCATTGACACACACACGTACACACACACACACACACACACACACACACACACGAACACACACACACACACACACACACACACACACACAAACACACACACACACACGTACACGAACACACAAACACACACACACACACACAAACACCCCCCCCCCCCCACACACACACACACACACGAACACGTACACACGAACGCACAAGCACACATATTATATCAACAGATCGACATAAAAAGTGACACACTGGCCGATAGATAAAAAGAATATCTATTAAATGGTCAGATATAATCAAATTAAATCGAGTAACGATAGATAGTATTGATAGATAGTACTGATAGATAACTATTGATTTGCAGTCAGCAAACGAATAAGAACCACATGATTGTGTGTCAATGGGTATTTACATATATAAATGAATATCTGTAGTACACGTGTTTGTGTGTGTGTGTGTGTGTGTGTGTATTTATATATATACCTACATAGAGAGAGAGAGAGAGATAGTATGTATATATACATATGTATATATATATAATATATATATATATAATAAATATATATATATATATATATATATATATATTTATATATATATATATATATATATATATATATATATATATATATATATATATATACATATACATACTGTATATACATACATGTATGTATGTATACACACAAATATATACCCATATGTGCGTGCGTGTGCAAATTCCAAGAATACCAAAGCACATTAAGTCATCACCAAAAAGTGTCAAGAATTAATCCTCATCTGAACGCGTAAATATAGTGTGATTAATGATGGTGACTAATATCGCACTATTACCTCTGTCATATGAGAGGATTAAGCATCATATCGGAATCAGGAGAAGGGTATTATGTGGTGGTGGTTTATGGTGTCCTATGGTGATCAGATTGGAATCAGGAGATGGTTATGATTATCATTCTTATTATTATTATTATTATCATTATCAATGTATTTATCATTCTTATAATTATTATCATCGTTATTATTATTACTATTCTTATTCTTATTTTTATTATTATTAGTATGATTATGATTATCATTATCATTATCATTATTAATATTATTATTATTATTATTATTATTATCATTATCATTATCATTATTATTATTATTATCATTGTCATTATTATCATTGTTATTATTACCATCATCATTATTATCATATTATCATTCTATGATTAGTGTTATAAAATATGATAGTAATAATGATAATGACAGTAATAATGGTGATGATAACTACCATGTTGACGAAATAACAATGATAATAAGGGTGACATTAAAGAGAGATGATAATTATAATCCAACGATTATAATCCAATTATAGAAAGAGGAAAGGACATAAAAAAATGAAGATGAAACAAATCGATAAAATGGCATCTTAAAGAAAAGAAAAAAAATGAAAATTAAAAAAAAATATCGATGAATTAATTTGAAGGAAACGGCATATTAGATTAAAAAAAAATAATAAAAAAATGAAATAATAAAAAAATTAATAGATAATCTAGCAAAAATGGATATGAAACTCCCCCCCCCCCCCCCCCCCCCCCAACTCCCCCCCCCCCCCCCCCCCCCCCCCTACCCAACTCTAACTCCCCACTCCCCCACCCCCCCCCGTCCCCCCACCCCCCGCGTGCCCAACGCCCGCCCCCACCCCCCCCAAAAAAAAAAAGGAAATAATAATAAAAAAAAATAATCGATAATCTAGCAAACCGGACATGAAAACGCCAAAAAAACAAGTGATAAAACTAAAAGAAAAAGATCAAAACACAAAAGCGCTAACTTAGTCTTACCTCATCTGTCACAGCAGATTGGTTAGTGCTGATT
>NW_028234418.1:524671-527171 GCF_977035675.1 Penaeus japonicus
ACGCGAATATATATCCACGTGTATGTATACGCATAGATATATTGATGTGTGTATCTATACATATGTGATATGTTGTGGGTATTTTGGTACACAGACACCCAGACGGTCAGATAGATATGCAGAATGACAGATAGATAAACAGACAGATAGATAGGGAGGCAAAGAGATAGTCAGCTAAAAATGAGTTTGATTTTGTTTTTGTTTTTCACAAAAAAAGTAGTATATATAGAGAGAGATAAAAAAAACTTATCAATAACACATATAGCGAGGAAAGGAAAAGGGAATAAAGAATGTGAAAAAAAAAATAAAAAAAAAAAAAAATAACAAAAAAAAAGACGAGAGGGAACAGACACAGATAGAAGAATAAAGAAAGATTACAACGAATTAAGTAGGTAGGAAAGGAAAGGAGGGAGAGAGAGAGAGAGAGAGGAGCGGAGATTGGAGAGAGAGAGAGAGAGAGAGAGAGAGAGAGAGAGAGAGAGAGAGAGAGATAAAGAGAGAGAAAGAGAAAGGGACGATGGGAGGAAGGCAAGGGATCGAAGAATGGAGGGAGATATGGAGGAAGAGAAAAAAAGAAAAGCAGGAGGGATGAGTAAAATGAGAGAACGAATGAATGAAAGGAGGGTGGGAAGAGAACAAAGGAAGGGAGAAGGGGCGGGTGAGGGTGATTAAAGAGAAATGGAGACGGATGTTTTGTTTGAACAAAAGGACAAAAGATGCGAGGGGATGAAACACAAAACGTGATGGAGGTAGCAATGATGGGAAAGAGGCAGGAAGAGAGAGAGAGAAGAAAGGAGAGCAGTAGAGAGGAAGGAAGTAGGTGAGACATTGAGGAAATAAAGAAGGGAGAAAGGCAAGAAGGAAGGAATAAAGAAACGATTCGATGCGGAGAGCTGATGCGATGAGCGCGGCGAGAAGATATCAGCGCAGGAGCGAGATCGAGGGAGGGAGGTGGAGGGGAGGGGAGAGTTGTGAGGTGGCGGGGGGAGGAGCGGGTGTGTGTAGCGGAGGGAAGTGGGGTGTGAGGAGAGGAAGAGAGAGGCGAGAGAGAGAGAGGCGAAGAATGAGAGAGATGATGAGGAACTGAGAGGAGGAGAGAGAGAGAGAGAGAGAGAGAATGAATGAATGAATAGAGGCAAGCACGAAGATAAAAGAAGAAGGGAGTAGAAGGAGCCGAAAAGGAAGGAACGAAGGCAAGGAAGAGGGAGGGAGGGAGATAAAGAAGGACAGTATAGAAAAGAAGACAGAAACTCAAAATAAAAGAAAACAAACGAAAGAAGAGAAGAAGAGAGGGGGGGGGTAATCACGCAAGGAAAGCAGAGAAGGAGAAGGAGAGAACCAAGACTTGAAGGAACGAAGGAAGAAATAATAAAAAAGGCGAAGGAACGAGGCCGGGCAGGCAGGCAGGCAGGCAGGCAAGCAGGCAGGCAGGGAGGCAGGCAGGCAGGCCAAGCAGGCAGGCAGGCTGGCAGGCCGAGCAGGCAGGCAGGCAGGGCAGGCAGGCAGGGCCGATACAGGCAGGCAGCAAAAAAAAAAAAAATCAAACAACAAGGGCAGGCCGGGCTGGCAAGCAGGCAGGCAGGCAAGCAGGCTGGCAGGAAGGCAAGCAGGCAGACAGGAAGGCAAGCAGGCAGGCAGGCAGGGCAGGAAGGCAAGCAGGCAAACAGGCAAGCAGGCAGGCAGGCAGCAGGAAGTTCTCTACGTCCGAGGCACATTAGCATAAGCGATCCCGCGGCCCTGATACCGCCAGCATCACCGCGTCAATCTTGGTTGTCAGGTGACGTGGCAGGGGTCGCCGTTCCCCCCTCCCCCCCTCCCCCGCCCCCCTTTCCACTCCCCTCCTCTTCCTCTCCACCTTTCTCTCTCTCTCTCTCTATCCTCACCCCCTTAGACACGCCCCCACCCCCCCACCCCCCTAAGTCCTCGGCCCTACCCCTCTCCCCCTCCCCTTGGTCCTCCCTTCCTTCTCCTCTCCTCCCTTGATCCCCCTCCCCCTCCCCTCTCATCCCTACGTCCACGCCCCCCTCCCCCCCTCCTCCTCCTCCTCCTCCTCCCTCCTCCTTCGTTTTCGTCTTTTGTTTTTGTTTTATTTTATTTTCTCCTTTTCTACTGTTTTTATTGCTTTCTGTTGCTGTTCTATTTCTCTTTTGCGGATTATTGATATTTGCAGTTTTTGTTGAATATTTTCTTTTATGTCATTGTTTGTTTTTTCTCTTGCTTTCTCTCTCTCTCTCTCTCTCTCTCTCTCTCTCTCTCTCTCTCTCTCTCTCTCTCTCTCTCTCTCTCTCTCTCTCTCTCTCTCTCTCTCTCTCTCTCTCTCTTTCTACACACACACACACACACACACACACACACACACATATATATATATATATACAATACTTCAATGGACAAGAAACTAAACGATATATATTCTTACCGTTTACTCTTATCTGATGACCCCTATATATTGTTCCGCCCCCCCCCCCCCCCTTTGTCGACAATGCCCCTGTTAAAACGG
>NW_028234418.1:529671-532171 GCF_977035675.1 Penaeus japonicus
TTCTTTAAGGTACTTCCTTGATCCATTAACTCCCCCCCCCCTCTTTCTCGACCCCCCTCAGCCCCCCCCCCTTCCTATTTAAGGGGTAAGTCCCCCCCCCCGCGCTCTCACGCTCTTCTCTCTCTTCTCTTTTCTCTCTTACTGCTCTTCTCTCTCTCTCTCTCCTCTCCCAATCCTCCCCTCTCCCCTCCATATCCCCCCCCTCCCCCCCCGAATTCCCCGAGTCCTTTTGTACGCTTCGTTACTGACTGGTTATGACCACAAATAAGATGAGTTTGTCTCTCCAAGCTTGTTTTATTGACTGGCGAAGTGCCTCTTTCTCTCTCTCTCTCTCTCTCTCTCTCTCTCTCTCTCTCTCTCTCTCTCTCTCTCTCTCTCTCTCTCTCTCTCTCTCTCTCTCTCTCTCTCTCTCTCTCTCCTCTCTCTTCTTGTTCTCTCCTGTCTCTTCTCTCTCTCTAACTCCTCTCTCTCCTTCTCTGTTTCTCTCTCTCTCTCTCTCTTCTCTCCTCTCTCTCTCTCTTCTCTCTCTCTTCCTGTCTGTCTGTCTCTCTCTCTCTCTCTGTCTCTCTCTCTCTCTCTCTCTCTCTCTCTCTCTCTCTCTCTCTCTCTCTCTCTCTTTCTCTCTATCTATCTATCTCCTTCTCTCTTGCTCTGTCTGTCTGTCTCTCTCTCTCTCTCTCTCTCGATCTCTCTCTCTCTCTCTCTCTCGATCTCCTTCTCTCTCTCTCTCTCTATCTCTCTCTCTATCTATCTATCTATCTATCTATCTATCTATCTACCTCTCTCTCTCTCTATCTATCTATACATCTATCTATCTCTGACTCTCTCTAATCCTCCCTCTCTCTCTCTCTCTCTTTCTCTCTCTGACTCTCTCTGTTTCTCCCTTGCTCTATATCTCTCTTTCTCTCACTCTCTCTCTCACTCTTTCTCTCTGTTTCTCTCTCTCTGACTCTCTTTTTCTTTCTTTCTCTCTCTCTCTCTCATCATTATTATTTCCGTTATCATCATTTACATCATTACTATTGTCATTATTGTTATCATTATCATTTTTATTACTGTTATAATTAATGATATCATTATCATTTTTATTACTGTTATAATTAATGATATCATTATCATTATCATTACTATCACAATGATTATCATAATAATTACTATTATCATTTTCATAATCATTATCGTTATTATGATTCAAATCATGAACATTGTTACTATTATCATCATTATCATAGCTGCTATTATCACTATTATCATTATCAATATCATCATTATTGTTATAAACATTATCATTAATGTGATCGTTGTTATCATCATTCTTGGTATTATCATTATCATAGTTACTATCATTCTTATTATCACTATTATCATCATTATCATTACTATTAATTTAATGATCATTTCCATTACCAATACTATTTTTAGCATTATCAATATCATCATTATTGGTATTACAATTATCATTACTATTATCATAATCATTATCATTAACATTATTATCATTATGATTATCGGTAATATTTGTCTCACCGTCTTATCATCACTATCGTCTTTATCAATACTATCATTATCATTATCATTGTCATTATCATTATTAGCATTTTTGTCATTACTATTATCATTTTTACTAATACCATTATCATGATCAATATCATTACTATTATGATTATCATCACTATCATTATTATGATTAATTATCATTTCTATTATCATTATCTTTATCACTGTCATAAAAATCATCATTATCATTATCAATACTATTATTATGCTAATTAATATATTTAATGTTACTATCATAATTGCAGTCATTATAATTATTATTACAATGAATATTACTCTTATCATTATCATGAGAACTAATTATGTTATCATTGTCATTACTTTATTATCATCATCATTGTTATCATTATAAGAAACATTATCATTAGTACTATCAATGTGATTGGTAATCATTATCGTTATCGTTATTATTATCATTATTGTTATCATTATCACAACTATCATTTCTATAATTTTCGCCTTTGTCATCATACTGGTATTATCATTATCAATACCATTATCATTATTTTATCTTAATCTTATCCTAATTATCACCACTGTTATTTTATCAATCATTACTGTTATCATTATCATCACTTTTTAGTATTGTCATTATAGATGATACCATTTTCATTATCATTATTATTGTTATATTTTTTTTATCATGGTAGTAATATCATTCATATTACTATCGATGAGTTTATTCTCAATATCATCATAATTATTATCATCATTATGACAATTATCGTTATCGTTGTTATCATTCTTACCATTGCTATTATCATTATTATTATAATCATCCTTACTGTTATTATTATTATCATTATTGTTATTATTATCTAATGCTTTACTATTATCATTATTACTATTATCATCATAATGATTATCATTGTTATCATTTTCATCTTTATGCTGTCATTATCCTTTTTGTCATTATCATCATCACAATTACTAATATCATTAT
>NW_028234418.1:539671-549856 GCF_977035675.1 Penaeus japonicus
CCATTCACCCCCTCTTTCTCTTCTCCTCTAACCTTCTCTGTTTATGTCCTCCACTTTCTTCTTCCTCCTTTTTCCTTTTCCTCCTCTTCCTTCTCTTATTCTCCTTCTTCCTTCTCCTCCTTCTCTTTCTCCTCTTCTTCGTTTTCTGCCTCCCTCTCCTTCCTTCATCTTCTCAACTTTATTCTCATCATTCTCCCCCTCCTTTCCGTCCTCATCCTCCTCAATCCCTCCTCCTTTTCTCCTCCTCTTCCCTAGTCTCCTTCTTCCTTCTCCTCCTTCTCTTTCTCCTCCTTTTTTCACTTCTGCTCCCCTCCTTCTTCATCACTCTCCTTTTTCCTTCTCCTCCCCCCCCCTCCTCCCTCCTTTCTCTTCCTCCCGTTCCCTCCTCCTTTTCATCCCCTCCTCTCCCGTCTCTCCTCTTCTTCTTCTCCTCATTTCTCCTTTTTTCTCTTTCTCCATCTTCTCCTCCTCCTCCCCTTCTATCCTCCCCCTCCTCCTCGTCCTCCTCCTCCTCTTCCCCCTCCGTCCTCCCCTTCTCTCCTCTCCATCCTCCCCCTCCTCCTCCTCCTCCTTCTCTCCTCCCCCTCCTCCTCCCCCTCCTCCTCCTCCCTCCTCCTCGTAAGGTGCATTAGGAGGAATGAGAATCAAGGTTGTCCCTCACCATCAATGACCTGATCATTGCTGTAAGGTAGAGGGGAACAGAGGAAAGGGAGACGGGAGAATGAGGGAGTAAGAGGAGGGGGAAGAGGAGGAGGGGAGGGGAGGGAAGTATGGAGGAAGAGGTGGAGAGGGGAGGGAAGTATGGAGGAAGAGGAAGAGAGGGATAAGTAGGATGGGAATTGGAGGAGAAGGGAAAGTAGGATGGGAAGGGGAGGGGAGAGGGGAGAGGGGAGAATGAGGGAGTAAGAGGAGGAGGAGGAAGAGAAGGAGAGGGGAGGGAAATATGAAGGAAGAGGAGGAGAGGGGAGGGAAGTATGGGGGAAGAGGAGGAGGAGGGGAGGGGAGTATGGAGGAGGAGGAAGAGGAGGAGTGGGGAAAGTAGGAAGGGGAGGGGAAGGGTGTATGGAGGAGGAGGAAGAAAACAGGAGGAGTGGGGAAAGTAGGAAGGGAAGGGGAGGGGAGCATGGAGGAGGAGGAGGAGAGGGGAAAGTAGGAAGGGAAGGGGAGGGAAGAGGAGAGCAAGGAGGATAAGGAGGAGAAAGAGGAGGGAGAGAAAGTAATAAGGGAAGGAGAGGAGAGAGGGAAACAGAGAAGGGGAGAGGAGAGGGGAGAAGGAAGGAGGAGGAGAGGGAAGAGCAGGATGAGAAGAGTATTGGAAAAGGTTTATGTCCTTTCCCTTCCTCTTTCTCTCTCTCTCTTTCTCTTTCCCTCTCCTACTTCTCACATTCTTTTCCCTCTGACTACTCCTTCCTTCTGTTCTATTCTTACTCTCCCTTTTCCCTCAATACCCTTTATCCCTCCCCAGTCTATACACTTTTCCATTCCTTGCCTCCTTTCCTGCCCTCTCTCTCCATCCCTTTAAACCCTCTTCCCCTTCTTACTTCTCCTAACATTCCTCCCTCCTCCTCTCCCTTCTCTCCTCTCCCCTCTCCCTTCTCTCCCCTCCCACCTTTCTACCCTTCTCCCTGCTCCTCTTTCTTCCACTTTTCCTCTCTCTTTCCAATCCCCTTCCTTCTCCTTCACCTTTCCTTCCTCCTACCCTACATTCCCCCTTTTCCTCCCTCCTCCCCTCCTCTCTTCTCCCACCTTTCCTCCCTCTTCCCCTCCCTTCTCCTCCCACCTCTCCTACCTCTTCCCCTCTCCTCTTCTTCTACCTTCCCTCCCTCTTCCCCTCTCCTCTTCTCCCACCTTTCCTCAGTCTTCCCCTCCCCTCTCCTCCCACCTCTCCTACCTCTTCCCCTCCACTCTCTTCCCACCTCCCCTAGGGACCTCGGAGCCCCCTCGTTGTCCATCTTCTCCCAGACCTTCCCTCCCTCCTCCCCTCCCCTCCCCTCACCCTTTCCCCCCCCCCTCCACTACGAGCTCCGCTCTCCATCGTCCCTCTCCCCTCTCCTCCCACCCTCCTCCTCCCTCTTCCCCTCCTTCTCTCCTCCCACCTCTTCCTACTTCTTTCCCCTCTCCTCTTCTCCTACTTTTTTTCCCTCCCTCGAATCCCTCTCCTCTTCTCCCACCTTTCCTCAGTCTTCCCCTCCCCTCTCCTCCCACCTCTCCTACCTCTTCCCCTCCACTCTCTTCCCACCTCCCCTACCTCTTCCCCTCTCCTCTTCTCCTACCTTCCCTCCCTCCTCCCCTCCCCTCCCCTCCCTCCTCCCCTCCATCGTCCCCTCCCCTCTCCTCCCACCTCTCCTCCCTCTTCCCCTCCTCTCTCCTCCCACCTCTCCTACTTCTTCCCCTCCCCTCTTCTCCTACCTTCCCTCCCTCCTCCCCTCCCCTCTTCTTCTACCTTTCCTCCCTCCTCCCCTCCCCTCCCTCCTCCCTTCCCCTCTCTTCCCACTCTTCTCCATCGTCCCCTCACCCAGTTTCCTCTTCCCCTCTACCAGTGCCCTCTCTCCGTCTCTCTATAACCGAAGCTTGGAGGATCATAACAATAAATCCCTTCGAATTTCGGTTTTGAACACACACACAGACACACACATAAACACACACACAAGCACACAAACACATACATACACGCACGCACACCCATAAATACACACACACATAAACACACACACAAACACACACACAGACACAAACATAAACACAAACACAAGCACACAAACACATACACACACACATAAACACACACACACACACACACACACATAAACACACACACACACAAAAACACACATAAACACACACACATAAACACACACACACACACATAAATACACACACACACACACACACAGACACACACATAAACAGACACACACACACACACACACATAAACACACACACACACACATACACACACAAACACACACACACACACATAAACACACACATAAATACACACACACATAAACACACACAAGCACACACACACATAAACACACACACACACACCAATCCCTTACACCCTACATCATAACATCTCCAAATTCAAAATAGATATACGATCGATAGAAAGATATCTCTAGAAAGAAAAAAGAAGAAAAAGAGGAAACGAATGAGTGATGAAAAAAAAAAATGGGAAAGAAAAAATACGAGTGTTAAAAAAAAGCTAGAAGTTATGATGTTATGACAAGTCGAAAGGGTGTGGCAGTCATTGGTATCTACAGCTCGATAGTTCCGGGGATATCTGCTTGTGTTCAGATTCGGGGAGGCAAGGTTGGCAAACAAGGCTAGAGGAATGAGGACAAGGGAGAGTGAGAGAGGAAGAGAGAGAGAGGGGGGAAGGGGTGAGGAAGATGAGGTAAGAGAAGGAGAGAAAGAGAGAGAGAGGGGGGGATGGGAGCAAGAGAGAGAGAGAGAGAGAGGGGGGGGGGAATGGGCGCAAGAGAGAGAGGGAGTGAGTGAGTGAGAGAGAGAGAAAGAGAGAGAGAGACTGAGATAGGAATAGGAGAGGGGATACGAATAGGGAGAGGGAATAACATAATTATCTAGAAAGATAATGAGATAGATGGATAAGAGAAGAAGGGGGGAGGCGGAGGGATAAAGAGGGATACAGAAACAGACACAGAAAGAGAGACAGACATAGAGGGAGAGAAAAAAAGAAAGAGAGGCAGCGAGAGGGAGAGATAAAGGGATAGACAGAGAAAGAGAGAAAGAGAGATAGAGAAAGAAAGAAGGACGGTGAAGTGATATCATTGTTTTCTTATTTTGTTTTCTTGTTTATCTGTTTCCTTAGTATGAAAATAAAGGTTTACAATGCTCAATTCCCGTATAACTCCGATTTTTCCCTTACTTTTAGGTTCCTATACTTTCATACTTACTTGCGTGTAAAGTTTTGATTGTAAGTATGAGCTATGAGACTGTTCATTGTTCCATTAGTGTTCATGTTTATTCTATGTGTGTTTTTTTCTTTGTACAAGAGCTATAGATTACGTATATATAAACTAATCTTGCCTGAGGGTGTTGCGAATTAAAGTCTCTGGGTACATGTGAATATTTGTTAGTGTTTGTATGTATATTGATATTTGTTTATATGTAGGAGTGTATGAGCGTTATTTTTTTTTTTTTTTTTTTATATATGTTACTGAGAATGTGAGCATTTTTGCGTATATCTGTTACTCTCTCGCTTTTTTTTTCTCTCTCTCTATCTATCTATCTATCTATCTATCTATCTATCTCTATCTATCTATCTCTATCTATCTATCTCTATCTATCTATCTCTATCTATCTATCTATCTATCTCTCACTCTCTCTCTCTCTCTCTGCCTATCTATCTATCTATCTATCTATCTCTATCTATCTATCTATCTATCTATATCTATCTATCTCTATTTATCTATCTGTCTGTCTCTCTCTCTCTCTCTCTCTCTCTCTCTCTCTCTCTCTCTCTCTCTCTCTCTCTCTCTATCTATCTATCTATCTAGCTAGCTAGCTAGCTAGCTAACTATCTCTATCTATCTATCTCTATCTCTCTATCTATCTCACTCCCTCCCCCCTCCCTCCCCCCTTCTCCCTCTCTCTCTCTCTCTCTCTCTCTCTCTCTCTCTCTCCCCGCTCTCCTGTCCCTCTCTCTCATACCTGCTCGTCTGTCGGCATGTTCGCCGATCGGCTCGCCTGGTCTCTCTCTCTCTCTCTCTCTCTCTCTCTCTCTCTCTCTCTGCCTCCTCTCTCTCTCTCTCTCCTCAAGAGCCATGGAGCCTCTACGTCTCTCTCGCATGCTCAGCCCTCGCGCGTCTCCTGTCTCGAAGGAGGAAGGATTAGGGGGAAGGGTGGGGGGAGGTGTGGAGCTCTCGTCATCGCATCGACTCTCTCTCTCTCTCTCTCTCTCTCTCCCCAACACAAACAGCATGCGACCTCCTTGAACGGCCTCACCTCCCACAGAGAACCGGAGTCGCCCAGGTGGCAGCTAGGGGGAGGGGGGGAGTGGGGGATGGAGGAGGGGGTGTTCGAGCGGACATAAGATCATGAAGGGTGGGTGGGGGTGGGTGGGGGTGGGAGGAGGGGTTGGTGTTCGAGCGGCCGAGTCTGGGTGAGGGGGAGCGGTGGCGGTGGGGGGAGGGGTTGAAGAAAGAGAGAGAAAGAGAGGGGGAGAGAAGCTGAGAAAGAGAGAGAAAAAGGGAGAGGAAAAGAAGAGGGAAGGGAAAAAGAGAGAGAGTGAGAGGATGGAATGAGAGAGGGAAGAGGAGTAAAGAGAAGGAGAAAGAGGAAGGAGGAGTATAGAGAAGGAGAAGGGGAGGAGGAGTAAAGAGAAGGAGAAAGAGAGAGAGGGAGATGAAGAGGAGGGAGGAAAGTTGGAAAGAGAGGGGAGGGGAGGAGGGAGGAAAAGTGGACAAAGAGGGGAGGAAAGGAGGCAAGAAATGAAAAAAGACGGGAGAGATAGAGAGAAGGAGAAGGAGAGAGATAGAAGTGAGAGGGGGAGAGAAAAAAAGAGGTATAGAGAGAGTGAGAAGTGAAATAGAAAAAAGAAGAGAGAGAAGAGAGGAGGAGAAGGAAAAAAAAGAATGAGGACGGATAGAAAGAAGGAGATGGAAAGAGAGAGGAGATGAGGAGAGAGACAAGAAGAGGACGAGGGAGAGAGGAGGGGGCGGGGCGGAGGGGGGGGGATTCAGGAAGATAACGGAGATTCTTAGCCAGTCTGTGTATTTTTATTATTTATTTTTATTATCATTAATATTATTATTTCATCATTATTATTTTCATTATTCATTATTTGTTATTTTGGAATTTATCTCAATAACTGTTCATCTATTTTTTTTCTTTTTTTTTCAAGAGATACCGGGACTATATAAATATTTTGATTTACTCTTATTAAATAAATCAATAAAGAGAAAGAGAGAGAGACAGAGAGAGAGAGAGAGAGAGAGAGAGAGAGAGAGAGAGAGAGAGAGAGAGAGAGAGAGAGAGAGAGAGAGAGAGGGAGAGGGAGAGAGAGAGAGCGAGAGAGAGAGAGCGAGGGAGGGAGTGAAAGAGAGAGAGAGAGAGACAGGAAGGCAGGGAGAGAGGGAGAGGAGGAGGAGAGAAAGAGACAGACAGAGAGAGAGAGAGAGAGATAATAAGAGACATAGAGAAAAAGAGAGAAAGAGAGAATAAGAGATATAGAGAAAAAGAAAGAAAGAGAGAGTAAGAGATAGAGAGATAGAGAGAGCCGGAGAAGAAGACTGAGAGAGACAAAGAGAGAGTGAGTATGTGTGTGTGTGTGTCTGTGTGTGTGTGTGTGTGTGTGTGTGTATAAGACACGCGAATGGCATATCTCCGCAAACGTTTCCCTGAGATGCTCAACCACCACCCTCACCAACACCCTAACCCCCCCCCTCCACCCTCCACCCTCAACCCCTCCACCCTCACCCCCTACCTTCAAACCCCCCCCACTTCCCCTCCTCACCCACCACCCAGCCCCTCTGACGCCCCCCCATAGACCCATTGGTCAGGGTCTATCACCTTCACCAGTGCACTCCCCCATCCCTCTATGCCTATCTACTCCGCCCAGCTAATATCTCCCCCCTTTATCTCTATTGTATTTTTCTTTTTTTTCTTTTTTTTTCGCCAGATGCCCGAAGGACGCCCACACGTGCCCCGCCCTAGCCAGGGGGTTGGGTGAGGTGGACAAAGAAAGAACAGAATATTAAATGAGGGGAAAAAAAGGGAAAAAAGACGAGGGGAAAAGAGGGAAGGAAACTGCATCTGTAGACAAGATTTTTTTTTTTTTTTTAATCCGAAAAACATTTTATCTTTTACGTAAAAATTATTGAATAAGAGGAAATAATTTTGGGGGATAATTTTATAAAAATAGATGAATGGGAAAAGGATGATAAAAGTGAAGGACAGGTAAAGGAAAAACAAACAATGAGAACTAAAGGTAAATTGAAATTATAAGTTAACGAAGTTATTTTGTGATTCTGACAAAAAAAATAAATAAATAAAAAATAAATAAATAAAAAATAGTACCAGATTAACTAAAAGACTAATTATATTGCTGTAATTACTCCAAATTATGGTAATTATATTGTTATTGATAATAGTGATTTCTTATCTTCATAATTTTCTTATCATCATTATCAATGTTGTTAATATTATCATCATTATTATTATCATTATTATTATTATCACTTCATTGTTATCATTCTAGTCTACTCTTTATATCGTTAGTATCATTATCATTATCATTATTAATATCATTACATTATTGAGTATTATAATAGTTGTATAAGTAACATTAAAATCATTAATATTATTACAACTTATTATTTCCCACTAATACTATCTTAACTATTGATAACAAAAGTAAAAAAAAAAATGACAATGGTTACAAATCGTATTTATGTTATGGTTTGGACAAAGACTAACAAGTGATATTATTAATGACGTAATTATTATTCTTTCAGTTTGTCTGTTTCGTTCAATTATATCATTTTGTATTTTTTATTTGTTTGTTACCTTTATTTGTACACGGTTATTTATGTATTTATCTAACTATCTATTCTTGGTATCGATTATCCAATCTATTCTTACGTCTCTCTCTCTCTCTTCTTCTTCTTCTTCTTCTTCTTCTTCCTCTACTACTACTACTACTCTCTCTCTCTCTCTCTCTCTCTCTCTCTCTCTCTTTATCTTTCTTTATCTGAACCCTCTTCATTCCTATCTTCCACTTCCTCTCATTTGTTCCGCGTGTTCTTTCCATCCTTCCCTATCCCCTTTTTTCTACCTATCCCTTCATCCCATCCTTCCCATCCTTCCGCCCGCCATTCCAACCATTCTAGAATATTCTCCTACCCCTCCTTACACCCACCCCACCCCCCACCCAACCCTTTCTCCCACCCACACCTTCTTTTCCCATACCCTCTCTCCCGTGCCCCCTGCCCACTATCCTATTCTCATACCCTACCCCCAAGCACAACTACCTCCCTCCCCCCACCCCTCCCAACCCTAACCCCTCCACTATCCATACCCCATACTTACCCCCCCCCCCTTCCTTCCTATCACCCCCCTTCCTACACCTTCCTATCACCCAAGGGTAGTGTTAAGTTTCCTTCCTCCTATCATGCTCTGTCTGACTCAAAGACTGTCATGGTTTCAGTAGATGGTCATAAGTCAGCGAGACTGGTGTGGTAAAAGGTTTATCTGTTTCTCTTCTTTTCTTTTTCTCTCTATATATATTCTCTCTTTCTCTATTCCTTTCTCTCTTTCTCTATTCCTTTCTCTCTTTCTCTATTTCTTTCTCTCTCTCTCTCTATTCCTTTCTCTCTCTCTCAATTCCTCTCAATTCCTCTCTCTCTCTCTCTCACATTCTCCTACCCCCACTCCTCCTCCTCCTACCCCCACATCCTCCTCTTCCTCTTCCTCCTCCTCATCTTCCTCCTCCTTCTCTTCCTCCTCCTCCCCCACATCCTCCTATCCCCACTCCTCCTCTTCCTCTCCTCACTCCTCTTCTTCCTCCTCCACCTCCTCATCCTCATCCTCTTCCACCAACACCACCTCCTTCTCCTACTCTTCTTCCTCATTCTCCTCCTCTTCCTCCTCGTCCTCCTCCTCCTCGTCCTCTTCTTCATTCTCCTCCACCTCCTCCTCATCCCCCTACCCCCCACCCCCCCACATCCTCCTCCCCCACATCCTCCTCTCCCACATCCCCCTACCCCCACATCCTCCTACCCCCACTCCTCCTCCTCCTCCTACCTCCACCTCCTCCTCCTCTACCTCCTCCTCCTCCTCCTCCTCCTCCTTCTGCTCACCAACACTCCCTAAGGCCAAGCTGGATTTATCGTTAGCAATGGAAGCACAATAATTTACACTGCCTCACAGGTAAATAGCTTGTAAACAGATTGTGTTGCTTATTTACGATTATACAAACTCTACCATTCAGAATTATATCGTTATCTTATCTGTTCTTTTGATACTGGTATTACGGTATCTTTGTTTACGTTGGTTGTTTTATGTATTTTTATTTTTTATTTATTTTTTCATTTTTTTATTTTTATCTTTTTGTTATCTTTCAACTGTTTTCTTTGTTGTTGTTTCTTTTATTATCATAATTAATCAGATGTATTAGTTGTTAGATAAAAGATATAAAAACAAATTGGGTTAGGCAATAAATCTGCTAATGTTTTGGAGTTTATTTTGAGAGATCGTGGGAGAGGAAATAAAGAGAGAGAGAAAGGGGAGGGTATAGAGTCACGTAACACGAAAAAAAAGTTGTAGAGAATGAAATGGACCATGTGAAAGGGAGAGAGAGAGAGAGAGAGAGAGAGAGAGAGAGAGAGAGAGAGAGAGAGAGAGAGAGAGAGAGAGAGAGAGAGAGAGAGAGAGAGAGAGAGAGATAAAGCGAAGAGAGAGAGAGAGAGAGAGAGAGAGAGAGAGAGAGAGAGAGAGAGAAAGAAACACCTAAAGCGCGCACTAGAGAGAGATTAAGAACGAGAGACAGAGCGAGAGAGAGAGAGAGCAAGAACGAGAGAGAGTTATCCCAAGAGAAAGAGAGAGAGCGCGCGCGAAAGGGAGAGAAAGAAGAAGAAGAAGAAAAAAAAAAACGGGAGGTAAAATATACACAGCCACAACCAATTAGTGACCCCGTTAAAACAGCATAGTAAGTCGAGTCGTAGCGCCGTCGTCAGCGAGTGTTACCGCCGCCTGTACCAAGTTAAGGTCGTAAAGCTCATTGGGTTTACTTGCACTTACCGCCCTTAATTGCCTGTTCACGGTTGGCGTGAGGACACAGTTTAGGATGAGCGGCTCGTGTCGAGATGGAGGGTTGGGGGGGTGGGGGAGGGGTAAGAGGGAGGAGGAGGAGGAGGGGTAAGAGAGGGAGGAGGAGGGGTAAGAGAGGGTAGAGGGAAGGGGGTTGGGGGAGGAGGGGGGGGTAGAGGAGGAGGAGGAGGAGGGGTGAAAGGGGGAGGAGAAGGAGGGGGAATAGGGGTAAGAGAGGGAGGAGGGGTAAGAGAGGGAGGAGGAGGGGTAAGAGATGGTGGAGGAGGGGTAAAGGAGGGAGGAGGAGGGGTAAAAGAGGGAGGAGGAGGAGGGGGAAGAGAGGGAGGAGGAGGAGGGGTAAAAGAGGGAGGAGGGGCAAGGGGAAGGGGGGTGGGGGGAGGAGGGGGTAA
>NW_028234418.1:577456-579956 GCF_977035675.1 Penaeus japonicus
GACCAGAATAGAAAAAAATAGAGGAAAATGTTGGTACATATATATATATAATATATATATATAATATATATAGTATGTAATATATATATATTATATATATATATATATAGTATATATATATATATAATAATCATATATATATATATATATATATGCTATATAGTAATATAAATATATATATACTATATATAATGTACATGCACCAAATTTCTATCTATCTATATATTCTATCCTAATATAAGTATAGATAAAATAAGATTATATAGATATATAGATATAGGCCTATATGTATATATATGTATGATAAATAATAATAATAATAACAATAATAATAATAAAGGTATATACTCGCAAACAGACCTAAATAGATAGATAGATAGATATAAACAGGAACTCAAGCACATCCACGCCTATTATCCATATTTCCATTCATCTCCCTGTTTATCTTTAATATCTATCACGATCTATTAATCATTCTTTTTTTCATCGAGAGAGAGAGAGAAAGATAGATAGATAGATAGATAGATAGATAGAGAGAGAGAGAGAGAGAGAGAGAGAGAGAGAGAGAGAGAGAGAGAGAGAGAGAGAGAGAGAGAGAGAGAGAGAGAGAGAGAGAAGTGAAGGAATGAGATAAATGGATAAACATATAAAGAGTGGGAGATAAACATATACATGTAAATAAAGAGAAAGAGAGATAGAGATAGAGAGAAAGAAAGAACGACAGATAAACGGAGGAAGAGAGAAACCGCGAGGACGAGAGAGAAAGACCGGCTGAATGAGAGAGAGAGAGAGAAAAAAGAAGAAATAAAAAGAGAAAAACAGAAAACAAAAGACACGAAGACAAGAGAATAGAAGGTGGGACGAAAGGGTGAAGGGGTGGGAGGGAGATGATGCGGGGGGAGGGGGGGAGGAGAGGTAGGAGGACGGGGGTGAAAATGAAGCGATTAAAAATGATGTCAACCCACCCACCTCCCTCCCCTCCCTCCCCCCCTCCCTCCCTCCATCCATCCCTCTCCCACCCACCTTCTCTTTCCTTATAAATCCCCCCTCCCCCCCTCTTCCACCTCCTCCTCCTCCTCCAAAGCCTCCAGAAACCCTCCCTCCCCTCTCCTCACCCTCCCCCTCTCCCTCCCTCCCCCTCTCTCCTCCCACTCCTCCTCCCTCCCTCTCCCTCTCTCTTCCTCCTCCTCCTCCCTCCCTCCCACTCCTCTTGCACCCCTTCCCCCCACCCCCACCCCCCCTAGCTTTGTGAGAGGTCAGTCAGAAGGACCGCAACGGGAACGGTTGGTTGCTCGTGAATGATACGCGAAGAGCCTCTGGAATGTCATTATGAAGGGGGCGATTCTCCGTGCATCTCCCCCCCACCTCCCCACCCCCCACCCCTCCCTCCTTCCCCTTCTCCTTCTCTCCCCTTCTCCTGCCCTTCATCAGCACTCCCTGCCCTGCCCTTCACTAGCACTCCCCTTACTCTCTCCGTGAGACAAATCCCTCCTTTCCCTCCTTATACTCTCCCCCCTCCCCTCTCCTCCTCTCCCCCTCCCCCCGTCCCTCAACCTCCCTTCCCTCCTCGCCTTATACTCTCCCCCTCCCTTTCCTCCCCTCCCCTCCCCTCCCCCGTCCCTCAACCTCCCTTCCCTCCCTTCCTATCTCTTTATTTTCTTCTTCCTTGTACACCCCTCCACGAACACTCCCTCCATTCCCTCCTTGCCTAATAACCCTTCTCTCTCCCTTCCCCCTCCTTCCCTCTCTTCTACCCCTTCTTTATCACTCCATTTCCCCTTCCTATGCCTCTCCTCCCCCGCCATTCTCATTCCCTTTCCTTCTCCCTCTCCATCCCTTTCCCTTTCCTTCTCCCTCTCTATCCCTTGCCCTTTCCTTCTCCCTCGCTCTCCTCTCTCCCTCACTTCCCTCATCCTCCCACACCACTCCCCCCCTCCCCCCCCCTCCCCTCTTTTCTCCTCTTTTCACCCCCCATCCCAAGAGGATTTTGCGTACACTTTCCCACGTGCAGAACGCGGGTTGGGGATGAAAGAAGTGTAGAGAGAAAGAGAGAGAGGCGGGGAGACAGAGGGAGAGGAGGGGGGCCTGTCTAAAAAAAATATGTGAGTATAAGTGTAAAATATAAAATATATATGTTTGTAAATATAATAAATATATATATATATATATATATATATATAAATTCAAAAATGTGTGTGCGTGAGTGGTGTGAGTGGTGTGTGCGTGAATGTTGTGCGTGTGTGTGTGTGTATTTACATGCTACCATAGATAATGGATAAATACAAATAATGAATAAATATATCTAAATATATATATAAATATATATATATCCAAATATAATATATTTATATAGGTATATCCATATATACATATATATAATACAAAACAACATATAAAAACTACAAAAAAAACAAATAAAATACAAATAAGAGAATATAAATAAATAAATGATAATCATAAAAAAATGAAAATGAAAAAGAGTGAAAGACGCAATTGAAGA
>NW_028234418.1:582301-584801 GCF_977035675.1 Penaeus japonicus
TTTTGCTTTTATTTGCTGTTGTCCACTGTTTTGTTTTTTGTTATTGCTTGTAATTAGTCGATTTTCTGATAGTCGTTTTGTTTTTGTTTTTTCCGTTGTCTCTGTTTGTTTTGTTTTGTTTGTTATTTTCTTCTTTTTTTCTTTTTTTTCTTGTTGGTTTTACTTCTTCCTCGTACGGGAGATGGACTTATTTACATAAGGGTCATATTTGTTGGTATTTTGATGGGAATTTCGACCATAGGAGTGGCTTGTGAAACCCCCCTGATGGTATGTAGTCTTACATCTTCCATGGCGTTTAGTTTTGTGTGTAAAACGATTAAAGATCTTAAAAAAAAAAAAAAAAAGTTTTGATAATTGGGTTTAATATTCTGATGTTGACATACCCTTTTTTTTTCTTCTCATTTGTTTACTCTTCATAGATATATTTTTCACCATGATTTGTTCTCGCAACTAGCGTAACTCTCATGTCTTTTTGCAGTGATAAATGGATCTTCGCTATTATTTAATTTATCTGCAATCTAGGCCTGTAACATAAATTGCACTATATCTACACACATCAAATACAAACAAACATCAATCCATTCAACCAACTATAACCAAATAATACATAACAACCAACAAGGAAAACTGACCGATATATAAAGAACAAAAAAATGAAGTAGAAAAAAAAAAAGGTAAAAACTATGATGTATGCAAAATTGTCGCTTTAATATTCAACAAGCACTACCTGATAAGAGGTGCTGTGTATCTAATTAACCTTATAGCATGCGAAGCTGGCGAAGCAAAGTCCTTAGAGACTTTGGAGACGTAGCCTTCACATTCCTCTTCTCTCCTCGCTCTCTTCTCTCTCTCTAATTCTTTCTCACGCTCTCTCTTGCTCCCTCTCTCCTCTCCGCCTTCTCTCGCGCTCTCCATCTCTCACTCTCTCTCCTTCTCTCTCTCTCTCTATCTATCTAATCAATCATCTAATCTACTCACTCTCTCTCTCTCATCCCTTTCTATCTATCTATTTCTCTTTCCTCTCTCTCTCTCTCTCTCTCTCCTCTCTCTCTCTCTCTCTCTCCTCAGATCGCTCTCTCTCTCTCTCTCCTCATCATCTTCTCATACTTCTTCTCTCTCTCCTCTCTCTCTCTCTCTCCTCTCTCTCTCTCTCTCCCTCTCTCCTCCTCTCTCTCCTCTCTCCCCTCCCTCCCCTTTCTCTCTCTAACTTATCAAAATCAAAAATCACATCTCTCTCTCTTCTCTCCTCATCTCCTCTCTCTCTCCTTCTCTCTCTCTCTCTCTCCCTCTCTCTCTCTCTCTCTCTCTCTCTCTCTCTCTCTCTCTCTCTCTCTCTCTCTCTCTCTCTCTCTCTCTCTCTCTCTCTCTCTCTCTCTCTCTCTCTCTCTCTCTCTCTCTCTCTCTATCTATCTATATACCTCTCTATCTCTATCTCTCTATCTATCTCTATCTCTCTAACTATGTGAGTAAGTGTGTGCGTGTGTTTCTCTGTGTATATGTATGTATGTGTGTCTGTGGATGTATGCATGTATACTCACGCACGAACACGACTCTTCGCACACACCACACACACACACACACACACACACACACCACACAACACACACACACACACACGTACACACACACACACACAATCACACACTATCACACACACATATATATATATATATAGTATATATATATATAGTTATATATATATATATATAGATATACATATAACATAACTGTCAAATCTCACCGCATTCCGCCTAACTAAGGTCCATAGCCGTACTCTGTCTGCCCACTCATTTTTGAACCTTAGCTACAGAAATCCATAAATAAAAGAATTATTCCTCTGCTGCCAATATGACACAGTTGATGTTTTTTGAACCACGGCCCCATCGGACTGACTTGCCGAACCCACCCCCACCCCTCCCCTGATAAATCCATGTATGTTGAAATTCTTAGGCCCGTCCCCACTGATCATCTCTCCCCTCCCCCCCTCCCTCTTCCTCCGCCTCCTCTTCTTCCTCTTCATCTTCTTCTTCTTCCCCGTCTCCCCTCTACTCTCCTCTATCTCCGTTCAGAACTTTACTTCTCTTTTCGTCTTTCCTTCTCCTCTTCTCTCTCCTCTTCCCTATCTTTCTCTCCCCTTTCCGTCTCCCTTCTTTCATATCTTTCCAGCCCTTTCCCCTCTCCCCTCTAACGCCTTCTATTCACTCTGGTTCTCCCTCTCCTCCCCCTCTCTATTTTCACCTAACTTTACAACACCCCCTACTTTGGGAAGTCCCCTTGCCTACCCCCCTTCCCATCCCCTCCTCCCTCCCCCCTTTCATCCCTCTCCTCTCTCTCCCTCCCCCCTTTCATCCCTATCCCCCTCCTCCCTCCTTCCTTCACCCCTCTCCCCTCCTCCCTTCACCCCCTCTCCTCCCCCTTCACCCCTCTCCCCCTCCTCCCTTAACCCCTCTCCCCTCCTCCCTCTCCTCCCTTAACCCCTCTCCCCCTCCTCCCTCCCGCA
>NW_028234418.1:589801-592301 GCF_977035675.1 Penaeus japonicus
TGTTTTTGCTCTCTCTCTCTCTCTTTCTCTTTGTCTTTGCTCTCTCTCTCTTACTTTTTGCTCTCTCTCTCTCTTTCATTTTGTCTTTGCTCTCTCTCTCTCTCTCTCTCTCTCTCTCTCTCTCCCTCTCTCTCTCCCTCCCTCTCTCTCTCTCTCTCTCTCTCTCTCTCTCTCTCCCCCCTCCCCTTTCTCTCTCTCTCTCTCTCTCCCCCCCTCTCTCTCTCTCTCTCTTTCTACCTCTGCCCCCTCCTCTCTTCCCCCTCTCCTCTACGGGGGGGGGGGGGGAGGCACTGAATTTCACTTTCATTCTTTATCAATGCCTGGCCTTTTTGACTCCCATTCTCTCCTTTTGATAGATAACCCTTATCTATAACAAACGCAAAATTGCAGTGGATATAAACAAGCTATGATAAGGTATGAACACAAACCCCACGACAAAAGCTAACGATAGCTGTGTGCAAATGGTGGGCTCTGTTGGAGCTTTTACATTTCAAAAGCTCGATTTTTTTTTTTTTTTAATTCCTTCTGTCTCAGTTTCTGTCTGTTTGTCTGTCTGTCTGTTTGTCAGGTCTCGCTTTTAGTCTTTTGCTTTCTCTCTCTCTCTTTCTCTCTATCTATCTATTTATCTCTCTCTTTCTCTCTCTATCTCTATCTATCTATTCTACTTCCTCTCTTTATTTTCCTCTCTCTTCTCTTCCTTTTTCTGTCTTCTCCCCCTTCCCCTGTCTGTCTCGCATTTTCTCTGTCTATCTCTCTCCCTCTCTCTCTCTCTCTCTGATAATAACAACAGTGATGATAACAATAATGATACTGATAATCATAATGATAATGATGATAATAATGATGATAATAATGATAATGATGATAATAATGATGATAATAATGATAATTATGATAATAATGATGATAATAATGATAATGATGATAATAATGATGATGATGATAATGATAGTAATGATCATAGTAATGATAATGATAAAAATGATAATAATAATCATAATGATGAAAATAATAATGATAATAATGATAATGATGAAATAATAATAATAATGATGATAAAGATAATAATAATAATGATAATGATAATTATAATGATACAAATAATGATAATGCTATCAATGATAAGGATAATAATGATAATGATGATTATGATATATATTGTTTCCATGATAACAATAACAAAAAAAAAAATAACGATGATAGTGATAATGATAATGATAATATTGAGAAGAATGATGCAATAAGAGTAGTAATGATGATAATAATAATAATGATAATGATAACAATAATAATGGCAAGAACCCTTTTTTTTAATGAATATACATATAATAAAAATATATATATAATGATGATGTTGAAATGATAAGGAGAATGAAAGATAAAAAAAAATATTCGATGATGACTTAATTAAAAAAAGTGTACATGTTCAGTATGTCCATATTTACTTCTTTATTTGTGCCTATGGGTGTGTTGTTTGTTGTTTTGCTTTTGTTACTGTGTGTGTTTGTTTGTTTGTGTATGTGTGTGTGTGTGTGTGTGTGTGTGTGTGTGTTTGTGTTTGTGTGTATGTGTTTATGTGTGTATTCAGTACGTATGTACGCAGTACAGATACGTCTTGTCTGGTATACTTTTAAATAAAAAAATACACAATAAACAGCAATCATTATTGCAAACTAAAGCCACACATTAAATTTACAGATGCCAACATAACACAACAAACAAAGCCAAACTAACAATCATCCTTTGTAGCCATAGACCCTTATCATAAAGCCCAAAATGACAGCAATAAAACATACCAAACAGTGACAAAGACTGAAACAAAAAACAACAACAACAACAAAACTAAATTAAACTCAACAACAAACAACCTAAAATAAAAATAAAAACTCGTATTTATATATCTTCCATATATCCAAAACAAACATAAACACACCACACGAAACATATACCCCCCATCAATACGTACGTGTATGCGTATATACGTATGAAAGTCAGAAGATTCTCAACCAGGAGAAAACTATGATGAGCTCGGCTAGCTTTTAAGAGAAAATGTTAACGGCCTCATTAGATCGTTTGAGGAAATTTACTCTTTATGGGCTGTAAAAGGCGGAGTTAACCATGATTACTTCGAGTGTCTTGGGACGGTTCTTTGCTGCCTCCGAGTCTACTTCGAGACTATGCTTTCGTCGTCGGGGGCTTTTGGAAGAAAAGGGGGGGCTTTTGGAAGAAAAGGGGGGCTTTTGGAAGAAAAGGGGGGCTTTTGGAAGAAAAGGGGGGCTTTTGGAAGAAAAGGGGGGCTTTTGGAAGAAAAGGGGGGCTTTTGGAAGAAAAGGGGGGCTTTTGGAAGAAAAGGGGGGCTTTTGGAAGAAAAGGGGGGCTTTTGGAAGAAAAGGGGGGCTTTTGGAAGAAAAGGGGGGCTTTTGGAAGAAAAGGGGGGCTTTTGGAAGAAAAGGGGGGCTTTTGGAAGAAAAGGGGGGCTTTTGGAAGAAAAGGGGGCCTT
>NW_028234418.1:602301-612301 GCF_977035675.1 Penaeus japonicus
TTTCATAATGCTGATGCTGATGATAATGATAACGATGATATTGAAGATAGCAATTATGATAACAATAGTGATATAGATCATGATAATGATGATGAGGATAATGATAGCGATAATATTGAAGTTAGCAACTATGATAACAATAGTGATAGATGATGATAATGATGATGGTGATGATAATAGTAATTATGATGAAGATGATGATAATGGTGATGATGATAATAATGATAATGATGATAATAATAAAAATGAATATAAAGACGATGATGATAATAACATTACACAACAATGACGGTGGTAATAATGATGATGATGATAATGGCAATAACAATGATGATAAAAATAACGATAATCATAAAAAAAATAATGATAAGAACAATGATAATAATAATAATGATAATAATGTCAATAATGGCAATCATGACAGTAGTAACAATAATGAAAACAACAATAATAATAAAAATGGTATTGTTGATACTACTACTAATAACAATCATAAAGATAACAACAATAATATCAATAATATCAATGATGATGATAATAAATAAAGAACTCGTGACAATAATAATGGCAACTATGAAAACAATAATTAACAAAAGTAAAAACGTAATTAAATAATAATAATAAAGGATGTAAATATAATCATACAAACTAATTGCAAAATAAGAGGAGGAAGATAGAAAAGAAGAAGACGAAGAAGAAGAAGAAGAAGAAGAAAAGGAAGAAAAAGAAGAAGACAAAGAAAAGAAGAAGAGGAAGAAGAAGACAAAGAAAAAGAAGAAGAAAAAGAGGAAGAAGAAGAATATGAAGGAAAAGAAGATAAAGAAAAAGAAGAAAACAAAGAAAAAGAAGAAGAAGAAGAAGAAGAGGAAGAAGAAGAGAAAGAAGAAGACAAAGAAGAAGAGGAAGAAAAGAAGATAAAGAAAAATAAGAAGACAAAGCAAAAAGAAGAAGAAGAGGAGGAGGAAGATTAAGAAGAAGAAGAAGACAAAGAAGACAAAGAAAAAGAAGAAGAAGAAGAAGAAAAAGAGAAAGACAAAAAAGAAGAGGAAGAAAAAGAAGACAAAGAAAAAGAAGAAGAAGAGGAGGAGGAGGAGGAAGAAGAAGACTGGCCTAACTGGAAGGAAAGGTCATAGGAAATGTAATGGCGTGACAGCCGGAGATTTTTTTCGGAGCTTAGATGAGGTCAGAATTAGTACCCCCCCCTCTCCCTCTTGCTCCCCACCCCTGTGCCCCGCCCCCCACTCTACCTCCTTCCTTCCTTCTTCTTCGCCCCTCCCTTTTATCACTCCTCCCCCTTTTATCTCCTCTTACTTCTCTCTCTTATTTCTTTTCTCTCTTCTTCCTTCTTTACCATCTTCATTCCTTCTTGCCCCTTCCTTCTTTCTTTCCCAACTCTCTCTACTTCTCCCTCTCCCTCTTTTCCTCCTTCTTCTTCCTCTCCCTCATTAATTCTTAATCCTTCCCATCTTTTCTCCTTTCTCTTCCTCTTTTCTCCCTCTCCCTCTTCCCCTCTTTCCTATAATTCCTCCTCCACTTACCCTTCTCCCCACTTCCTACACTCCTCCCCTTACCCCTTACCCCCCATCTCCCTCTCCTTTTCATTCTCCTCCCCATTTTCCTTCTCCTCCTTCTCCCTCTCCTTTCCTTTCTCATTCCCCACTTCCTTTTCCTTCTCCTTCTCCCTTCCCTTCATCTCCCTCCCCCTCTTCCCTTCCATTCTCCTCCCCTCTTCCTTCTCCTCCTTCTCCCTTCCCTTCATCTCCCTCCCCCCCTTCCCTTCATCTCCCTTCTCCTCTTCCCTTCCATTCTCCTCCCCCCCTTCCATTTTCCTCCTTCTCCCTTACCCCTCCATCTCCCTCCCCCTCTTCCTTCTTCTTCCTCTCCCTTCCCTTCATCTCCCTCCCCCTCTTCCCTTTCTCCCCCACCCTCACCCCCTCCCTCACCCTCACCCCCATCCCCCCACCCCCATCTCAGAAACCCCCCTAGGCTAAATGGAAAGCGAACCTTCAGACTGGTATTAAGTGACGTTATTATGAAGTCATACACGAGATATCATGAGGGGGCGAGGGGGGAGGGGAGAGGGGGGCAGGGGGGCTTGGGGGCCAGGACGGGGGTCCGTGACCGCGGCAGGGGCAGGGGGCACGGGGGGTTGGGTCGAAGCGGGGCTTAGGGCGCAGGTAGGGGGGGCCCAGCGAGAACATGCGAGAATGGGCCATGGGCCCCACACGGCGATCAGGAGCGGAGAGCGGGGGCGCAGGGCCGGCAGGGGGCGCGGTAGGGTAGCGCCAGGGTCGGCACGGAGAGCTGGGGCGCCGGCCAGGCGCGGGGCAGGCGGGCGCGGCCCGAGGCCGGGGAACGACGAGGGCCGCCGGGCCCGGCGAGACGGGGGCCGGGGGACCTCGGCGGTACGGCGGGCAGCGCGGGCGAGAGGCAGGGGGTGGGCCCCCCACCAGGGACGGGCCGCCGCCAGGGTGCGGGGTCGCCCACCGCGCCGAGGTTACACCGCGTCAGGCAGTACCGCGGACGTGCGTTACGTGTGTGTGTTGTGTGTGTGTGTGGTGAGAGTGTTCATCATGAGAGGGAAGGGGAGGAACCAGAGAGGGGAGAGGGGCCGTACGTGTCGAGTACAAGAAGGCAAGTGTATGTGTGTGTGTGTGTGTGTGTGTGTGTATGTGTGTTCATGCTTTCATGCTTGTGTGACTGTATTTTACTTCGTGATGAGCTTGTCTAGATTGTGATATTAAAAAAAAAAGTCAAATCAAAGCCTCTTCACTCTATGAAATGTATTTTCAATTTTTGCATCTGAAACCAAGGCTATGTCTCTATCACGCCATTCACGGAGGGAAATGAATAATGATGAAATAAATTATATCCATTAGCCATGCATCGACACGAAATAAAGATGAAAGAGAGAGAGAGAGAGAGAGAGAGAGAGAGAGAGAGAGAGAGAGAGAGAGAGAGAGAGAGAGAGAGAGAGAGAGAGAAGAAGAAGAAGAAGAAGAAAGGAAGTAAAAAAATCAAAGCAAAAAAAAGGAATCGTCTTAAAACAAAAACAAATAACACTTTAAAAACAACAACAATAATAAAGAGAAAAAATAGAATCAATGATTGACAGACTACACAAATTAAGAAGTTATTCGATAATTGAGTAATTAACCAACCAACTAGACAGATAAATATGATATAAATAAATCCGTGAATGAACGATAGACGAATGAATTAGACAATAGATAAATAGATAAAGAACGAGATAAGCTTATTGATAAACAAAGTAGAGGAATATAATAAAAGACATGATCAAGGCATCTCACCCCTCTCCTTCTTACTCCTCCTTCTGTGCCCCCACCCCCATTCTTTCTTCTTCTTCTTCTTCTCCCTTTTTCCTCCATTTCTTTATTGTCTCTTTCTCCTTTATCTCTTCTTACTTCGCTCTCCTCCACATCCTTCTTCCTCTTTCTTTACCACTTTCTCCAATACCTCATCTCCCTTCTTTTTCCTCTATTCCCTACCTATCGCTTCTTCCCCTTTTTTTTTTTTTTTTTTTTTTTGTTTTTTTTTATTTTTTTTTTTTTTTTTTTTTTTTTTTTTTTTTTTGTTTTCTTCTCCCCTCTTTCTTTCTTTCTTTCTTTCTTTCTCTCTCTCTCTCTCTCTCTCTCTCTCTCTCTCTCTCTCTCTTTCTCTCTCTCTCTCTCTCACTCTCTCTCTCTCTTTCTCCTTCTCTTTCTCTCTCTCACCCTCGCTCTCTCTCTCTCTCTCTCTTTCTCTCTCTCTCTCTCTCTCTCTCTCTCTCTCTCTCTCTCTCTCTCTCTCTCTCTCTCTCTCTCTCTCTCTCTCTCTCCTCTCTCCATATCTCTCACCTTCTCATCACTCTCCTCTCTTCTCTCAGCCTCCCCCCCCAACCCCCTCTCATCCTCTCGTTCTCCTTCTCTCTCTCTCTCTCCCCCTCGCTCTCTCTCTCTCTCTCTCTCTCTCTCTCTCTCTCTCTCTCTCTCTCTCTCTCTCTCTCTTTCTCTCTATCTATCTATCTATCTCTCTTTCTCACTCCCCATCCCCCCCTATCTTACACTTCCTTCCCCCTCCTACCCTCCCATTCTCCTTCTCGTCCCCCAATCATCTCCCCCTTCCCTCTCCCACTCTTATCCCCCTACCCCCTTTCATCTCCTTCCCCCCTCCCCCCCTGCCCCCTTCCTCCCCCCACCCACCTTCCTCTCCCTCCCACCTCCCCCCTTCTCCCTACCCATTCTTACCCCCTACCCCCCTTTCCTCTCCCTCCCACTCCTATCCCCCTACCCCCCTTCCTCCCCCCTCCCTCCCCCCCCTTCGCTTCATCTTCATCATCCGTGCCCTCCTCAAGGCAAGAAACTGGGTAAACACGAAAGTCCTTCCATCTTTCCTTCCTTCAAGGTAATTCCAAAACGGATCCTTCACTTTCGATATTTCGTCTTCCTATTTCATTTGTTTATTTTTTTCTCTTATTATTATTATTTTTTTTTCTTCTTTTTCTTCCTATTTGATTTTTTTCTTCTTTTATGTCTTTTTCTTTTTCTTCTTCTTCGTCTTCCTATTTGATTTGTTTATTTTTGATGTTATCTCTTTTTCTTCTTCTTCTTCTTCTTCCTCCTCCTATTTGATTTGATTTGATTTTTTTTTTCTTCTGTTATCTCTTTTTTCTTCTTCTTCTTCTTCCTATTTTATTGTATTTTTTCTTCTGTTATCTCTTTTTCTTTTTCTTCTTCTTCTTCTTTGTACTCTTGTTGTTGGTGTTCTTATTGTTAACATTACTGTTATCGTTATTATTATCATTATTATTATATTTGTTATCATTATCATTATCACAGCTATTATTAACATTATTATTATCATTATCATTATTATTATTATTATTATTATTATTATTATTATTATTATTATTATTATCATTATCATTATTGTTATAATTATAATTATCACCACCACCTCCACCACCACCACCACCACCTCTTCCTCCTCCTCCTTCCTCCCTCCCCATCATTATCCTCTCCTTCATCATTTTCTCTCCCTCCTCCTTCCCTCCTCCTCACTCCCCACCCGTCATTCTCCTCCTATTAACGAATGAGAGATATACTTATCATTGAGACAGTAGCCTTAAGACGCCAATTAGAGATTTTGAAGAAAGTTGAGAAGAAATTAATGGGTGTGTGTTTGGTTCTTTGCTTGTGAGTGGGTGGACTTATTTGTGTGTGGATGTGTTTGTTTTTTGTTTTCTGTTTTTAGTTTGGTTGTGTGTGTGTGTGGGGGGGGGGGGGGGTTGATACTTTTCTGTGTGATTTTTTTTAGGCTTGTGGGTGTGTTTGTTTTTGTGAGAGGGAGAGAGAGAGAGAGAGAGGGGAGAAGAGGGTGGGGTGGGCGGGGGGGGGGGGGGGGTGGGGGCGGGGGGGAGGGGTGGGGGGGGGGGGGGTGGGGGGGGGGGGGGGGGGGGGTGAAGAGAGAGAGAGAGAGAGAGCGAGAAAAGAGAGAGAGATGTTTTTGTGGGAGGGAGAGAGAGAGAGAGAGAGAGAGAGAGAGAGAGCAGAGATAGGGGGAGACGCTCCGCTATTGATCAAACGACAACAGCTGATACACAAGTATTTACATATACAACACCTGACCCGATGTCACCCCCTCCCCCTCCTCCTCTAACTCCTCTCCCCTTCCCCTTCCCCTTCCCCTTCCCCCCGCCCCTTCCTCTTCTCTATATCCCTTTCGCCCTCATTCTTCCTTGCATCTTCTCTCCCCTCGCTCTATCTCTCCCATCTTTCACCGGTCTCCTCCCTCTCACTCCGCATCTTCTCTCCCTCCCCCCCCCCAGTCCCCCCTTCCTCCCCCCTTCTTACTCCCCACCACCCAATCCCCATCCTGCCCCCCCCTCCCTCCAGACCCTCCCTTCCCCTTTTACTTCCTTCCTTTCCCCCTTCCCTTTCCTTCCCTTCCTCAAGAAATAAAGGACTAAATTTAAAAAAAGAAAAGTTATTGAAAATCCCCCCCTTGTCATCCCCTTTATATACCCCCCCCAACCCCCCCCTCCCATTACCTCTTCCCCTCCCTTCTCCTCCCTTCTCCCCCCCCCCCATCTCTTTAATCCTAATTTACGAGATAAATATTACATCAACATCGTAAGATATTTAGTAAGTGTTTAACGTAACTAATAATGATCTTAAGTAATGCTTTCGTATTAATAAAGATAAAGTTTTTTTCTGATCAAATACTATCAGTTATATGTTGCTGAAAGTATTAGTGAGTGTGTTCATGAAAGTTCATTACATATTCATGATCTGTGATCCATTTCTTATGGCTTTGTTTGACGGCAATTCATGGGCGTTCTAAAAGGTAATTTGCATACGTTTAATAATGACTGATTAATGAATACGTAATAACAATCTGGATCAAGCCGTTCATAAGTCATCATGTATTATGACCACCAAAATATGTTATTTATTTTTTCGCTTTTTGTATATCCATCTCTCTCTCGTTCTGACGAGAGAGAGAGATTCTTATTTTTTTTTTTTTTTCTCTTTTATTTTCTTAGTTCTCTTTTCTGATTTTTATATATCCATCTCTCTCTCGTTCTTTCTTTTTTCTCTTTTTCTTGTTCTCTTTCTTGCTTTTATTCTCTTTCTTTCGTTCATTCATTCTTTCTTTCTCTTTATATCTGTCTGTTTGTCTGTCTGTTTCTGTCTCTATCTCTGTCTCTGTCTCTGTCTTTGTCTCTCTCTCTCTCTCTCTCTCTCTCTCTCTTTCTCTCTCTTTCTCTCTCTCTCTTTCTCTCTCTCTCTCTCTCTCTCTCTCTCTCTCTCTCTCTCTCTCTCTCTCTCTCTTTCTCTCTCTCTTTCTATCTCTCTCTTTCTATCTCTTCCTCCCTCTCTCGCCTTCTCTGTCTCTCTCTCCCCCTTTCTCTTTCCCTTTTTCCTTATATTTCCCTGATTGTCGAATGTATACGCGGTCAGATGTATCCGTTAATCTTTCTATGTTTGTTCTATCATTTATTAACCATTTAACATTTCTATTTAATCATTCTTCCTAATTATCCACTAGTCTTCCTTCCACCTCCTTCTGCCCGCTAACTCTTTTCCTTTTCCTTCTTATCTTCTTTTCTTCCTCTTTATTCCTCTATTCTTCATCACTTTTTTCAGCCTTGTTCTTCTTCCTTCTCCTCCTTGTCGCACCTTCTCTTCACCTCTTTTTTCTTCTTTCTCCTCTTTCTCTTCTTCTTCTACGCTTCCCGCCTCCTCCTCTCCTCAAACCCTCTTCCTCCTCCTCTTCCTCCTCCACCTTTCCTCCTCCTCCTCCTTCTTCTACACCTCCCACTTGCTCCTCTTCTATTTCCTCCTCCACTTCCACCCCTTCCTCGCACCTCAATCTCCCCCCACTCCCACCCCGAGGCACCCCCCTCCCCAGGCATCCCCTCCCCCACCCTCCACCCACACCCTCCACCCCTTCCTGTCTCTCGACCTGGCTCGTTTTCTCTCCTCATGTTGAATAAGATGAGTGATGATGAGTAAAGGGTTGAGGCACCGAGGCTGGACACGGAATGAGGTAAGAGTGAGAAGATGAGGGTAGGGGGTCTGGGGTTAGGGGGGGTCTGGGGTTAGGAGGGGGGGTTAGAAGGGTTAGAGGGGGGAGGGTGGGGGAAGGTGGAGGGAAGGGTGGAGGGGGAGAAGGGGAGGGGAAGGGTGGAGGGAGTGGGAGGTCTAAGGGGGAGAGGGGGAGGGAGGAGGAGGAGGTAGAGCAAGACGGGGGGACGGGGGGAAGGAGTGGGGAAGGAGAGGGTATAAGAAGGAAGGGAGAGTAAGGGAGAGAAGGTAAGGAGAAGGAGAAGGGAAGGAAGTGGAGAGAGAAGAGAATAGGAAGGAGAGGAAGAGGTTGGAAGGGGTGGGGGAGGCAAGGAGAGGAGTATAAAGGGGGAATGGGAGAGGAAAGAGGATGATGAGGGAAGGGGATGGGGAGAGGAGAGGAAAGAGGATGGGGAGGGGAGGGGAGGGTACGGAAGGAGAGGAGTATGAAAGGGGAATGGGAGAAGAAAGAGGATGATGAGGGAAGGGGATGGGGAGAGGAGAGGAAAGAGGATGAGGAGGGGAGGGGAGGGGAGGGGAGGGAAGGAGAGGCGTATGAAGGGGGAATGGGAGAGGAAAGAGGATGATGAGGGAATGGGATGGGGAGAGGATGGGGAGGGGATGGGGAGAGGAGAGGAAAGAGGATGGGGAGGGGAGGGGAGGGGATAGGGGTCCTCTGGCAGGTAGGTCATTAAATGGCGTGACATAGGGTGAGTTAAAAGAGCTATGTGTGTGTTCTTTCATTGTGTCTTCTTATTTATTTCTCATTTATTTATCTATTCATCTATCTATCTATGTTTCGCCTGGGTGTAACTGTATCGTTTGTTTACCTTTTTTGATTGTGTTTGTAAGTCGATAGATTTATTTCTTGTTGTTGTATCTGTTTATTAATATTTCATCTCTCTCTCTCTCTCTCTCTCTCTCTCTCTCTTTCTCTCTCTCTCTCTCTCTCTCTCTCTCTCTTTCTCTCTCTCTCTCTCTCTCTCTCTCTCTCTCTCTCCCCTTTTTCTCTCTCTCTCTTCTCTTTCTCTCTCTTTCTCTCTCTCTTTCTCTCTCTCTCTCTCTCTCTCTCTCTCTCTCTCTCTCTCTCTCTCTCTCTCTCTCTCTCTCTCTCTCTCTCTCTCTCTCTCTCTCTCTCTCTCTCTCCCTCTCTCTCCATATATGGAAAATCCGTGTTTACATATTGCATAACTCAATTTTCATTATGTCTGTTAACAGTAATGCTATAAAGGTTGGCTGATTATACGCTATAGTAATTAGTCATAATCTTTTCACTTCTACCCTTCATTTATTTTCTCTCTCATACCTTCATTTGGTCTCCTTCCTTCTCTTCTCTTCTTCTCTTCATTCCTTCACTTTACTACCTTCATTTTCCTTATTCCGCTTAGATATTTCTTTTCTAAAAATCCTATCCTAGGTTCTTATATGTGTGTGTGTGTGTGTGTGTGTGTGTGTGTGCGTATGTGCGTTTGTTTGTTTTTGTCTCTTCCTTATCCTATTTCTATTTCCTTTTCCTCCTCCGTCCCTACTCGTAGAGAAACTCCCCGTTTGCTTCTCCCGTTACCCTTACCCCCCCCCCCTCCCCCTCCCTTTGCTTCTTCACTCAGCCACTCGCTCCCTCATCCTCCTTCCCTCCCTTACTCGCTCTATCTTCCTTCTTTCCCCTATCCATTATCTCCCTCCACTTCCAACTTATTCCCTCTACTCTCCATTCTATCACCCATTCTCTCCATCACCCTCCTCTCCTCCCTAACTCCCTCGTTCTTAATCCTCCATTTAACACCTGTCCCCCTCCCCCCCCTACTATTACTCCCTCATCCTCCTCACCCACAACCAGTTCATCCGTCTCCCCCCCCCTCATTCCTCTTTCCCTTCTTCTTATCCTTCCTCCTCTCATTTGCCCCCACCCCCAACTCATCCTTCCTTACTCCCCCTCGTCCCTATCTTCCTCCCTCACTCCCTTCATTCCTTCCCTCCCTCGCATCTCTCCCTCCCCTCCCTCATCCCTCACTCCCTTCCTTCTCTTCCCCTCCCTCTCTCCCTTCCTTCCTTCCCTCGCATCCCTCCCTCCCCTCCCTCATCCCTCATTCACTCCCTTCTTTCCCTCCCTCCCTCCCTCCCTTCCCCCGCATCTCTCCCTCCCTCCCTCCCTCCCTCCCTCCCTCCCTCACCCCTCCCTCCCCCTTCCCTCTCTCACCCCTCACTCCCTCCCTCCCTCATCCCTCCCTCCTTCCCTCCCTCCCTCCCTCCCTCCCCTCCCTCCCTCCCTCCCTCCCTCCCCACCCTCCCTCCTTCCCTCCCCTCCTTCCCTCCCTCCCTCCCCTCCCTCCCTCCCTCCCTCTCCCCTCCTTTCCTCATCCCTCCCTCCCTCATCCCTCCCTCATCCCTCCCTCATCCCTTCCCCCTCATCCCTCCCCTCCCCTCCCTCCCTC
>NW_028234418.1:634801-637301 GCF_977035675.1 Penaeus japonicus
GGGGACACTGGCCGTCGGTCAATGTACCCCTTGCATGTATCTCATTAGCCTCCTTTTATTCATTTCTCTTTTATCCTTCGGGTGTTGTTGTTGTTTCGTATTTTCTCTGTCTCCATTTTTCTACCTTTTTTTCCCCGTTCTCTGTCTCTCTCTCTTTTTTTTTTTTTTTTTGGTTTCTTTCTTTTTTTTATTTTGACTACTCATTTATATCTTTGGTTCGCTGGTGTTCTTGTCTTCTCTTCCTTCTTCTTTTCTTCTTCTTTTTCTGCTTCCTCACATATTCTCCTGTTCTTTACTTCTTCCTCATAATCATCAGCTTCCTTATCCTCACTTTCTATAAATCGTCATACTTACTCGACCTTTTTTTTATATATAAAAAATCTTCCCTCTTCCTTCTCCCTTCTTCCCTTCCGTTCTTTCTTCCTTCTCTCTTTTCCATCTTCCTCATTCCTCCTCCTCTTGTTCCTTCCCCCGTTCTTTCTTCTTTTCCCTCTTCCTCTTCCTTCTCCTATCATCTCTTCATCTTCCTTTTTCTATTTGTCCCCTTTTTTTCTTCTTCTTCCTTATCCCTCCTTCACTCACTTATCCTATCCTTTCTTCCTTCTCCCATTTCCTCTTCCTCTTCCTTCCCCAAATCATTCTTCCTTCTTATTCCTTCTCCTTCTTTCCCTCCCTTATTCTTTCTTCCTTCTCTCCCACTTTCATTCATTCTTTCTTCTTCCCCAGAGTCGAGGTGAAGCGCCATGCATGCATCACGCTATTGCATGCATGACAAATAGAACAAAAAACGTCATTGTCAGATCGCGTAGGAAAAGGTTTTCTACTCCACCCACGCTCGCACCCTCACGCCCTCACGCCCTCACGCCCGTCCTCCCCCCCCTCCTTTTCCTTGGTTGTCTCACGCCCACACCTCATTCATTCCTCACTCATCCGTTTCTCCACTGTTGCCGTTATTCATTGGGTGTTTCTTGCATATTTTTTTTCTGCAATAAGGGAGATGAAATGAATACGAGGAGGGAGATAAAAGCTTCGAGACAGACAGACAGATAGACAGACACGCACGCACATGATAGTGATGATGATAATAATGCTAATGACAATGCATAAAAAATATCATTGATAATAACAAAGGTGTCAATAACTATAGTGATGACAGCAATAATAATAATAATAAAATTCAACAACTATGCAACAGTATCAACATCAAAGAGAGAACAAAAGAAAATATACGATAAGAATGAGGACTATACGATTGATTATAATTAATGAACACAACAATAATGATGATAATAAGAATAAACCCTTACAAGGCTATTACACCTACATGATAACACAACGAAGGATTCCGTATTTTCATACTTATTAGCTCATTAATCCTTCTTAATAGCAATCCTTCTCAGTTCGATTGTCAATCTATGGTTTGCAGTAATTAGCAATGGTGAAAAAAATAGAGCTGTGTTTTTAGTCAATATGTTCAGCCACTACAATTAAAAGCACGATCAAATACGATCAAATGTGAATTTTATGGCATTATTAATCATAATTGATTATAATCGTCATTTAGTTTTTTTATATATATTTTTTTTTTTTTTTTTTTTTTTTTTTTTTATACTTCAGTCGGTGCCACAGAAATTCGAATCAAGTCTTATAATTTCTATGTGATTATGGATGCACCTAGAGTGAAGTCAACACACCGAAGTAGAGTGAGACATTAGCATGAATTCTTTAAAACGATATAACAATAATAAGACTTTAACAAAGTGTTAGTTCTTGTTTTGTTTTTGTTTTTCTATCATCATTCGTATATCTATTTAGCTACTTAAATAGAGACTAAACATGGTCTTTCATGGCTTTTTCCTTCAATAAAAATCTATTTCTACTGATATCTGATACTAAAAACAGCTACAAAAAAAAAAAAACACGGCGTGTTGCTGTACTTTTCTGGTGTCTTTCGACTGATCAAAATGGCAAAAACAATAGTCCCAACTTGGTTCTTTACCATTTTGTTGCAAGAATCAGTTTCCTCAATTGCTAAAACCAGTTGCAACTTGCGATGTTGCAGTAGATGGCGTTCCCATCGGCTCCCTCGGTTGTCATTAGATTCATTCTCCTTTTAATAAGTCCAACTCAATTTAAAATGTCGAATTCCTGCAATTTCTTTTGAGGTTTTGCAATATCTCCACTACACTAATTTATTATAAAATCGATAAGCAATATATACTTTAATAAATAAGATATCAGTATGATCAGGGAGAGAGAGAGAGAGAGAGAGAGAGAGAGAGAGAGAGAGAGAGAGAGAGAGAGAGAGAGAGAGAGAGAGAGAGAGAGAGAGAGAGAGAGAGAGAGAGAGAGAGAGAGAGAGAGAGAGAGAGAGAGAGAGAAGAGAGAGGAAAGAGAGACGGAGAAAGAGAGAGAGAGAAAGCAAGAGAGAGAGAGAGAGAGAGAGAGAGAGAGAGAGAGAGAGAGAGAGAGAGAGAGAAAGAAAGATAAAAAGAAATAA
>NW_028234418.1:642301-644801 GCF_977035675.1 Penaeus japonicus
TCTCTTCTCCCTCTTACTGGTCTCCTCCCTCCTCCCTTTTCCTGGCTTCCTCCCTTCCCCTCTTCTTAGCCTCCTCCCTCCTCCTTCTTCCTAACCTCTTCGCTTCCCCCTCTTCTTGGCTTCCTCCCTTCCCCTCTTCTTAGCCTCCTCCCTCCTCCTTCTTCCTAACCTCTTCGCTTCCCCCTCTTCTTGGCTTCCTCCCTTCCCCTCTTCTTAGCCTCCTCCCTCCTCCTTCTTCCTAACCTCTTCGCTTCCCCCTCTTCTTGGCTTCCTCCCTTCCCCTCTTCTTAGTTTCCCTCCCTCCTCCTTTTTCTAGCTTCCCTCCCTCTTCCTAGTTTCCTTCCCTTCTCCTTCTTTCTAGCTTCCTCGCTTCACCTTCTTACTAGCCCCCCTACCTTCTCCCTTCTCTACAGCTCGTCCCATCCCTCTCCCCCTTCAACTCCTGTCTTTCTCCCCTTTTTTACCCTGCCTCGTCCCGCTCATCACTCTCTTGACTCACTCCCTATTCCCTTTCCTGGCCCCGCTCCTATCCTCTATCTTCTCTTCACACTACCTCTCTCTTCCCCCTTTACTCTCTCCTTCTCATCTCCCTCTGCCTCGCCTTTTCACTTCCTCCCTCTCACTCCCCTTCCCCCTCTCTTTCTCATCTCCCTCTGCCTCGCCTCCCCACTCCCCCCCCCTTTCCCCCTTTCCCCTCCCTTTCTCTGCTCTGTTTCGCCTTTTCATTTCCTCCCTCTCTCCTCCTTTTCCCCTCTCCCTCTGCCTCTTCTTCTCCTTTCCTCCCTACCCCCCTTTCCCCTTCCCCCTCTCCTTCTCATCTCCCTCTGCCTCGCCTTCCCACTTCCTCCCTCTCCCTCCCCCCCTTTCCCCCTTCCCCCTCTTCCTCTACTTAACCGCTCTCACTCTCCTTAATCCCTCTTCCCTATTCGCCCTCTACATAATTAATTACAAATCAAATGAATAATGAAAAAGGAGTCTGAAAAAAGACAAAAAAGATAACGAAGCAAGACATAATGGAGAATTTGATATATCTATTCTTTATTACCAAATGAAAATCTAATTATAGGTGCCAATGACGTCATAGAATTAACCGATTATTCTCCCTATAATGAATAAAGTGAAAATATCCTGACATAGATATGTAGGCCTATGCAAATTGCAAGATCTTGTCTAATCGTGATGATAAAGGTATATCATTTATAGCATTGGCCTCCTATCTATTCTGAATTACATTTGATCACTTTTTTCATATTTAATTGAATTTATAATAGATATGAATTCCATTTGATCACTTTTTTCATATTTGATCATATTTATAATAGATATGATTTAATTTGATCACTTTTTCATATTTAATCAAATTTATAATAAACATGATTTATTTTGATCACTTTTTTCATATCTAATTAAATTTATAATATACTTATAAAGAAATATAAATCGAGAACCAGATATAGTCATAAAAATGATATTTCTATATCTATGCCTATTTTTTCTCCCCTACCGTTTTCTTCAAAGTTAATATTACAATAAAGCTATCTTAACCCTTTTTTAATCTCCTTAATCAGCTGTATAAGTTCGTATAAAGGTTTACACACGACCCTTAAAATCCAGGGAATCAACAGCTTTGTTATAAAATTACAGAATAATTATCAAAAATTATGAAATTTGTTATAAATTAGCCATGGTTAATTAACCTATGTCTGTCAGTATGGTAATTGTTTATATATACATATACTATATATTTATATATATATATATATATATATATATATTATATTTATTATAGTTATATATATTATATATTTTATATATATATATTTATATATGCTGTAGTAACATCATGACATCAATATCAACATTAAAGATAACTTATATATCAATTAAAACAAGAGCGAACGAATGGTCCCCCCACCCACCCCATCCCCTACCCCCCACGCGCCCTTAATTAACCCGTATAAAATGAATTACAAAGCGAATGATTAGTGGAAAAGGGATGTTAAAGGGAAGCAGAAGAAAGGAGAAAGGGAGTATATCACAGATGAGGGGAAAGGGAGGGGAAGAGAGGAAAGGAGAGGAGAGGAGAAGAGAGGAGAGGAGAGGTAAGGGATAATAAGGTAGTAAGGAAAGGGGGAGGGGAGAGAAAGGCATAGAGGAGAAGGTGGGAAGGGTAAGAGGAAGGGGGAGAGGAGAAGAGAAAGGAAGGGAAGGGATAGGAAGTGAAGGAATTTAAAAAAAAGAAGAAGAAGGAAAGATAAGAGAAAGAGAAAAAAAGAGAGAGAAAATAAACAGATAAGAATAATAAAAAAAAAAAAAAAAAAAAGAGAGAGAGAGAGAGAGTAAAGTAAAGGAACGATAAGAGGAGAAAGAAGAAAAGAAAAGAAGAAAGAAGGGGAGAGAGGAAGGGGAAAGGGAAGGGGATAGGGGGGGGGGGAAGATCCCATCACAGTGACAAGCAGAATCACTTGGACCGCTGCATCGTTCACCTGTCTGCCGTCCC
>NW_028234418.1:655772-658272 GCF_977035675.1 Penaeus japonicus
TTTTATGCATTGTCATTATCATTGCTATCATCATCACTATCATGTGCGTGCGTGTCTGTCTATCTGTCTGTCTGTCTCGAAGCTTTTCTCTCCCTCCTCGTATTCATTTCATCTTTCTTATTGCAGAAAAAAAAAATATATGCAAGAAACACCCAATGAATAACGGCAACATTGGAGAAACGGATGAGTGAGGAATGAATGAGGTGTGGGCGTGAGACAACCAAGGAAAAGGAGGGGGAGGAGGACGGGCGTGAGGGCGTGAGGGCGTGAGGGCGCGAGCGTGGGTGGAGTAGAAAACCTTTTCCGACGCGATCTGACAATGACGTTTTTTGTTCTATTTGTCATGCATGCAATAGCGTGATGCATGCATGGCGCTTCACCTCGACTCTGGGGAAGAAGAAAAGAATGAATGAAAGTGGGAGAGAAGGAAGAGAGAATAAGGAAGGAGAAGGAATAAGAAGGAAGAAAGATTTGGGGAAGGAAGAGGAAGAGGATATGGGAGAAGGAAGAAAGGATAAGTGAGTGAAGGAAGGATAAGTAAGAAGAAAAAGAGGGGATAGATAGGAGAAGGGAGAAGAAGAGATGGAAGGAGAAGGAAGAGGAAGAGGGAAAAGAAGAAAGAACGGGGGAAGGAACAAGAGGAGGAGGAATGAGGAAGATGGAAAAGAGAGAAGGAAGAAAGAACGGAAGGGAAGAAGGGAAAAGGAAGAGAGAAGAATTATTTTTTTTATATATAAGAAAAAAAGGTCGAGTAAGTATGACGTATTTATAGAAAGTAAGGATAAGGAAAATGATGATTATGAGGAAGAAGTAAAGAACAGGAGAATATGTGAGGAAGCAGAAAAAGAAGAAGAAAAGAAGAAGGAAGAGAAGACAAGAACACCAGCGAACCAAAGATATAAATGAATAGTCAAAATATAAAAAGAAAGAAGCCAAATTCAAAAAAAAAAAAAAAAAAAGAGAGACAGAGAACGGGTAAAAAAAAGGTAAAAAAATGGAGACAGAGAAAATACAAAACAACAACAACACCCGAAGGATAAAAGAGAAATGAATAAAAGGAGGCTAATGAGATACATGCAAGGGGTACATTGACCGACGGCCAGTGTCCCCATCTTCCTCCTCTTCCCCCACCCCCCTCTCTTCCGTCCCCCCCCCCCCCACCTCTCTTCCCTCTCCTCCCACCTCTCTTCCCTCCCTCCCCCTCTCTTCCGTCCCCCCACCTCTCTTCCCCCCTCCCCCCACCTCTCTTCCGCCCCCCCCACCTCTCTTCCCTCCCCCCCCCCACCTCTCTTCCGTTCCCCTCCCTTACCTCTCCTCCCTGCCTCTCCTTTGACTTTCCACTTTTACCCCCCCCCCCTTTCCCAACTCTCGATCTTCCTTCTCCTTCCCCACCTTTAGTTAAAGCTCTTGTTTTTTCCTCTTTCCTCCCCTACCCTTTATTCCCCTTTCCTTAACCCTTATCTTTTTCTTCTTATTATTATTATTCTTATTATCTTCTTTTTCCTCTCCCATTATTCTTCCTCAACCTTCTCTCCAACACTTTGCTTCCCCATTCCCTTCCCCCATTCTTCTTTCCCCAATCTCCTTATCCATCCCTTTTCATCCCACTCCTTCCCCCTATTCCTTCCTTTTTCCATCCTCCTCTTCTCCTTCTTCCTCCCTCCGTCCCCTCTCACTCCATCTTCCTCTTCCCCCCCCCCCCCCAAGCTTTCTTCTTCCACCTTCCTTCTCTCCTCTCATCCCACCTCACCTTTTCCCTACCTCCCTCTTCTTCCCTTTATTCCCTCTTCCTTCCTTTCCCTCCTTCCTCGATCGGTCACTTAGTCTCACAGGTGTTTCAGACTCCAATCTATTTTTTAAAGTCTTCTTTTATTGTCTTAAAGTTTTTTTTTCTTCTTCTTCTATTAAGTCATTGAAGTCTTCGATGCTAATTCCTTAATTTGCAGTTTTTTTTTTTTTTTTTTTTTTTTTTTTTTTTTGGGGGGGGGGGGTACCAAAGTTGCGCTTGATGAGGTCCGAACCGGCAATTGAAAGAAAAGGAAAAAAAAGAAGAAGTAGAAGAAGAGGAAGAAGAAGAAGAAGAAGATGGAGAAATTGTTTTATTAAATTGGAAAAAAAATGCTTACTCATCCTTGCGAATTAAGTGAGATACAGTACTTATTACTACACGAAACAATACGTATATTGCACAAAAACAATGATTTTTGACAAATGTATCAATTAAAGGCATCAGAAATAATCATATTAATGGAGATGACGAACGATATCATGTCAATTCTGAGAGCAATGATAACAGACAAGAAGCAACAATAACAACAACAACAGTAACAACGATAGCAATAGCAATAATAACAAGAGGAACGAACGATAAAGACAAAACCAGAGATAAATAAAAGAAGAGAGACAAAGAGAGAAAGAGAGAGAGAGAAACGAACGAGAAAGACAAAACCAGAGATAAAGAAGAGAAGAGAGACAAAGAGAGAGAAAGAAACTAAAACAA
>NW_028234418.1:675772-685772 GCF_977035675.1 Penaeus japonicus
TATTTTTTTTTATTCTTCTTCTTATTATTATTATTATTTTTTATTATTATTATTATTATTATTTTTTTTTTTTTTTTTTTGCCAATGTTATTATGTTGAGTGATATTATCATTGGCATTATCATAATTGCCATATGTTATCCTTATCATTATTATTGTTATTTTTATTGTTACTACTATTATCATTGTTGTTATTATCGTTATTATAATTCATATTGTTGTTATTATCATTGTTATCACTGCTATAATTATAGTATTATCATTACTACTACTTTTATCATTATATTTATTATCATTATTGTTATTAGCATCATCATCATTATCATTATTACTATCACCATTACCATCATCATTATCATTCCTATCATCATTGTTATTACCATGATTATAATTCTCATTATCACTTTGGTATAATCACTATAATATTTTTTTCCATTATTGTTATCACCATCATTATTATCCTCTCACTATCATTGTCATTGTTATCCTCTCACTATCATCATTATCAGTATCACTATTTTCACTATGTTTGTGCGTGTATGCGTAATAATTTTTTTCCATAAGAATTTTCTCAATCACCTAACCTCTCCTTTTGAACATACCACAAATTAATAACGAATATAAATACCCAATTAAGTGAATAAATATCTTCTTTTATTCAACACGCGTTAGCCAATATCCATTACACATTTATGGTCAACCAACGCCAAAAAAGAGAGAAATAGAAAAAAAAAACTCCCTAGTCATTAAGGTTCTAACAAGCACCTCAAGACTTTAAAATCCCACACCAAAAAGGACATAGTTCTGACGGACAAACTTCACCTATCTATTTATGAACCTTTTTTTTCTTTCTTTTGAGAGAGAGATATAGGGGAGGGGGAAAGGGAGGGGAGAGTGGGAGGGGGAGAGGGGAAGGGGGAGAGGGAAGGGGGGGAAGGAGAGGGGGAGAGAGGGAGGGGAGGGGGAAGGGGGGGAGGGGGAGAGGGGGAGGGGGAAGAGGGTAAGGGGAGAGGGGGAGGGGGAAGAGGGAGGGGAGAGGGGAAGAGGGAGAGGGAGAGGGGAAGAGGGAGAGGAGAGGAGGAAGAGGGAGGGGGAAGAGGGAGGGGGGAGGGAGGGAGGGGGAGGGTGAAGAGGGAGGGGGAAGAGGGAGGGGAGAGGGTGAAGAAGGAGGGGAGGGGGAGAGAGATAGGAGAGAGGGGGGAGAGGGGCAAGGGTGAAGAAGGAGGGAAGGGAGGGGAGAGAAGGGGGTCGACACGGATATATGGCAAAAATATGCTAGTCTTTCATAATAAGGGAAGGGATATTGTAGCCATATAGGAATAGGAATACAGACGAGAATGAATGTTAGCATGAATCAGGGTGTCGAGGAGGGAGGCATGTGATGTATGGGTGACCTCTCGGCCCTGGATGGGTGAGGCGACGGAGGGAGGGAGGGAGGGAGGGAGGGAGGGAGGGGTGAGAGAGGGAGGGAGGGAGGGGAGGGAGGGAGGGGAGGGGAGGGATGAGGGGGAAGGGATGAGGGAGGGATGAGGGAGGGATGAGGGAGGGAGGGATGAGGAAAGGAGGGGAGAGGGAGGGAGTGAGGGAGGGGAGAGGGAGGGAGGGGAAGTGGGGAAGGATACGAGGGAAGGAAGGTAGGGAGAGAGGGAGAGGAGGGAGGGATGAGGAAAGGAGGGAAGGGAAGAAGGGGAAGAGAAGGAAGGAAGTGAGGGAGGGGAGGGAGGGATGAGGGAGGGGACAGAGGAAGGAAAGAGAGGGAGGGATAAGGGAGGAAGATAAGGACGAGGGGGAGTAAGGAAGGGATGAGTTGAGGGGGGGGGTGGATAGGGGAAAGAGGGAAGAGTAAGAGAAGGAGGGAAGGAGGATGAGGGAGCGAGTGGCTGAGTGAAGAAGCAAAGGGAGGGAGGGGGAGGGGGGGTAAGGGTAACGGGAGAAGCAAACGGGGAGTTTCTTTACGAGTAGGAACGGAGGAGGAAAAGGAAATAGAAATAGGATAAGGAAGAGACAAAAACAAAGAAACGCACATACGCACACACACACACACACACACACACACACACACACACATATAAGAAACGAGGATATGATTTAAAGAAAAGAAATATCTAAGCGGAATAAGGAAAATGAAGGTAATAAAGTGAAGGAATGAAGAGAAGAAGAGAAGAGAAGGAAGGAGACCAAATGAAGGCATGAGAGAGAAAATAAATGAAGGGTAGAAGTAAAAAGATTATGACTAATTACTACAGCGTATAATCAGCCAACCTATATAGCATTACTGTTAACAGACATAATGACAATTGAGTTATTTCAATATGTAAACACGGATTTTCCATATATGGAGAGAGAGAGAGAGAGAGAGAGAGAGAGAGAGAGCGAGAGAGAGAGAGAGAGAGAGAGAGAGAGAGAGAGAGAGAGAGAGAGAGAGAGAGAGAGAGAAAGAGAGAGAGAGATTGAGAGAGATATATAAGTAGAGAGATAGATAGATAGATAGAGAGAGAGAGAGAGAGAGAGAGAGAGAGAAAGAAACAGTTGAAAAAATGATAAACAAATACAACAAGAAATAAATCTATCGACTTACAAACACAATCAAAAAAGGTAAACAAACGATACAGTTACACCCAGGCGAAACATAGATAGATAGATGAATAGATAGATAAATTAGAAATAAATAGGAAGACACAATGAAAGAACACACACATAGCTCTTTTAACTCACCCTATGTCACGCCATTTAATGACCTACCTGCCAGAGGACCCTTCCCTCCCCCTCCACCCTTCTACCCCCCCTCCCCCTCCCTCCACTCTACCCCCCCCTCCTAACCCCAGACCCCCTACCCTCATCTTCTCACTCTTACCTCATTCCGTGTCCAGCCTCGGTGCCTCAACCCTTTACCCATCATCACTCATCTTATTCAACTTCAACATGAGGAGAGAAAACGAGCCAGGTCGAGAGACAGTAAGGGGTGGAGGGTGTGGGTGGGTGGGTGGGTGGAGGGTGGGTGGGTGGGTGGGTGTGGGGGGAGATGGGTGGGTTTGGGGGGGAGGTGCCTCGGGGTCGGGGGGGTGGGGGGAGATTGAGGTGGGAGGAAGGGGTGGATGTGGAGGAGGAAGAAGAAGAGGAGCAGGCGGGAGGTGTAGAAGGAGGAGGAGGAGGAGGAGGAGGAGGAGGAGGAAGAGGAGGAGGAAGAGGGTTTGAGGAGAGGAGGAGGGGGGAAGCGTAGAAGAAGAAGAGAAAGAGGAGAAAGAAGAAAAAAGAGGCGAAGAGAAGGTGCGACAAGGAGGAGAAGGAAGAAGAACAAAGCGGAAAAAAGTGATGAAGAATAGAGGAATAAAGAGGAAGAAAAGAAGATAAGAAGGAAAAGGAAAAGAGTTAGCGGGCAGAAGGAGGTGGAAGGAAAACTAGTACATAATTAAGAAGAACGATTAAGATAATCAGAGAAAGAATTAAGTAGAATTGTTAAATGGTTAATAAATGATAAAACAAACTGTTTAAAATACGATTAACGGAATACATTCTGACCTGCGTATTACATTCGACAAATCAGGGGAAAAAATATAAGGAAAAATGGCGGAAAGAGAGAAGGGGACGGGGTAGGAGAGAGGAGAGAGAGTAGAGTCAGAGAAGGCGAGAGAGAGGGGAGGGGAGAGAAAGACAAAGAGTGGAGAGAGAGAAAGGAGAGGATAGAGAGAGTAAGAGAGAGATCGTAGGGAGGAGAGGAGGAGACGGAGGGGGACGAGAGAGGGCGGAGGGAGAGGCGGAGATGGGGAAGATGAGGGAGAGATGAGAAAGAGAGAGAGAGAGTAGGACGAGAGAGAGAGAGAGATGAGAGGAGAGAGAGAGAGAGAGATAGAGAGAGAGGGAAAGAGAGAGAGAGAGAGGGGGAGGAAGAGAGAGAGAGAGAGAGGAGAGATGGAGGCGGAGAGAGAGAGAGAGATTAGTGGTTGGAGAAGGAGGGTGGGAGGGGGAGAGAGAGAGAGAGAGAGAGAGAGAGAGAGAGAGAGAGAGAGAGAGAGACAGAGACAGAGACAGAAACAGAGACAGAGACAGAAACAGAAACAGAGACAGAGACAGACAGACAAACAGACAGATATAAAGAGAAAGAAAGAATGAATGAACGAAAGAAGAGAAAGAAAACAAGAAAGAAAACAAGAAAAAGAGAAAAAATAAAGAACGAGAGAAAGAGGGATATACAAAAAGCGAAAAAAGAAATAACATATTTTGGTGGTCATAATACATGATGACTTATGAACGGCTTGATCCAGATTGTTATTACGTATTCATTAATCAGTCATTATTAAACGTATGCAAATTACCTTTTAGAACGCCCATGAATTGCCGTCAAACAAAGCCATAAGAAATGGATCACAGATCATGAATATGTAATGAACTTTCATGAACACACTCACTAATACTTTCAGCAACATATAACTGATAGTATTTGATTAGTAAAAAACTTTATCTTTATTAATACGAAAGCATTACTTAAGATCGTTATTAGTTACGTTAAACACTTACTAAATATCCTACGATGTTTATGTAATATTTATCTCGTAAATTAGGATTAAAGAGATGGGGAATGGGGGGGGGAGAAGGGAGGAGAAGGGAGGGGAAGAGGTAATGGGAGGGGGGGGGGAAATAAAGGGGAAGGGGGGAAAGGAGGGAGGTAATGGGGGGGGAAGGGAGGGAGGGAGGGAGGGAGAGAGGGAGGGAGGGAGAGGGGAAAGGAGGAAGGGAGGGAGGGAGGGGGGCAGTATGGGGAGTGGGGAAGGGGGGAGGGAGAGAAGATGCAAGGAAGAATGAGGGCGAAAGGGATATAGAGAAGAGGAAGGGGCGGGGGGAAGGGGAAGAGGGATTAAGGGGAATATATGGTTGGTTATGAGGGTATGGGCGAAGTGGGAGAGGAGTTAGAGTGTAGGGATTGGGGTAGGGGGGGAGGTGACATTTCGGGTCCAGGTGGTTTGGTAGGTGTTGGTATATGTAAATTTACTTGTGTATCAGCTGTTGTCGTTTGATCAATAGCGGAAGTGGGGACAAGTGAAGAGGAAGAGCGAGAGAGCGCGTCGGAGAGGAGGCCCTAGAGAGAGATTCCTCTGCTTCTCTCTCTCTCTTCTCTCTATACAATCCACCTGCTCTTGCTCTTCTACTCTCTCTCTGCTCTTCTCTCTACGTACTCTATCTCATATCTATATATCAGCTCGTCTCTCTCTCCCTCCCTCTTCCTCTCCCCTCCCCCCCCCCCCCCTCTCTCTCTCTCTATCTCTATCTATCTATCTATCTATCTATCTCTCTCTCTCTCTCTCTCTCCCTCTCTCCCTCCCCATAAAAATAGCTTTCTTATATCCTCATATATAATATTATATGTCAGTACACAATAAATCAGGTCATCTGCCCGCGATTAGCAGCCCTCTCTTTCTCCTCTAAGTCGTACTCTCTCTCTCTCTCTCTCTCTCCAATATCTCTCTCTCGCTCTCTCTCTTCATCTCCCTCTCTCTCTCATTCTCTTCTCTCTCTCTCCAGACTCTCTCTCTTCTCTCTCTTCTCTCTTCTCTCTCTCTCATCTCCTCTCTCTCTCATTCTCCTCTTCTCCTCTCTCTCTCTCTTCTCTCTCTCAATCGTTCATTCTTCAATCTTCCCTCCATCTCTTCTCTCTCTCTCTCTCTCTCTCTCTCTCTCTATCTATCTATCTATCTATCTATCTATCTATATCTATCTCTCTCTCTTCCGCTCTCGATTTTTCTCTCTTTTATCTTTCTCTCTCTCTCCCTTCTCTCTCTCTCTCTCTCTCTCTCTCTCTCTCCCTCTCCCTCCCTCCCTCCCTCCCTCTCACCAAAACAAACACACCCACACACCCAAAAAAATCACACAAAAAAGTATCAACCCCCACCCCTAACACAAACAAACAAAACACAAAACAATCAAAACAAAAAACAAACACATCCACTCACAAATAAGTCCACCCACTCACAAGCAAACAACCAAACACACACCCATTAATTTCTTCTCAACTTTCTTCAAAATCTCTAATTGGCGTCTTAAGGCTACTGCCTCAATGATAAGTATATCTCTCATTCGTTAATAGGAGGAGAATGACGGGTGGGGAGTGAGGAGAAGGAGGGAAGGAGGAGGGAGAGAAAATGATGAAGGAGAGGATAATGATGGGGAGGGAGGAAGGAGGAAGAGGTGGTGGTGGTGGTGGTGATGGAGGAGATGGAAGAGGATATGGTGGTGATAATTATAATAATGATAATAATGATAATGATAATAATAATAATGATAATGATAATAATGATAATAATGATAATAATGATAATGATAATAATAATAATGATAATGATAATAATGATAATAATAACAATAATGATGTTAATAATAGCTATTATGATGGTAATGATAACAAATAAAATAATAGTGATTATAATAACAATAACAATAATATTAACAATAAGAACACCAACAACAAGAGTACAAAGAGGAAGAAGAAAAAGAAAAAGTGATAACATAAAAATAAACAAATCAAATAGGAAGAAGAAGAAGAAGAAAAAGAGATAACAGAAGGAAAAAAATCAAATCAAATAGGAAGAAGAAGAAGAAGAAGAAGAAAAAGAAATAAAAGAAAAAAATAAACAAATGAAATAGGAAGACGAAATATCGAAAGTGAAGGATCCGTTTTGGAATTACCTTGAAGGAAGGAAAGATGGAAGGACTACCCAGTTTCTTGCCTTGAGGAGGGCACGGATGATGAAGATGGAGCGAAGGGGGGGAGGGAGAAGCGAGGGAGGGAGGGAGAGGAAGGGGGATAGGGGGGTAAGAGAGGGAGAGGAAGGGGGTATGAGTGGGAGGGAGGGGAAAGGGGGTAGGGGGATAAGAGTGGGAGGGGGGAGGGAGAGGAAGGGGGATAGGGGGATAAGAGTGGGAGGGAGAAGGGGGAAGGGGGGAGGGAGAGGAAGGGGGGTAGGGGGCTATGAGTGGGAGGGGGAAGGAGGGAGGGAGGGAGGGAGGGAGGGAGGGAGAGGAAGGTGGGTGGGGGGAGGGAGAGGAAAGGGGGTAGGGGGATAAGAGTGGGAGTGGGAGGGGGAGATGATTGGGGGACGAGAAGGAGAATGGGAGGGTAGGAGGGGGAAGGAAGTGTCAGATAGAGGGAGATGGGGAGTGAGAGAGAGAGAGAGAGAGAGAGAGAGAGAGAGAGAGAGAGAGGATGGCAGACGAGAACGAGAGACTTTGGAGAGCGAGAGAGAGAAGAGAGAAATAAAGTATATATGATATAGTATAGTAGTATATAATAATAATATATAGTAGGACTATTTTATAATATTATAGTATATATATATATATCGACATGAAGAGAGAGGAGAGGGAAGAAGAAAGAGAACTAGAGAGATGAAAGAGAGAGAGAGATGTTACCAGATGAGAGAGAGAGACGCCTTGAGAGATGCTCGATAAGTGATATCTGTGTTGACTTGGTTCGTGAGAGAGTCAAGTAGATGTGTCTGTCAGTACTATGCCATAACGATGAATCGATTCGTATTGACTAGTCTCTCCTCATTCTCTCGTGAGCTGTCTTCGGAGAGCTTGAAGATGAGAGAGATAGATAGAGAGAATGAGAGAGGAGAAGGGGAAGAAGCGATAGGTAGTACGTGCGGAGTAGAGCGACATGTCTGCGTAGATAGTAGGGAGATGAGGAATTGGAGAACATTCTTGGAGTGGTAAAGAAAGAGCAAGAAGGATGTGGAGGAGAGCGAAGTAAGAAGAGATAAAGGAGAAAGAGACAATAAAGAAATAGAGGAAAAAGGGAGAAGAAGATGGAAGGATGGGGGGTAGGGTGGGGGCACAGGAGGGGGAGTAAGAGGGAGAGGGGTGAGATGAGTCCACAATGACGATGTCTTTTTATTATATTCCTCCGTTCTCTGTTTTGTTTATCTCATCTGTATAAGCTTATCGCGCTTCGATTATCCGTAGTGTTACTTCTATTGCTCTCAGACTTCATTCGTCTCATTGTATCATTGTTTTTCACGGATTTATTTATATGTGCATATTTATCTGTCAATAGTTGGTTGAGTCTGTATTACTCAATTATCTGAATACATAACGTTCTGTGTGTTAATTTGTGTCCTGTCTCGTCCAATCATTGATTCTATTGCGCGCGTTTCATCCTTTATCACGTTTTGTTGTTCTTGTTGTTGTCTTTTCCTAAATTGCTATGTTATTTACGCACGAATTTAAAACATTCGGCGATTCATTTTTTTTACTTTTATTTTTGTGTTTCCTTTCTTTCTCTCTCTCTCTCTCTCTCTCTCACTCTCTCTCTCTCTCTCTCTCTCTCTCTCTCTCTCTCTCTCTCTCTCTTTCCTCTTTATTTTTCGTGTCGCATGGGCATTGCTGAATGGAATATAATTTATTCAATTTTTCATCATATTTTCTATTCATTCCCCTCCGTGAATGGCCGTCGATAGAGGACATCTAGCCTTGGTTTCAGATGCCAAAAATTGAAAACTACCTTTCACATAGTCTGTGAAGAGGCTTTGATTTGACTTTTTTTTTTAATATCACAATCTAGACAAGCTCATCACGAAGTAAAATACAGTCACACAAGCATGAAAGCATGAACACACATACACACACACACACACACACACACATACACGTACTCCCCTCTCCCCTCTCCCCTTCCCTCTCATGATGAACACACACACACACACACACACACACACACACACACATACACACACGTAACCCTGCCCCCCCTCCCCTCTCCCCTCGCCCCTCATGATATCTCGTGTATGACTTCATAATAACGTCACTTAATACCAGTCTGAAGGTTCGCTTTCCATTTAGCCTAGGGGGGTTTCTGAGATGGGGGTTGGGGGTGGTGGGGGTGAGGGTAGGGAGGGGGAGAAAGGGAAGAGGGGGAGGGAGATGAAGGGAAGGGAGAAGGAGGAGAAGGAAGAAGAGGGGGAGGAGAATGGAAGGGAGAGGGAGATGGGGGGAAGGGAGGAGGGAGAAGGAAGAAGAGGGGGAGGGGGAGGGGAAAGGAAGTTCAGAGGGGAAGGGAGAAGGAAGAGGGAGAATGGAAGGGAAGAGGGGGAGGGAGATGAAGGGAAGGGAGAAGGAGGAGAAGGAAGATGAGGAGGAGAATGAAAGGGAGAGGGAGATGGGGGGTAAGGGGTAAGGGGAGGAGTGTAGGAGGGGGAGAAAGGTAAGTGGAGGAGGAATTATGGGAAAGAGGGGAAGAGGGAGGGGGAGAAAAGAGGAAGAAAAGGAGAAAAGATGCGAAGGATTAGGGAGTAATGAGGGAGAGGAAGAATGAGGAGGAAAAGGGGAGAGGGAGAAGTAGAGAGAGTTGGGGAAGAAAGAAGAAAGGAATGAGGGTGGTAAAGAAGGAGAAAGAGAAAAAAGAAAGAAGAGAGAGAAGTACAAAGAGATAAAAGGGGGAGGAGTGATAAAAGGGAGGGGCGAAGAAGAAGGAAGGAAGGAGGTAGAGTGGGGGCGGGGCACACGGGGGGGGGGGGGGGGAAGCAAGAGGGAGGGGAGGGGGGGTACTAATTCTGACCTCATCTAAGCTCCGAAAAAAATCTCCGGCTGTCACGCCATTACATTTCCTATGACCTTTCCTTCCAGTTAGGCCAGTCTTCTTCCTCCTCCTCCTCCTCCTCCTCTTCTTCTTCTTCTTCTTTGTCTTCTTCTTCTTCTTCTTCTTCTTTTTCTTTTCTATCTTCCTCCTCTTATTTTGCAATTAGTTTGTATGATTATACTTACATCCTTTATTATCATCATTTCATTACGTTTTCACTTTTGTTGATTATTGTTTTCATAGTTCCCATTATTATTATTGTCACGAGTTTTTATTTATCATCATCATCACTGATATTATTGATATTATTGTTGTTATCTTTATGATTGTTATTATTAGTAGTATCAACAATACCATTTTTATTATTATTGTTGTTTTCATTATTGTTACTACTGTCATGATTGCCATTATTGACATTATTATCATTACTTTT
>NW_028234418.1:695772-700772 GCF_977035675.1 Penaeus japonicus
ATACGTATAGTAGGGGATCGCAAACACACACACACACACACACACACACACAGACAAACACACACACAAACACACACACACACACAAATACATACACACACACACACACACACACACACACACACCCTTCCTCTCCATTCCTCAAGCAAATTATCTTTCTAACTCCACACTCAAACTCTACTTCCACTCTTCTATCCTTCAGACTTCACCCTATCCCCACCCTTTTCCGACTCCTAGCCAAACCCAAACCCCCTTTTACTTCCTAACCCTTCTTCCAACCTACTTGCCCGCCACCCTCTCCCCCCTCTCCCTCCTCTCCTGCCCTCCACCCTCTCCCCCTCTCCCCCCTCTTCCCCCTCTACCCCCACTCCTGTCCGCCACCCTCTCCCCCTCTCCTGCCCGCCCTCCCACTCTTAACCTCCAGCCCCCATCCTTATATCAAAACCTTTTTTCCCCTACCACCTCAACCCTACCACAACCCTTCCACAACCCCATCCACAACCCCTATCATAACCCCCCCAACCCATTCCACAACCTCTACCACAACCCCCCAACCCCTACCACAACACTCCCCCCACCAACCTCCCCAACCCCTACCACAACCCCCCCTTTTCTTCCAAAAGCCCCCCTTTTCTTCCAAAAGCCCCCCTTTTCTTCCAAGAGCCCCCCTTTTCTTCCAAAAGCCCCCCTTTTCTTCCAAAAGCCACCCCTTCTCTTCCAAAAGCCCCCCTTTTCTTCCAAAAGCCTCCCTTTTCTTCCAAAAGCCCCCCTTTTCTTCCAAGAGCCCCCCTTTTCTTCCAAAAGCCTCCCTTTTCTTCCAAAAGCCACCCCTTCTCTTCCAAAAGCCCCCCTTTTCTTCCAAAATCCCCCCTTTTCTTCCAAGAGCCCCCCTTTTCTTCCAAAAGCCTCCCTTTTCTTCCAAAAGCCCCCCTTTTCTTCCAAAAGCCCCCCTTTTCTTCCAAAAGCCCCCCTTTTCTTCCAAAAGCCCCCATTTTCTTCCAAGAGCCCCCCTTTACTTCCAAAAGCCCCCCTTTTCTTCCAAAAGCCCCCCTTTTCTTCCAAAAGCCCCCCTTTTCTTCCAAAAGCCCCCCTTTTCTTCCAAAAGCCCCCCTTTTCTTCCAAAAGCCCCCCTTTTCTTCCAAAAGCCCCCCTTTTCTTTCAAAAGCCCCCCTTTTCTTCCAAGAGCCGCCCCTTTTCTTCCAAAAGCCCCCGACGACGAAAGCCCCCCCTTTCTTCCAAAAGCCCCCCTTTTCTTCCAAAAGCCCCCCTTTTCTTCCAAAAGCCCCCCTTTTCTTCCAAAAGCCACCCCTTCTCTTCCAAAAGCCCCCATTTTCTTCCAAGAGCCCCCCTTTACTTCCAAAAGCCCCCCTTTTCTTCCAAAAACCCCCTTTTCTCCGTCCAAAAGCCCCCTTTTCTTCCAAAAGCCCCCTTTTCTTCCAAAAGCCCTTTTCTTCCAAAAGCCCCCTTTTCTTCCAAAGCCCCCCTTTTCTTCCAACAGCCGCCCCTTTTCTTCCACACGCCCCCGACGACGAAAGCCCCCCCTTTCTTCCAAAAGCCCCCCTTTTCTTCCAAAAGCCACCCCTTCTCTTCCAAAAGCCCCCATTTTCTTCCAAAAGCCCCCCTTTTCTTCCAAGAGCCGCCCCTTTTCTTCCAAAAGCCCCCGACGACGAAAGCCCCCCCTTTCTTCCAAAAGCCCCCCTTTTCTTCCAAAAGCCCCCCTTTTCTTCCAAAAGCCACCCATTCTCTTCCAAAAGCCCCCATTTTCTTCCAAGAGCCCCCCTTTACTTCCAAAAGCCCCCCTTTTCTTCCAAAAGCCCCCCTTTTCTTCCAAAAGCCCCCCTTTTCTTCCAAAAGCCCCCCTTTTCTTCCAAAAGCCCCCCTTTTCTTCCAAAAGCCCCCCTTTTCTTCCAAAAGCCACCCCTTCTCTTCCAAAAGCCCCCATTTTCTTCCAAGAGCCCCCCTTTACTTCCAAAAGCCCCCCTTTTCTTCCAAAAGCCCCCCTTTTCTTCCAAAAGCCCCCCTTTTCTTCCAAAAGCCCCCCTTTTCTTCCAAGAGCCGCCCCTTTTCTTCCAAAAGCCCCCGACGACGAAAGCCCCCCCTTTCTTCCAAAAGCCCCCCTTTTCTTCCAAAAGCCCCCCTTTTCTTCCAAAAGCCCCCCTTTTCTTCCAAGAGCCCCCCTTTTCTTCCAAAAGCCCCCCTTTTCTTCCAAAAGCCCCCCTTTTCTTCCAAAAGCCCCCCCTTTCTTCCAAAAGCCCCCGACGACGAAAGCATAGTCTCGAAGTAGACTCGGAGGCAGCAAAGAACCGTCCCAAGACACTCGAAGTAATCATGGTTAACTCCGCCTTTTACAGCCCATAAAGAGTAAATTTCCTCAAACGATCTAATGAGGCCGTTAACATTTTCTCTTAAAAGCTAGCCGAGCTCATCATAGTTTTCTCCTGGTTGAGAATCTTCTGACTTTCATACGTATATACGCATACACGTACGTATTGATGGGGGTATATGTTTCGTGTGGTGTGTTTATGTTTGGTTTTGATATATGGATGTTATGTTAGGTACGGTTTTTTTTTTTGTTGTTGATTTTGGGTTGTTTGTTGTTGAGTTTAATTGAGTTTTGTTGTTGTTTTTTTGTTTCAGTCTTTGTCACTGTTTGGTAGGCTTTATTGCTGTCATTTTGGGCTTTATGATAAGGGTCTATGGCTACGAAGGATAATTGTTAGTTTTGTTTTGTTTGTTGTGTTATGTTGGCATCTGTAAATTTAATGTGTGGCTTTAGTTTCCATTAATGATTGCAGATTATTGTTTTTTTGTTTTTCTTTTTTTTAGTATACCAGACAAGACGTATCTGTACTGCGTACATACGTACCGAATACACACATACACACACACACACACACAGAAACAAACACAGACAATAACAAAAACAAAACAACAACAAACAACACGCGCATGCACAAATAAAGAAGTAAATACGTACATACTGGACATCATTTTTTTCTTTTTTTGTTTAGTATTATAAGGATATTTATTAAGAAAACGGTTCTTACCATTATTACTGTTATCATTATCATTATCATCATTATCATTACTACTATTATTGCATCATTCTTCTCAATATTATCACTATCATCGTTATTTATTTTTTGTTTTGTTATTGTTATCATGGCAAAAGTATATATCATCAATATCATTATCATTATTATCCTTATCATCAATATCATTATCACTGTTATCCTTATCATCAATATCATTATCATTATTCGTATCATTATAATTATTATTATTATTATTATTATCTTTATCTGAGACAGAAGGAATGCAAAAAAGAAAAGAAAAAAAGACTCGAGCTTTTGAAATGTAAAAGCTCCAACAGAGCCCACCATTTGCACACAGCTATCGTTAGCTTTTGTCGTGGGGTTTGTGTTCATACCTTATCATAGCTTGTTTATATCCACTGCAATTTTGCGTTTGTTATAGATAAGGGTTATCTATCAAAAGGAGAGAATGGGAGTCAAAAAGCCCAGGCATTGATAAAGAATGAAAGTGAAATTCAGTGCCTCTCCCCCTCCCCACTAGAGGAGAGGGGGAAGAGAGGAGGGGGCAGAGGTAGAAAGAGAGAGAGAGAGAGAGGGGGGAGAGAGAGAGAGAAAGAGAGAGAGGGGGGGGGGGGAGAGAGAGAGAGAGAGAGAGAGAGAGGGGGGGGGGGGGGAGAGAGAGAGAGAGAGAGAGAGAGAGAGTTTAAAGACAAATAGAAAGAAAAAAAGAGAGAAAAAACAAAGAGAGAGAGAGAGAGAGAGAGAGCAAAAACAAAGAGAAAGAGAGAGAGAGAGCAAAGACAAAGAGAAAGAAAGAGATCGCAAAGACAAAGACAAAGAGAGAGAGAACAAAAACAAAGAGAAAGAGAGAGAGAGAGAGAGAGAGAGAGAGAGAGAGAGAGAGCAAAAACAAAGAGGAAGAGAGAGATCGCAAAGACAAAGGGTAGAGTAAACAACATTACAGGAAGAAGATTGCAAAGAAGGGGTCTATAGGTAAGAGGGTGTGGTAGGGTGGAGGGGAGGGGGTAGAGGGGGGGGGAAGACCTCATGTCAGAGCGTCCGACAAATTTATCATCATTAATGATCGTGTTCCTCCTTGTTCTTCCTATTTTTATTTGTTTCTTTTCTTTCTCTTTATTTCGCCACCCCTTGTTTTCTTTTTTTGTTTGTTTTTTTTGCTTTTTCTTTGTTTTGTATGTTTGTTGCTTTTGTTGTTGTTTGGTTATGTGTGGATGTGTTTGCTTGTGTATGGATGTGTGTATGTGTGTGTGGGTGTGTGTGGATGTGGATGGGCGTGTGCCTGTGTGTGTGTATGTGTGTGTGTGTATGTGTGTGTGGGGGGGGGGGTGAGTGTGTAAATGTGTGTGTGTGTGTTTATTTGTTACGCCTTTAATAAGAAACATATGTTTTATTTGATCCATCAAATAAAACGCGTTGAAGAGGTCATACAATTCCTGTTCTATTAGCGAACAAATTTACGAATCTAATCAGTAATACAAGTGAAGGAATAGATTGATTATGCATGTAAAAAAATAATGATAATAAATAATAACAATAATGATAATAACGAGCAAGTGTGGATAGATTGATTACATGTATTACCTTCGTTCGCTGCATTCCACCCCAGACATCCACTTACCCATTCCACCTTAGACTTATCCACTTGCCCATTCCACCTTAGACTCATCCACTTGCCCATTCCATCTCAGACTCATTCACTTACCCATTCCACCCCAGACTCATCCACTTGCCCATTCCACCTTAGACTCATCCACTTGCCCATTCCATCACAGACTCATTCACTTACCCATTCCACCCCAGACTCATCCACTTGCCCATTCCACCCAAGACTCATCCACCTGGCCATTCCATCCTACACCCCACCCCCCTACACTCCTTCCGCCTCACAACCCCTTCCAGCTTATACTTATCCCATGCCCTCTTCCCACTCCTCCCCAACCACTC